>NC_140581.1:906919222-907276872 GCF_964204655.1 Triturus cristatus
CTACAAGAAAAATGGTACCTCACTTGTGCGGGTCGGCCTAGTGCCCGCGACAGGAAACGGCGCAAAACGCAACGTGGTTTTGCAGTGAAAAATGACCCTTTTTTTGGCAAAGTGACTAGCTGTAGATTTTGAACCCTAGCCCTGCCGGCACCTAGGGAAACCTAGCAAACCTATACATTTTTGAAAACAAGACACCCAGGGGAATCCAGGATGGGGTGACTTGACTGCCTCCCACCATGGTCTGTTACCCAGAATCCCTTGCAAACGTAAAAAATTGACAAAAAAAACACACTTTCCCCACATTTCTGTGATGGAAAGTTCTGGAATCTGCGTGGATCCACAAATTTCCACCCACCCCGCGTTCCCCAAAGTCCTACGAGAAAAATGGTACCTCACTTGTGCGGGTCGGCCTAGTGCCCGCGACAGGAAACGGCGCAAAACGCAACGTGGTTTTGTTGTGAAAAATGACCCTTTTTTTGGCAAAGTGACTAGCTGTAGATTTTGAACCCTAGCCCTGCCGGCACCTAGGGAAACCTAGCAAACCTATACATTTCTGAAAACTAGACACCCAGGGGAATCGAGGATGGGGTGACTTGACTGCCTCCCACCATGGTCTGTTACCCAGAATCCCTTGCAAACGTAAAAAATTGACAAAAAAAACACATTTTCCCCACATTTCTGTGATGGAAAGTTCTGGAATCTGCATGGATCCACAAATTTCCACCCACCCCGCGTTCCCCAAAGTCCTACGAGAAAAATGGTACCTCACTTGTGCGGGTCGGCCTAGTGCCCGCCACAGGAAACGGCGCAAAATGCAACGTGGTTTTGCAGTGAAAAATGACCCTTTTTTTGGCAAAGTGACTAGCTGTAGATTTTGAACCCTAGCCCTGCCAGCACCTAGGGAAACCTAGCAAACCTATACATTTTTAAAAACTAGATACCCAGGGGAATCCAGGATGGGGTGACTTGACTGCCTCCCACCATGGTCTGTTACCCAGAATCCCTTGCAAACGTAAAAAATTGACAAAAAAAACACATTTTCCCCACATTTCTGTGATGGAAAGTTCTGGAATCTGCGTGGATCCACAAATTTCCACCCACCCCGCGTTCCCCAAAGTCCTACGAGAAAAATGGTACCTCACTTGTGCGGGTCGGCCTAGTGCCCGCGACAGGAAACGGCGCAAAACGCAACGTGGTTTTGCAGTGAAAAATGACCCTTTTTTTGGCAAAGTGACTAGCTGTAGATTTTGAACCCTAGCCCTGCCGGCACCTAGGGAAACCTAGCAAACCTATACATTTTTGAAAACTAGACACCCAGGGGAATCCAGGATGGGGTGACTTGACTGCCTCCCACCATGGTCTGTTACCCAGAATCCTTTGCAAACGTAAAAAATTGACAAAAAAAACACATTTTCCCCACATTTCTGTGATGGAAAGTTCTGGAATCTGCGTGGATCCACAAATTTCCACCCACCCCGCGTCCCCCAAAGTCCTACGAGAAAAATGGTACCTCACTGGTGCGGGTCGGCCTAGTGCCCGCGACAGGAAACGGCGCAAAACGCAACGTGGTTTTGCAGTGAAAAATGACCCTTTTTTTGGCAAAGTGACTAGCTGTAGATTTTGAACCCTAGCCCTGCTGGCACCTAGGGAAACCTAGCAAACCTATACATTTTTGAAAACTAGACACCCGGGGGAATCCAGGATGGGGTGACTTGACTGCCTCCCAACATGGTCTGTTACCCAGAATCCCTTGCAAACGTAAAAAATTGACAAAAAAAACAAATTTTCCCCACATTTCTGTGATGGAAAGTTCTGGAATGTGCGTGGATCCACAAATTTCCACCCACCCCGCGTTCCCCAAAGTCCTACGAGAAAAATGGTACCTCACTTGTGCGGGTCGGCCTAGTGCCCGCGACAGGAAACGGCGCAAAACGCAACGTGGTTTTGCAGTGAAAAATGACCCCTTTTTTTGGCAAAGTGACTAGCTGTAGATTTTGAACCCTAGCCCTGCCGGCACCTAGGGAAACCTAGCAAACCTATACATTTTTTAAAAATAGACACCCAGGGGAATCCAGGATGGGGTGACTTGACTGCCTCCCACCATGGTCTGTTACCCAGAATCCCTTGCAAACGTAAAAAATTGACAAAAAAAACACATTTTCCCCACATTTCTGTGATGGAAAGTTCTGGAATCTGCGTGGATCCACAAATTTCCACCCACCCCGCGTTCCCCAAAGTCCTACGAGAAAAATGGTACCTCACTTGTGCGGGTCGGCCTAGTGCCCGCGACAGGAAACGGCGCAAAACGCAACGTGGTTTTGCAGTGAAAAATGACCCTTTTTTTGGCAAAGTGACTAGCTGTAGATTTTGAACCCTAGCCCTGCCGGCACCTAGGGAAACCTAGCAAACCTATACATTTTTAAAAACTAGATACCCAGGGGAATCCAGGATGGGGTGACTTGACTGCCTCCCACCAGGGTCTGTTACCCAGAATCCTTTGCAAACGTAAAAAATTGACAAAAAAAACACATTTTCCCCACATTTCTGTGATGGAAAGTTCTGGAATCTGCGTGGATCCACAAATTTCCACCCACCCCGCGTCCCCCAAAGTCCTACGAGAAAAATGGTACCTCACTGGTGCGGGTCGGCCTAGTGCCCGCGACAGGAAACGGCGCAAAACGCAACGTGGTTTTGCAGTGAAAAATGACCCTTTTTTTGGCAAAGTGACTAGCTGTAGATTTTGAACCCTAGCCCTGCTGGCACCTAGGGAAACCTAGCAAACCTATACATTTTTGAAAACTAGACACCCGGGGGAATCCAGGATGGGGTGACTTGACTGCCTCCCAACATGGTCTGTTACCCAGAATCCCTTGCAAACGTAAAAAATTGACAAAAAAAACAAATTTTCCCCACATTTCTGTGATGGAAAGTTCTGGAATGTGCGTGGATCCACAAATTTCCACCCACCCCGCGTTCCCCAAAGTCCTACGAGAAAAATGGTACCTCACTTGTGCGGGTCGGCCTAGTGCCCGCGACAGGAAACGGCGCAAAACGCAACGTGGTTTTGCAGTGAAAAATGACCCCTTTTTTTGGCAAAGTGACTAGCTGTAGATTTTGAACCCTAGCCCTGCCGGCACCTAGGGAAACCTAGCAAACCTATACATTTTTTAAAACTAGACACCCAGGGGAATCCAGGATGGGGTGACTTGACTGCCTCCCACCATGGTCTGTTACCCAGAATCCCTTGCAAACGTAAAAAATTGACAAAAAAAACACATTTTCCCCACATTTCTGTGATGGAAAGTTCTGGAATCTGCGTGGATCCACAAATTTCCACCCACCCCGCGTTCCCCAAAGTCCTACAAGAAAAATGGTACCTCACTTGTGCGGGTCGGCCTAGTGCCCGCGACAGGAAACGGCGCAAAACGCAACGTGGTTTTGCAGTGAAAAATGACCCTTTTTTTGGCAAAGTGACTAGCTGTAGGTTTTGAACCCTAGCCCTGCCGGCACCTAGGGAAACCTAGCAAACCTATACATTTTTGAAAACTAGACACCCAGGGGAATCCAGGATGGGGTGACTTGACTGCCTCCCACCATGGTCTGTTACCCAGAATCCCCTGCAAACGTAAAAAAATGACAAAAAAAACACATTTTCCCCACATTTCTGTGATGGAAAGTTCTAGAATCTGCGTGGATCCACAAATTTCCACCCACCCCGCGTTCCCCAAAGTCCTACGAGAAAAATGGTACCTCACTTGTGCGGGTCGGCCTAGTGCCCGCGACAGGAAACGGCGCAAAATGCAACGTGGTTTTGCAGTGAAAAATGACCCTTTTTTTGGCAAAGTGACTAGCTGTAGATTTTGAACCCTAGCCCTGCCGGCACCTAGGGAAACCTAGCAAACCTATACATTTTTGAAAACTAGACACCCAGGGGAATCCAGGATGGGGTGACTTGACTGCCTCCCACCATGGTCTGTTACCCAGAATCCCTTGCAAACATAAAAAATTGACAAAAAAAACACATTTTCCCCACATTTCTGTGATGGAAAGTTCTAGAATCTGCGTGGATCCACAAATTTCCACCCACCCCGCGTTCCCCAAAGTCCTACGAGAAAAATGGTACCTCACTTGTGCGGGTCGGCCTAGTGCCCGTGACAGGAAACGGTGCAAAACGCAACGTGGTTTTGCAGTGAAAAATGACCCTTTTTTTGGCAAAGTGACTAGCTGTAGATTTTGAACCCTAGCCCTGCCGGCACCTAGGGAAACCTAGCAAACCTATACATTTTTGAAAACTAGACACTCAGGGGAATCCAGGATGGGGTGACTTGTCTGCCTCCCAACATGGTCTGTTACCCAGAATCCCTTGCAAACGTAAAAAATTGACAAAAAAAACACATTTTCCCCACATTTCTGTGATGGAAAGTTCTGGAATCTGCGTGGATCCACAAATTTCCACCCACCCCGCGTTCCCCAAAGTCCTACGAGAAAAATGGTACCTCACTTGTGCGGGTCGGCCTAGTGCCCGCGACAGGAAACGGCGCAAAACGCAACGTGGTTTTGTTGTGAAAAATGACCCTTTTTTTGGCAAAGTGACTAGCTGTAGATTTTGAACCCTAGCCCTGCCGGCACCTAGGGAAACCTAGCAAACCTATACATTTCTGAAAACTAGACACCCAGGGGAATCCAGGATGGGGTGACTTGACTGCCTCCCACCATGGTCTGTTACCCAGAATCCCTTGCAAACGTAAAAAATTGACAAAAAAAACACATTTTCCCCACATTTCTGTGATGGAAAGTTCTGGAATCTGCATGGATCCACAAATTTCCACCCACCCCGCGTTCCCCAAAGTCCTACGAGAAAAATGGTACCTCACTTGTGCGGGTCGGCCTAGTGCCCGCGACAGGAAACGGCGCAAAATGCAACGTGGTTTTGCAGTGAAAAATGACCCTTTTTTTGGCAAAGTGACTAGCTGTAGATTTTGAACCCTAGCCCTGCCGGCACCTAGGGAAACCTAGCAAACCTATACATTTTTGAAAACTAGATACCCAGGGGAATCCAGGATGGGGTGACTTGACTGCCTCCCACCATGGTCTGTTACCCAGAATCCCTTGCAAACGTAAAAAATTGACAAAAAAAACACATTTTCCCCACATTTCTGTGATGGAAAGTTCTGGAATCTGCGTGGATCCACAAATTTCCACCCACCCCGCGTTCCCCAAGTCCTACGAGAAAAATGGTACCTCACTTGTGCGGGTCGGCCTAGTGCCCGCGACAGGAAACGGCGCAAAACGCAACGTGGTTTTGCAGTGAAAAATGACCCCTTTTTTTGGCAAAGTGACTAGCTGTAGATTTTGAACCCTAGCCCTGCCGGCACCTAGGGAAACCTAGCAAACCTATACATTTTTGAAAACTAGACACCCAGGGGAATCCAGGATGGGGTGACTTGACTGCCTCCCACCATGGTCTGTTACCCAGAATCCCTTGCAAACGTAAAAAATTGACAAAAAAAACACATTTTCCCCACATTTCTGTGATGGAAAGTTCTGGAATCTGCGTGGATCCACAAATTTCCACCCACCCCGCGTTCCCCAAAGTCCTACAAGAAAAATGGTACCTCACTTGTGCGGGTCGGCCTAGTGCCCGCGACAGGAAACGGCGCAAAACGCAACGTGGTTTTGCAGTGAAAAATGACCCTTTTTTTGGCAAAGTGACTAGCTGTAGATTTTGAACCCTAGCCCTGCCGGCACCTAGGGAAACCTAGCAAACCTATACATTTTTGAAAACAAGACACCCAGGGGAATCCAGGATGGGGTGACTTGACTGCCTCCCACCATGGTCTGTTACCCAGAATCCCTTGCAAACGTAAAAAATTGACAAAAAAAACACACTTTCCCCACATTTCTGTGATGGAAAGTTCTGGAATCTGCGTGGATCCACAAATTTCCACCCACCCCGCGTTCCCCAAAGTCCTACGAGAAAAATGGTACCTCACTTGTGCGGGTCGGCCTAGTGCCCGCGACAGGAAACGGCGCAAAACGCAACGTGGTTTTGTTGTGAAAAATGACCCTTTTTTTGGCAAAGTGACTAGCTGTAGATTTTGAACCCTAGCCCTGCCGGCACCTAGGGAAACCTAGCAAACCTATACATTTCTGAAAACTAGACACCCAGGGGAATCGAGGATGGGGTGACTTGACTGCCTCCCACCATGGTCTGTTACCCAGAATCCCTTGCAAACGTAAAAAATTGACAAAAAAAACACATTTTCCCCACATTTCTGTGATGGAAAGTTCTGGAATCTGCATGGATCCACAAATTTCCACCCACCCCGCGTTCCCCAAAGTCCTACGAGAAAAATGGTACCTCACTTGTGCGGGTCGGCCTAGTGCCCGCCACAGGAAACGGCGCAAAATGCAACGTGGTTTTGCAGTGAAAAATGACCCTTTTTTTGGCAAAGTGACTAGCTGTAGATTTTGAACCCTAGCCCTGCCAGCACCTAGGGAAACCTAGCAAACCTATACATTTTTAAAAACTAGATACCCAGGGGAATCCAGGATGGGGTGACTTGACTGCCTCCCACCATGGTCTGTTACCCAGAATCCCTTGCAAACGTAAAAAATTGACAAAAAAAACACATTTTCCCCACATTTCTGTGATGGAAAGTTCTGGAATCTGCGTGGATCCACAAATTTCCACCCACCCCGCGTTCCCCAAAGTCCTACGAGAAAAATGGTACCTCACTTGTGCGGGTCGGCCTAGTGCCCGCGACAGGAAACGGCGCAAAACGCAACGTGGTTTTGCAGTGAAAAATGACCCTTTTTTTGGCAAAGTGACTAGCTGTAGATTTTGAACCCTAGCCCTGCCGGCACCTAGGGAAACCTAGCAAACCTATACATTTTTGAAAACTAGACACCCAGGGGAATCCAGGATGGGGTGACTTGACTGCCTCCCACCATGGTCTGTTACCCAGAATCCTTTGCAAACGTAAAAAATTGACAAAAAAAACACATTTTCCCCACATTTCTGTGATGGAAAGTTCTGGAATCTGCGTGGATCCACAAATTTCCACCCACCCCGCGTCCCCCAAAGTCCTACGAGAAAAATGGTACCTCACTGGTGCGGGTCGGCCTAGTGCCCGCGACAGGAAACGGCGCAAAACGCAACGTGGTTTTGCAGTGAAAAATGACCCTTTTTTTGGCAAAGTGACTAGCTGTAGATTTTGAACCCTAGCCCTGCCGGCACCTAGGGAAACCTAGCAAACCTATACATTTTTGAAAACTAGACACTCAGGGGAATCCAGGATGGGGTGACTTGTCTGCCTCCCAACATGGTCTGTTACCCAGAATCCCTTGCAAACGTAAAAAATTGACAAAAAAAACACATTTTCCCCACATTTCTGTGATGGAAAGTTCTGGAATGTGCGTGGATCCACAAATTTCCACCCACCCCGCGTTCCCCAAAGTCCTACGAGAAAAATGGTACCTCACTTGTGCGGGTCGGCCTAGTGCCCGCGACAGGAAACGGCGCAAAACGCAACGTGGTTTTGCAGTGAAAAATGACCCCTTTTTTTGGCAAAGTGACTAGCTGTAGATTTTGAACCCTAGCCCTGCCGGCACCTAGGGAAACCTAGCAAACCTATACATTTTTTAAAAATAGACACCCAGGGGAATCCAGGATGGGGTGACTTGACTGCCTCCCACCATGGTCTGTTACCCAGAATCCCTTGCAAACGTAAAAAATTGACAAAAAAAACACATTTTCCCCACATTTCTGTGATGGAAAGTTCTGGAATGTGCGTGGATCCACAAATTTCCACCCACCCCGCGTTCCCCAAAGTCCTACAAGAAAAATGGTACCTCACTTGTGCGGGTCGGCCTAGTGCCCGCGACAGGAAACGGCGCAAAACGCAACGTGGTTTTGCAGTGAAAAATGACCCCTTTTTTTGGCAAAGTGACTAGCTGTAGATTTTGAACCCTAGCCCTGCCGGCACCTAGGGAAACCTAGCAAACCTATACATTTTTTAAAAATAGACACCCAGGGGAATCCAGGATGGGGTGACTTGACTGCCTCCCACCATGGTCTGTTACCCAGAATCCCCTGCAAACGTAAAAAAATGACAAAAAAAACACATTTTCCCCACATTTCTGTGATGGAAAGTTCTAGAATCTGCGTGGATCCACAAATTTCCACCCACCCCGCGTTCCCCAAAGTCCTACGAGAAAAATGGTACCTCACTTGTGCGGGTCGGCCTAGTGCCCGCGACAGGAAACGGCGCAAAATGCAACGTGGTTTTGCAGTGAAAAATGACCCTTTTTTTGGCAAAGTGACTAGCTGTAGATTTTGAACCCTAGCCCTGCCGGCACCTAGGGAAACCTAGCAAACCTATACATTTTTGAAAACTAGACACCCAGGGGAATCCAGGATGGGGTGACTTGACTGCCTCCCACCATGGTCTGTTACCCAGAATCCCTTGCAAACATAAAAAATTGACAAAAAAAACACATTTTCCCCACATTTCTGTGATGGAAAGTTCTAGAATCTGCGTGGATCCACAAATTTCCACCCACCCCGCGTTCCCCAAAGTCCTACGAGAAAAATGGTACCTCACTTGTGCGGGTCGGCCTAGTGCCCGTGACAGGAAACGGTGCAAAACGCAACGTGGTTTTGCAGTGAAAAATGACCCTTTTTTTGGCAAAGTGACTAGCTGTAGATTTTGAACCCTAGCCCTGCCGGCACCTAGGGAAACCTAGCAAACCTATACATTTTTGAAAACTAGACACTCAGGGGAATCCAGGATGGGGTGACTTGTCTGCCTCCCAACATGGTCTGTTACCCAGAATCCCTTGCAAACGTAAAAAATTGACAAAAAAAACACATTTTCCCCACATTTCTGTGATGGAAAGTTCTGGAATCTGCGTGGATACACAAATTTCCACCCACCCCGCGTTCCCCAAAGTCCTACGAGAAAAATGGTACCTCACTTGTGCGGGTCGGCCTAGTGCCCGCGACAGGAAACGGCGCAAAACGCAACGTGGTTTTGTTGTGAAAAATGACCCTTTTTTTGGCAAAGTGACTAGCTGTAGATTTTGAACCCTAGCCCTGCCGGCACCTAGGGAAACCTAGCAAACCTATACATTTCTGAAAACTAGACACCCAGGGGAATCCAGGATGGGGTGACTTGACTGCCTCCCACCATGGTCTGTTACCCAGAATCCCTTGCAAACGTAAAAAATTGACAAAAAAAACACATTTTCCCCACATTTCTGTGATGGAAAGTTCTGGAATCTGCATGGATCCACAAATTTCCACCCACCCCGCGTTCCCCAAAGTCCTACGAGAAAAATGGTACCTCACTTGTGCGGGTCGGCCTAGTGCCCGCGACAGGAAACGGCGCAAAATGCAACGTGGTTTTGCAGTGAAAAATGACCCTTTTTTTGGCAAAGTGACTAGCTGTAGATTTTGAACCCTAGCCCTGCCGGCACCTAGGGAAACCTAGCAAACCTATACATTTTTGAAAACTAGATACCCAGGGGAATCCAGGATGGGGTGACTTGACTGCCTCCCACCATGGTCTGTTACCCAGAATCCCTTGCAAACGTAAAAAATTGACAAAAAAAACACATTTTCCCCACATTTCTGTGATGGAAAGTTCTGGAATCTGCGTGGATCCACAAATTTCCACCCACCCCGCGTTCCCCAAGTCCTACGAGAAAAATGGTACCTCACTTGTGCGGGTCGGCCTAGTGCCCGCGACAGGAAACGGCGCAAAACGCAACGTGGTTTTGCAGTGAAAAATGACCCCTTTTTTTGGCAAAGTGACTAGCTGTAGATTTTGAACCCTAGCCCTGCCGGCACCTAGGGAAACCTAGCAAACCTATACATTTTTGAAAACTAGACACCCAGGGGAATCCAGGATGGGGTGACTTGACTGCCTCCCACCATGGTCTGTTACCCAGAATCCCTTGCAAACGTAAAAAATTGACAAAAAAAACACATTTTCCCCCCATTTCTGTGATGGAAAGTTCTGGAATCTGCGTGGATCCACAAATTTCCACCCACCCCGCGTTCCCCAAAGTCCTACAAGAAAAATGGTACCTCACTTGTGCGGGTCGGCCTAGTGCCCGCGACAGGAAACGGCGCAAAACGCAACGTGGTTTTGCAGTGAAAAATGACCCTTTTTTTGGCAAAGTGACTAGCTGTAGATTTTGAACCCTAGCCCTGCCGGCACCTAGGGAAACCTAGCAAACCTATACATTTTTGAAAACAAGACACCCAGGGGAATCCAGGATGGGGTGACTTGACTGCCTCCCACCATGGTCTGTTACCCAGAATCCCTTGCAAACTTAAAAAATTGACAAAAAAAACACATTTTCCCCACATTTCTGTGATGGAAAGTTCTAGAATCTGCGTGGATCCACAAATTTCCACCCACCCCGCGTTCCCCAAAGTCCTACGAGAAAAATGGTACCTCACTTGTGCGGGTCGGCCTAGTGCCCGTGACAGGAAACGGTGCAAAACGCAACGTGGTTTTGCAGTGAAAAATGACCCTTTTTTTGGCAAAGTGACTAGCTGTAGATTTTGAACCCTAGCCCTGCCGGCACCTAGGGAAACCTAGCAAACCTATACATTTTTGAAAACTAGACACTCAGGGGAATCCAGGATGGGGTGACTTGTCTGCCTCCCAACATGGTCTGTTACCCAGAATCCCTTGCAAACGTAAAAAATTGACAAAAAAAACACACTTTCCCCACATTTCTGTGATGGAAAGTTCTGGAATCTGCGTGGATCCACAAATTTCCACCCACCCCGCGTTCCCCAAAGTCCTACGAGAAAAATGGTACCTCACTTGTGCGGGTCGGCCTAGTGCCCGCGACAGGAAACGGCGCAAAACGCAACGTGGTTTTGTTGTGAAAAATGACCCTTTTTTTGGCAAAGTGACTAGCTGTAGATTTTGAACCCTAGCCCTGCCGGCACCTAGGGAAACCTAGCAAACCTATACATTTCTGAAAACTAGACACCCAGGGGAATCCAGGATGGGGTGACTTGACTGCCTCCCACCATGGTCTGTTACCCAGAATCCCTTGCAAACGTAAAAAATTGACAAAAAAAACACATTTTCCCCACATTTCTGTGATGGAAAGTTCTGGAATCTGCATGGATCCACAAATTTCCACCCACCCCGCGTTCCCCAAAGTCCTACGAGAAAAATGGTACCTCACTTGTGCGGGTCGGCCTAGTGCCCGCCACAGGAAACGGCGCAAAATGCAACGTGGTTTTGCAGTGAAAAATGACCCTTTTTTTGGCAAAGTGACTAGCTGTAGATTTTGAACCCTAGCCCTGCCGGCACCTAGGGAAACCTAGCAAACCTATACATTTTTAAAAACTAGATACCCAGGGGAATCCAGGATGGGGTGACTTGACTGCCTCCCACCAGGGTCTGTTACCCAGAATCCTTTGCAAACGTAAAAAATTGACAAAAAAAACACATTTTCCCCACATTTCTGTGATGGAAAGTTCTGGAATCTGCGTGGATCCACAAATTTCCACCCACCCCGCGTCCCCCAAAGTCCTACGAGAAAAATGGTACCTCACTGGTGCGGGTCGGCCTAGTGCCCGCGACAGGAAACGGCGCAAAACGCAACGTGGTTTTGCAGTGAAAAATGACCCTTTTTTTGGCAAAGTGACTAGCTGTAGATTTTGAACCCTAGCCCTGCTGGCACCTAGGGAAACCTAGCAAACCTATACATTTTTGAAAACTAGACACCCGGGGGAATCCAGGATGGGGTGACTTGACTGCCTCCCAACATGGTCTGTTACCCAGAATCCCTTGCAAACGTAAAAAATTGACAAAAAAAACAAATTTTCCCCACATTTCTGTGATGGAAAGTTCTGGAATGTGCGTGGATCCACAAATTTCCACCCACCCCGCGTTCCCCAAAGTCCTACGAGAAAAATGGTACCTCACTTGTGCGGGTCGGCCTAGTGCCCGCGACAGGAAACGGCGCAAAACGCAACGTGGTTTTGCAGTGAAAAATGACCCCTTTTTTTGGCAAAGTGACTAGCTGTAGATTTTGAACCCTAGCCCTGCCGGCACCTAGGGAAACCTAGCAAACCTATACATTTTTTAAAACTAGACACCCAGGGGAATCCAGGATGGGGTGACTTGACTGCCTCCCACCATGGTCTGTTACCCAGAATCCCTTGCAAACGTAAAAAATTGACAAAAAAAACACATTTTCCCCACATTTCTGTGATGGAAAGTTCTGGAATCTGCGTGGATCCACAAATTTCCACCCACCCCGCGTTCCCCAAAGTCCTACAAGAAAAATGGTACCTCACTTGTGCGGGTCGGCCTAGTGCCCGCGACAGGAAACGGCGCAAAACGCAACGTGGTTTTGCAGTGAAAAATGACCCTTTTTTTGGCAAAGTGACTAGCTGTAGATTTTGAACCCTAGCCCTGCCGGCACCTAGGGAAACCTAGCAAACCTATACATTTTTGAAAACTAGACACCCAGGGGAATCCAGGATGGGGTGACTTGACTGCCTCCCACCATGGTCTGTTACCCAGAATCCCCTGCAAACGTAAAAAAATGACAAAAAAAACACATTTTCCCCACATTTCTGTGATGGAAAGTTCTAGAATCTGCGTGGATCCACAAATTTCCACCCACCCCGCGTTCCCCAAAGTCCTACGAGAAAAATGGTACCTCACTTGTGCGGGTCGGCCTAGTGCCCGCGACAGGAAACGGCGCAAAATGCAACGTGGTTTTGCAGTGAAAAATTACCCTTTTTTTGGCAAAGTGACTAGCTGTAGATTTTGAACCCTAGCCCTGCCGGCACCTAGGGAAACCTAGCAAACCTATACATTTTTGAAAACTAGACACCCAGGGGAATCCAGGATGGGGTGACTTGACTGCCTCCCACCATGGTCTGTTACCCAGAATCCCTTGCAAACATAAAAAATTGACAAAAAAAACACATTTTCCCCACATTTCTGTGATGGAAAGTTCTAGAATCTGCGTGGATCCACAAATTTCCACCCACCCCGCGTTCCCCAAAGTCCTACGAGAAAAATGGTACCTCACTTGTGCGGGTCGGCCTAGTGCCCGTGACAGGAAACGGTGCAAAACGCAACGTGGTTTTGCAGTGAAAAATGACCCTTTTTTTGGCAAAGTGACTAGCTGTAGATTTTGAACCCTAGCCCTGCCGGCACCTAGGGAAACCTAGCAAACCTATACATTTTTGAAAACTAGACACTCAGGGGAATCCAGGATGGGGTGACTTGTCTGCCTCCCAACATGGTCTGTTACCCAGAATCCCTTGCAAACGTAAAAAATTGACAAAAAAAACACATTTTCCCCACATTTCTGTGATGGAAAGTTCTGGAATCTGCGTGGATCCACAAATTTCCACCCACCCCGCGTTCCCCAAAGTCCTACGAGAAAAATGGTACCTCACTTGTGCGGGTCGGCCTAGTGCCCGCGACAGGAAACGGCGCAAAACGCAACGTGGTTTTGTTGTGAAAAATGACCCTTTTTTTGGCAAAGTGACTAGCTGTAGATTTTGAACCCTAGCCCTGCCGGCACCTAGGGAAACCTAGCAAACCTATACATTTCTGAAAACTAGACACCCAGGGGAATCCAGGATGGGGTGACTTGACTGCCTCCCACCATGGTCTGTTACCCAGAATCCCTTGCAAACGTAAAAAATTGACAAAAAAAACACATTTTCCCCACATTTCTGTGATGGAAAGTTCTGGAATCTGCATGGATCCACAAATTTCCACCCACCCCGCGTTCCCCAAAGTCCTACGAGAAAAATGGTACCTCACTTGTGCGGGTCGGCCTAGTGCCCGCCACAGGAAACGGCGCAAAATGCAACGTGGTTTTGCAGTGAAAAATGACCCTTTTTTTGGCAAAGTGACTAGCTGTAGATTTTGAACCCTAGCCCTGCCGGCACCTAGGGAAACCTAGCAAACCTATACATTTTTGAAAACTAGATACCCAGGGGAATCCAGGATGGGGTGACTTGACTGCCTCCCACCATGGTCTGTTACCCAGAATCCCTTGCAAACGTAAAAAATTGACAAAAAAAACACATTTTCCCCACATTTCTGTGATGGAAAGTTCTGGAATCTGCGTGGATCCACAAATTTCCACCCACCCCGCGTTCCCCAAGTCCTACGAGAAAAATGGTACCTCACTTGTGCGGGTCGGCCTAGTGCCCGCGACAGGAAACGGCGCAAAACGCAACGTGGTTTTGCAGTGAAAAATGACCCCTTTTTTTGGCAAAGTGACTAGCTGTAGATTTTGAACCCTAGCCCTGCCGGCACCTAGGGAAACCTAGCAAACCTATACATTTTTGAAAACTAGACACCCAGGGGAATCCAGGATGGGGTGACTTGACTGCCTCCCACCATGGTCTGTTACCCAGAATCCCTTGCAAACGTAAAAAATTGACAAAAAAAACACATTTTCCCCACATTTCTGTGATGGAAAGTTCTGGAATCTGCGTGGATCCACAAATTTCCACCCACCCCGCGTTCCCCAAAGTCCTACAAGAAAAATGGTACCTCACTTGTGCGGGTCGGCCTAGTGCCCGCGACAGGAAACGGCGCAAAACGCAACGTGGTTTTGCAGTGAAAAATGACCCTTTTTTTGGCAAAGTGACTAGCTGTAGATTTTGAACCCTAGCCCTGCCGGCACCTAGGGAAACCTAGCAAACCTATACATTTTTGAAAACAAGACACCCAGGGGAATCCAGGATGGGGTGACTTGACTGCCTCCCACCATGGTCTGTTACCCAGAATCCCTTGCAAACTTAAAAAATTGACAAAAAAACCACATTTTCCCCACATTTCTGTGATGGAAAGTTCTAGAATCTGCGTGGATCCACAAATTTCCACCCACCCCGCGTTCCCCAAAGTCCTACGAGAAAAATGGTACCTCACTTGTGCGGGTCGGCCTAGTGCCCGTGACAGGAAACGGTGCAAAACGCAACGTGGTTTTGCAGTGAAAAATGACCCTTTTTTTGGCAAAGTGACTAGCTGTAGATTTTGAACCCTAGCCCTGCCGGCACCTAGGGAAACCTAGCAAACCTATACATTTTTGAAAACTAGACACTCAGGGGAATCCAGGATGGGGTGACTTGTCTGCCTCCCAACATGGTCTGTTACCCAGAATCCCTTGCAAACGTAAAAAATTGACAAAAAAAACACACTTTCCCCACATTTCTGTGATGGAAAGTTCTGGAATCTGCGTGGATCCACAAATTTCCACCCACCCCGCGTTCCCCAAAGTCCTACGAGAAAAATGGTACCTCACTTGTGCGGGTCGGCCTAGTGCCCGCGACAGGAAACGGCGCAAAACGCAACGTGGTTTTGTTGTGAAAAATGACCCTTTTTTTGGCAAAGTGACTAGCTGTAGATTTTGAACCCTAGCCCTGCTGGCACCTAGGGAAACCTAGCAAACCTATACATTTTTGAAAACTAGACACCCGGGGGAATCCAGGATGGGGTGACTTGACTGCCTCCCAACATGGTCTGTTACCCAGAATCCCTTGCAAACGTAAAAAATTGACAAAAAAAACAAATTTTCCCCACATTTCTGTGATGGAAAGTTCTGGAATGTGCGTGGATCCACAAATTTCCACCCACCCCGCGTTCCCCAAAGTCCTACGAGAAAAATGGTACCTCACTTGTGCGGGTCGGCCTAGTGCCCGCGACAGGAAACGGCGCAAAACGCAACGTGGTTTTGCAGTGAAAAATGACCCCTTTTTTTGGCAAAGTGACTAGCTGTAGATTTTGAACCCTAGCCCTGCCGGCACCTAGGGAAACCTAGCAAACCTATACATTTTTTAAAACTAGACACCCAGGGGAATCCAGGATGGGGTGACTTGACTGCCTCCCACCATGGTCTGTTACCCAGAATCCCTTGCAAACGTAAAAAATTGACAAAAAAAACACATTTTCCCCACATTTCTGTGATGGAAAGTTCTGGAATCTGCGTGGATCCACAAATTTCCACCCACCCCGCGTTCCCCAAAGTCCTACAAGAAAAATGGTACCTCACTTGTGCGGGTCGGCCTAGTGCCCGCGACAGGAAACGGCGCAAAACGCAACGTGGTTTTGCAGTGAAAAATGACCCTTTTTTTGGCAAAGTGACTAGCTGTAGATTTTGAACCCTAGCCCTGCCGGCACCTAGGGAAACCTAGCAAACCTATACATTTTTGAAAACTAGACACCCAGGGGAATCCAGGATGGGGTGACTTGACTGCCTCCCACCATGGTCTGTTACCCAGAATCCCCTGCAAACGTAAAAAAATGACAAAAAAAACACATTTTCCCCACATTTCTGTGATGGAAAGTTCTAGAATCTGCGTGGATCCACAAATTTCCACCCACCCCGCGTTCCCCAAAGTCCTACGAGAAAAATGGTACCTCACTTGTGCGGGTCGGCCTAGTGCCCGCGACAGGAAACGGCGCAAAACGCAACGTGGTTTTGCAGTGAAAAATGACCCTTTTTTTGGCAAAGTGACTAGCTGTAGATTTTGAACCCTAGCCCTGCCGGCACCTAGGGAAACCTAGCAAACCTATACATTTTTGAAAACTAGACACTCAGGGGAATCCAGGATGGGGTGACTTGTCTGCCTCCCAACATGGTCTGTTACCCAGAATCCCTTGCAAACGTAAAAAATTGACAAAAAAAACACACTTTCCCCACATTTCTGTGATGGAAAGTTCTGGAATCTGCGTGGATCCACAAATTTCCACCCACCCCGCGTTCCCCAAAGTCCTACGAGAAAAATGGTACCTCACTTGTGCGGGTCGGCCTAGTGCCCGCGACAGGAAACGGCGCAAAACGCAACGTGGTTTTGTTGTGAAAAATGACCCTTTTTTTGGCAAAGTGACTAGCTGTAGATTTTGAACCCTAGCCCTGCCGGCACCTAGGGAAACCTAGCAAACCTATACATTTCTGAAAACTAGACACCCAGGGGAATCGAGGATGGGGTGACTTGACTGCCTCCCACCATGGTCTGTTACCCAGAATCCCTTGCAAACGTAAAAAATTGACAAAAAAAACACATTTTCCCCACATTTCTGTGATGGAAAGTTCTGGAATCTGCATGGATCCACAAATTTCCACCCACCCCGCGTTCCCCAAAGTCCTACGAGAAAAATGGTACCTCACTTGTGCGGGTCGGCCTAGTGCCCGCCACAGGAAACGGCGCAAAATGCAACGTGGTTTTGCAGTGAAAAATGACCCTTTTTTTGGCAAAGTGACTAGCTGTAGATTTTGAACCCTAGCCCTGCCGGCACCTAGGGAAACCTAGCAAACCTATACATTTTTAAAAACTAGATACCCAGGGGAATCCAGGATGGGGTGACTTGACTGCCTCCCACCATGGTCTGTTACCCAGAATCCCTTGCAAACGTAAAAAATTGACAAAAAAAACACATTTTCCCCACATTTCTGTGATGGAAAGTTCTGGAATCTGCGTGGATCCATAAATTTCCACCCACCCCGCGTTCCCCAAAGTCCTACGAGAAAAATGGTACCTCACTTGTGCGGGTCGGCCTAGTGCCCGCGACAGGAAACGGCGCAAAACGCAACGTGGTTTTGCAGTGAAAAATGACCCTTTTTTTGGCAAAGTGACTAGCTGTAGATTTTGAACCCTAGCCCTGCCGGCACCTAGGGAAACCTAGCAAACCTATACATTTTTGAAAACTAGACACCCAGGGGAATCCAGGATGGGGTGACTTGACTGCCTCCCACCATGGTCTGTTACCCAGAATCCTTTGCAAACGTAAAAAATTGACAAAAAAAACACATTTTCCCCACATTTCTGTGATGGAAAGTTCTGGAATCTGCGTGGATCCACAAATTTCCACCCACCCCGCGTCCCCCAAAGTCCTACGAGAAAAATGGTACCTCACTTGTGCGGGTCGGCCTAGTGCCCGCGACAGGAAACGGCGCAAAACGCAACGTGGTTTTGCAGTGAAAAATGACCCTTTTTTTGGCAAAGTGACTAGCTGTAGATTTTGAACCCTAGCCCTGCTGGCACCTAGGGAAACCTAGCAAACCTATACATTTTTGAAAACTAGACACCCAGGGGAATCCAGGATGGGGTGACTTGACTGCCTCCCAACATGGTCTGTTACCCAGAATCCCTTGCAAACGTAAAAAATTGACAAAAAAAACAAATTTTCCCCACATTTCTGTGATGGAAAGTTCTGGAATGTGCGTGGATCCACAAATTTCCACCCACCCCGCGTTCCCCAAAGTCCTACGAGAAAAATGGTACCTCACTTGTGCGGGTCGGCCTAGTGCCCGCGACAGGAAACGGCGCAAAACGCAACGTGGTTTTGCAGTGAAAAATGACCCCTTTTTTTGGCAAAGTGACTAGCTGTAGATTTTGAACCCTAGCCCTGCCGGCACCTAGGGAAACCTAGCAAACCTATACATTTTTGAAAACTAGACACTCAGGGGAATCCAGGATGGGGTGACTTGTCTGCCTCCCAACATGGTCTGTTACCCAGAATCCCTTGCAAACGTAAAAAATTGACAAAAAAAACACATTTTCCCCACATTTCTGTGATGGAAAGTTCTGGAATCTGCGTGGATCCACAAATTTCCACCCACCCCGCGTTCCCCAAAGTCCTACAAGAAAAATGGTACCTCACTTGTGCGGGTCGGCCTAGTGCCCGCGACAGGAAACGGCGCAAAACGCAACGTGGTTTTGTTGTGAAAAATGACCCTTTTTTTGGCAAAGTGACTAGCTGTAGATTTTGAACCCTAGCCCTGCCGGCACCTAGGGAAACCTAGCAAACCTATACATTTCTGAAAACTAGACACCCAGGGGAATCCAGGATGGGGTGACTTGACTGCCTCCCACCATGGTCTGTTACCCAGAATCCCTTGCAAACGTAAAAAATTGACAAAAAAAACACATTTTCCCCACATTTCTGTGATGGAAAGTTCTGGAATCTGCATGGATCCACAAATTTCCACCCACCCCGCGTTCCCCAAAGTCCTACGAGAAAAATGGTACCTCACTTGTGCGGGTCGGCCTAGTGCCCGCGACAGGAAACGGCGCAAAATGCAACGTGGTTTTGCAGTGAAAAATGACCCTTTTTTTGGCAAAGTGACTAGCTGTAGATTTTGAACCCTAGCCCTGCCGGCACCTAGGGAAACCTAGCAAACCTATACATTTTTGAAAACTAGATACCCAGGGGAATCCAGGATGGGGTGACTTGACTGCCTCCCACCATGGTCTGTTACCCAGAATCCCTTGCAAACGTTAAAAATTGACAAAAAAAACACATTTTCCCCACATTTCTGTGATGGAAAGTTCTGGAATCTGCGTGGATCCACAAATTTCCACCCACCCCGCGTTCCCCAAGTCCTACGAGAAAAATGGTACCTCACTTGTGCGGGTCGGCCTAGTGCCCGCGACAGGAAACGGCGCAAAACGCAACGTGGTTTTGCAGTGAAAAATGACCCTTTTTTTGGCAAAGTGACTAGCTGTAGATTTTGAACCCTAGCCCTGCCGACACCTAGGGAATCCTAGCAAACCTATACATTTTTGAAAACTAGACACCCAGGGGAATCCAGGATGGGGTGACTTGACTGCCTCCCACCATGGTCTGTTACCCAGAATCCCTTGCAAACGTAAAAAATTGACAAAAAAAACACATTTTCCCCACATTTCGGTGATGGAAAGTTCTGGAATCTGCGTGGATCCACAAATTTCCACCCACCCCGCGTTCCCCAAAGTCCTACGAGAAAAATGGTACCTCACTTGTGCGGGTCGGCCTAGTGCCCGCGATAGGAAACGGCGCAAAATGCAACGTGGTTTTGCAGTGAAAAATGACCCTTTTTTTGGCAAAGTGACTAGCTGTAGATTTTGAACCCTAGCCCTGCCGGCACCTAGGGAAACCTAGCAAACCTATACATTTTTGAAAACTAGACACCCAGGGGAATCCAGGATGGGGTGACTTGACTGCCTCCCAACATGGTCTGTTACCCAGAATCCCTTGCAAACGTAAACAATTGACAAAAAAAACCACATTTTCACCACATTTCTGTGATGGAAAGTTCTGGAATCTGCGTGGATCCACAAATTTCCACCCACCCCGCGTTCCCCAAAGTCCTACGAGAAAAATGGTACCTCACTTGTGCGGGTCGGCCTAGTGCCCGCGACAGGAAACGGCGCAAAACGCAACGTGGTTTTGCAGTGAAAAATGACCATTTTTTTGGCAAAGTGACTAGCTGTAGATTTTGAACCCTAGCCCTGCCGGCACCTAGGGAAACCTATCAAACCCACGCATTTCTGAAAACTAGACACCCGGCCGCTTCCAGGGAGGTATGGCTTGCGTGGATCCCCCAACGTTTCCTTACCCAGAATCCCCTGCAAACCTCAATTTTTGCTGAAAAAATCACTTTTTTCACACATTTTGGGGTGGGAAAGTAGTGGCATCACCGGGCTCACACAAATTTACCACCACCCAGCGTTCCCCCAGGTGTCCCGGTAAAAATGGTGCCTCACTTGTGTGGGAGGCCCAAGTACCCGCGGCAGGCAAGGGCCCAAAACGTAGTGAGGCGACATCAAAATGGCCTATCGCAAAACCACCTGGTTTTGCAAGGGGGGTTACTTTGGTTTTTGGCCCGGTGCTCGGCGGCCATCTAGAGAAACCTACCAAACCCACGCATTTTTGAAAACTAGACACCCGGCGGCTTCCAGGGAGGTATGAGAGGGATACGTTTTGGGCCCTTGCCTGCCGCGGGTACTTGGGCCTCCCACACAAGTGAGGCACCATTTTTACCGGGAGACCTGGGGGAACGCTGGGTGGTGGTAAATTTGTGTGAGCCCGGTGATGCCACTACTTTCCCACCCCAAAATGTGTGAAAAAAGTGATTTTTTCGAGCAAAAATTGAGGTTTGCAGGGGATTCTGGGTAAGGAAACGGTGGGGGATCCACGCAAGCCATACCTCCCTGGAAGCCGCCGGGTGTCTAGTTTTCAGAAATGCATGGGTTTGGTAGGTTTCCCTAGATGGCTGCCGAGCACCGGGCCAAAAACCAAAGTGACCCTCCTTGCAAAACCAGGTGGTTTTGCGATAGGCCATTTTGATGTCGCCTCACTACGTTTTGGGCCCTTGCCTGCCGTGGGTACTTGGGCCTCCCACACAAGTGAGGCACCATTTTTACCGGGAGACCTGGGGGAACGCTGGGTGGTGGTAAATTTGTGTGAGTCCGGTGATGCCACTACTTTCCCACGCCAAAATGTGTGAAAAAAGTGATTTTTTCAGCAAAAATTGAGGTTTGCAGGGGATTCTGGGTAAGGAAACTTTGGGGGATCCACGCAAGCCATACCTCCCTGGAAGCCGCCGGGTGTCTAGTTTTCAAAAATGCGTGGGTTTGGTAGGTTTCCCTAGATGGCCGCCGAGCACCGGGCCAAAACCCAAAGTGACCCCCCTTGCAAAACCAGGTTGTTTTGCGATAGGCCATTTTGATGTCGCCTCACTACGTTTTGGGCCCTTGCCTGCCGCGGGTACTTGGGCCTCCCACACAAGTGAGGCACCATTTTTACCGGGAGACCTGGGGGAACGCTGGGTGGTGGTAAATTTGTGTGAGCCCGGTGATGCCACTACTTTCCCACCCCAAAATGTGTGAAAAAAGGGATTTTTTCGAGCAAAAATTGAGGTTTGCAGGGGATTCTGGGTAAGGAAACGTTGGGGGATCCACGCAAGCCATACCTCCCTGGAAGCCGCCGGGTGTCTAGTTTTCAGAAATGCGTGGGTTTGGTAGGTTTCCCTAGATGGCCGCCGCGCACCGGGCCAAAAACCAAAGTGACCCCCCTTGCAAAACCAGGTGGTTTTGCGATAGGCCATTTTGATGTCGCCTCACTACGTTTTGGGCCCTTGCCTGCCGCGGGTACTTGGGCCTCCCACACAAGTGAGGCACCATTTTTACTGGGAGACCTGGGGGAACGCTGGGTGGTGGTAAATTTTTGTGAGCCCGGTGATGCCACTACTTTCCCACCCCAAAATGTGTGAAAAAAGTGATTTTTTGAGCAAAAATTGAGGTTTGCAGGGGATTCTGGGTAAGGAAACGTTGGGGGATCCACGCAAGCCATACCTCCCTGGAAGCCGCCGGTTGTCTAGTTTTCAAAAATGCGTGGGTTTGGTAGGTTTCCCTAGATGGCCGCCGAGCACCGGGCCAAAAACCAAAGTGACCCCCCTTGCAAAACCAGGTGGTTTTGCGATAGGCCATTTTGATGTCGCCTCACTACGTTTTGGGCCCTTGCCTGCCGTGGGTACTTGGGCCTCCCACACAAGTGAGGCACCATTTTTACCGGGAGACCTGGGGGAACGCTGGGTGGTGGTAAATTTGTGTGAGCCCGGTGATGCCACTACTTTCCCACCCCAAAATGTGTGAAAAAAGTGATTTTGTCAGCAAAAATTGAGGTTTGCAGGGGATTCTGGGTAAGGAAATGTTGGGGGATCCACGCAAGCCATACCTCCCTGGAAGCCGCCGGGTGTCTAGTTTTCAGAAATGCATGGGTTTGGTAGGTTTCCCTAGATGGCCGCCGCGCACCGGGCCAAAAACCAAAGTGACCCCCCTTGCAAAACCAGGTGGTTTAGCGATAGGCCATTTTGATGTCGCCTCACTACGTTTTGGGCCCTTGCCTGCCGCGGGTACTTGGGCCTCCCACACAAGTGAGGCACCATTTTTACCAGGAGACCTGGGGGAACGCTGGGTGGTGGTAAATTTGTGTGAGCCCGGTGATGCCACTACTTTCCCACCCCAAAATGTGTGAAAAAAGTGATTTTTTGAGCAAAAATTGAGGTTTGCAGGGGATTCTGGGTAAGGAAACGTTGGGGGATCCACGCAAGCCATACCTCCCTGGAAGCCGCCGGGTGTCTAGTTTTCAGAAATGTTTGGGTTTGGTAGGTTTCCCTAGATGGCTGCCGAGCACCGGGCAAAAAACCAAAGTAACCCCCCCTTGCAAAACCAGATTAACTATTGTTACTACAGCGTGAGAATTTTGGAATAATACTGCAAAGAAAATGTGGCAGACAGTTTGAGGTTTACAGGACAATGGGGATAAAAAATATTTTTCAATTCACTAGAGAGACATCACCATGAACTCCCAACGGTTTTCGACAATATCTACAGTTGGTGGGTTATTCTTGCATGGAAAGTGTACCTTGGCAGAGAAACTAAAGACAAAGATTCCTGCACAACCATCTATTCCTCAAACACACACACATACTGGTTGGATTTGGCACGAGGGCGAGTCATGGTTCAGTGTATTAAATTTTATTAACAAGAGATTTCAGAAAAATGAAATGCACTGTCAATAATTAAATTCACAAAAAACCAAACCAATGACTCGCAGCTCGTGAGCTGTAAAGCCACGACAAGGCACCAACCTCTTTACAGGCCATTCATACACCTTTCATACGTGTGAGACATACAAAACCATTCACACCGCCAGCCGCGGGCCCATCACATAACGAAACTCACACCAGCACACAGCGCCATTCAAGGGCCCATCACTTTCACACGCCCACAATCCAGACACAGCAACTACACAGGCTGATGGATTGCGTGGAGTGGCACTCAGCTAGCAGTGTGTGTAGTGACCAGCAGAAAGTCACTACTCACACACAGCCAGCCGAGCACCAGTCCACACACACCGCTAGCCAAACGCCAGTCCACGCACACCGCTAGCCAAGCGCCAGTCCAGGCACACCGCCAGCCATTCGCCAGTCCAGGCACACCGGCAGCCAATCGCCAATCCACCTACACCGCCAGCCAAGCTCCAGTCCACGGACACCACCAGCCAAGCACCAGTCCGCACACACCACCAGTCCACGCACACCGCCAGCCAAGTACCAGTCCACGCACACCGCCAGCCAAGCACCATTCCACGCACACTGCCAGCCAAGCTCCAGTCCACGCACACCAGCAGCCAAGCTCCAGTCCACGGACACCACCAGCCAAGCTCCAGTCCATGGACACCACCAGCCAAACACCAGTCCGCACACACCACCAGTCCACACACACCGCCAGCCAAGTACCAGTCCACGCACACCGCCAGCCAAGCACCATTCCACGCACACCGCCAGCCAAGCACCATTCCACGCACACCGCCAGCCAAGAACCATTCCACGCACACCACCAGCCACGCACCAGTCCACGCACACCGCGAGTCCATGCACACCGCCAGTCCACGCACACCGCCAGCCAAGCACCATTCCACGCACACCACCAACCAAGTGCCAGTCCACACACACCAACAGCCAAGCGCAAGCCTACACACACCGCCATCACATTTAGGATTTTTTTAGAAAAAAAATAAAAACACAAACAAATTGCAAATAGATACAAATCTTATAACAGAAAATCAGCAACTAAATACATTGCACTAACACCAACCTTGAAACAGAATCATATTTTCCAAAGAATACAGACCAGGCAGTTCACTTTACCACTCATGAATGTTCCCAAATTTTTTTTCGCGTGTGGTACGCTCTGAAACAAGCAGAGAGACACAGTGCAGGATGAGAGGGACAATCGGGGCAGTACATACGACTCTCCTTCCGCAAACCTCTTCGCCAACAGACTCTACATCTCCTACTGGGAAAATCTTTTGCGGGTGTGGGAGGAATGTGATCTGGAAAGTGGCGTTCTTTCAATCTAGCAACATCCTCCACCAGTCCAACTCTAGGAACACTTGCCTGTTCCACTACAACAAGGCTGCCTATTACAGACTCCTGAAACTTAGCAAAAGTCATCTTTGACTCAGGGCAAGAATCCTGGAACACAACAAAAGCATTAAACATTGCCAAGTGGAAAAGATGGATAGCCAACTTCTTGTACCAAATGTAAGCCTTACGAAGAGCAGTGTAAGGTTCCAACCTCTGATCTACTCTGTCAACTGTGCCTATTATAGTCTAAAATGCACACAGGTTTGCGCGCTTCAGCGACCTGACCCCAAACAGTCACAGGTGCAGTGCTTTCATCATGGATGGAAGTCAGCATGTAGACATCTCTCCTGTCTGTAAACTTCACAGCAAGAAGCTCCTGGCAACGCAACGCACTGCACTGTCCCCGCACAAGCTTTTGACAAACAAGTTCTTTCGGGAAACCTTTACGGTTAGAGCGGATTGTGCCACAAGCAAAAGTGTCCAATTTGGCCAATTCCCTGAACAACCGCACACCAGTGTAGAAGTTATCTACATATAAATGGTGGCCTTTGTTAAAAAATCCTCTACCAAGTTCCCAAACAATTTTCTCAGTCACTCCAAAAGTGGACGGACAACCAGGGAGGTTAAACCTAGATTCCTTACCGGTGTACACCCTGAAATTAGAGACATATCCAGTCCTACTGTCACACAGAATATACAGCTTTATTCCATAGCGTGCCCTCTTACTAGGAATGTATTGCCTAAAAACCAAGCGGCCCTTGAACAACACCAAAGACTCATCCACTGCAATTTCTCTACCAGGGGCATAAATCTCAGAAAATCGATCAACAAAGTGATCAAGGACAGGCCTAATCTTAAAAAGACGGTCACAATCAGGGTGATCTCGTGGCAACGCTAAACCATTATCAACAAAGTGCATCATCCGAAGCAGAAGCAAATACCTGTCACGAGTCATGACTGCTGGAAAAATAGACGTTGCCATCAAGGGACTGCTAGACCAATATGAAGCCATTGATGGCTTCCTTAGCAAGCCCATCAAAAAAGTTAAACCCAAGAACTTCTTCATCTCTTCAACATTTGTGGGAGTCCACCGGGTAGCTCTAGAGTGTGGCTTAAGACTGGCACTGTTGTCCCTCAAAAACTGTTCGGCATACAAATTAGTCTGCTCAACAATCTCTGCCAAAAACACATCGTCCATAAACAACTGAAAAAAATTTACAGGCAAAAAGTTTTCAGTATTCACTCTAGACCCTGGAACACCAGTAAACTCTGGCAATTCCGGCTGCACCATGCCAGGGGCAACCCAGAGGTCATCACTTTCAACGGGAAGCCTTGCAGCCCCAGCCTGCAGCCCAGATGTCTCTTGCCGCACTACACCAACGGGAAGCCTTGCAGCCCCAGCCTGCAGCCCAGATGCCTCTTGCCGCACTACACCAACGGGAAGCCTTGCAGCCGCAGGCTGCAGCCCAGAAGCCTCTTGTCGCACAACACCAACGGGAAGCCTTGCAGCCGCAGGCTGCAGCCCAGATGCCTCTTGCCGCACTATCGGCACATCAGTCTCCTCCTCTAACACAGGCACTTCATCCGCACTAAGAGTATCTTCATCATCCGATGACCCCATACGGAGAGAAAACTCACTGCCAGAATCGTCCCCTGCCTCCTCTCCCTCAGATGCAGAGTCAGTCTCTGAACCAATATCAGAGGAAGACTCAAACAGCAAACCAACAACCTGCTGAGCAGTAATCCTGCGGCTAGCCATTATACTTACTAAGATAGAAGACTGCACAAACAAGTCAACAACAACCAACAATGTGCACACCAAGTAAGTAAAGAAATGTGTACCTTTATCACAAAGATCAATGTACTCAAAAACTATACAATCCAATTACAAGAGACAGCTGCACTCACCAGAAACAAACTCTGCAGTGACACAGCAAAAACCAACGATATCAAACTAGAAAGAAGAAAAAAAAACAAATTACTCACAAGACAACAAAATACACATCGAGCACCAATGCAAAAAGTTTTTGACACTCAAAAACCAAACATACTGCTATTATTACACCATTTGCAAAAAAAAAAACAGGCAGAGAAATCAAACACATTAACATTGTACAAAAATAAGTCTCTTACCAAACTACACAAACAGCAGAACCACCAGTCACAAAACGGCAACGTGAAAAGAAGAAAAGCCTTCACCTAGAACAAAAAAGTAAACAAAAAAAAAACATTACAATTGGAATTCACAAAAAATATAACAATAAACATTATAACATGCTATGTCACTACCCAAATGGTCAATCGGGTTGTGTGCCAGGTGGGGCAGAAAACAAATTGCACCCTGGAAGCGAGGGGTCACTTCTATTTTTATTTGAACTAATTCCCTGGGGTCTAGTGGGCTTTTCTGCCCCCCGTGGGAGCAGAAACGGCGAAAAAATAAAACCGATCTGCCCCCAGAGGGGGCAGAAAAGTCTTCAAAAAATTTAGGGGCCCAAGGAAGCGACCCTTCCCCAAGGGGTCGCTTCCTACAATAATATTTATATCCCTGGTGTCTAGTGGGCTTTTCTGCCCCCCCCCCCCCAGGAGCAGAAATGGCGAAAAAAAAACACCGATCTGCCCCCAGAGGGGGCAGAAAAGTCTTCAAATATTTTGTGGGCCAAAGGAAGCGACCCTTGCCCAAGGGGTCGCTTCCTACAATAATAATTAGATCCCTGGTGTCTAGTGGGCTTTTCTGCCCCCCCTGGGAGCAGAAACGGCAAAAAAATGACACCGATCTGCCCCCAGAGGGGGCAGAAAAGTCTTCCAAAAATTTGTGGGCCCAAGGAAGCGACCCTTGCCCAAGGGGTCGCTTCCTACAATAATAATAAGATCCCTGGTGTCTAGTGGGCTTTTCTGCCCCCCCTGGGAGCAGAAACGGCAACAAAATGACACCGATCTGCCCCCAGAGGGGGCAGAAAAGTCTTCCAAATATTTAGGGGCCCAAGGAAGCGACCCTTGCCCAAGGGGTCGCTTCCTACATAAATACTGATATCCCTGGTGTCTAGTGGGCTTTTCTGCCCCCCATGGGAGCAGAAATGGCGAAAATAAAACACCGATCTGCCCCCAGAGGGGGCAGAAAAGTCTTCCAAAAATTTTGTGGGCCCAAGGAAGCGACCCTTGCCCAAGGGGTCGCTTCCTACAATAATAATAAGATCCCTGGTGTCTAGTGGGCTTTTCTGCCCCCCCTGGGAGCAGAAACGGCAAAGAAATGACACCGATCTGCCCCCAGAGGGGGCAGAAAAGTCTTCCAAATATTTAGGGGCCCAAGGAAGCGACCCTTGCCCAAGGGGTCGCTTCCTACATAAATACAAATATCCCTGGTGTCTAGTGGGCTTTTCTGCCCCCCCTGGGAGCAGAAACGGCGAAAAAAAAACACCGATCTGCCCCCAGAGGGGGTAGAAAAGTCTTCAAACAATAAATGGCCCCAGGAAGCGACCCTTACCCAAGGGGTCGCTTCCAAAATAAAAAAAACACACATCCCTGGTGTCTAGTGGGGCATCCCTGCTCCACGATCGCGACGCTGTGCGCGATCGTGGAGCAGGAATGCCCTGTATTGAGACATCAGGGGAGAGGAAATACTCTTTCCTCTCCCCCGATGCCTCAATACACTCTAAAAGGCCCCCGCCGCCCCACCGGAGCAAACAACACTCACCTTGCCTCTGTGGACGCCTGGAAGCAAATGGCTTCCAGGCGTCCGAGCACTTCCTGATGACGCCAGCCCGCGCTGTGCGCGCTGACGTCACCAGGAAGCGTGGGGGGGCTCGGGGGTGGCAGCGGAAACTCTTCCGCTGCCATCTCCGTCTGTGGGGGCACGATCGATGCCCCAGGGGGGGAGTGCCAGCGCTTCCCCCAGGGGCTGTCCTCATGACGGAGCGGTTCCGTCATGAGCACAGCCCAACTGATGCTCATGACGGAACCGCTCCGTCATGAGCATCCAAGGGGTTAAACAGAAATGCTGTAGATGAGCGAAGCGCCCGGGAAGGAGTATAGGCTGCCAGGTCATTAATCAAAAATTGAGGCCCTATGTTGCGCAATGTTTTATACGCAATACATAAGGCCTTAAACATGATGCGGTTCTTCACAGGGAGCCAGTGGTATTTGTGGATAACCTTAGATATTGGCTTATATTTAGGAGTTCCTGAGAGCATCCTGGCGGGTGCATTTTGGATAGCTTGCAACTTGCGAATGACTTTATTTTGAGCATTCAAAAGAAGCCCGTTGCAGTAGTCAATGGTTGACATAATTAGAGTACTGACAAGAGTTTTTCCTGAAGTCAAGGGAAGAAATGGAAGAATTTTCTTAATCATGCGCAGTTTGTAGAAAGCAGCTGAAACCACAGAATTGGCATGAGGGAGGAAAGTTAGTTTATCATCAAATATGACTCCTAAATTCCTAACCTTGGTAACTGGGGAGGGTGGAGAGCCCAAAGACAGTGGCCAACAGGTAGAGGACCAAGCTGGGGCTAGCTTGCCGAAGATCATGACTTCTGTTTTTTCAGAATTTAATTTGAGACAATTAGTGGTCATCCAGTCACTGATGGCCAGTAGGCCTCCTTTGAATTTTTTGGCTACTTCTTTTCCATCATTATGTATGGTCAACACCAACTGAGTGTCGTCGGCATAAGATGTGAGACCTAGCCCATGTCTCCTGATGATTCTAGCCAGGTCTGCCACATAGACATTAAAAAGGGTAGGGCTCAAGGACGAACCCTGCGGGACACCGCAGGGAAGACTTAGTTGAGAGGACTGGAAGGTGCCAAGGTTGACAGTCTGGGTACGGTTAGCAAGAAACGAGGCAAGCAGGTCTTGGGCTTTATCCCAGATGCCTAATTCTGCGACACGGTCGATTAGTATGGCATGATCGACCGTGTCAAAGGCTGCTGAGAGATCCAGTAGCACAAGAACTGCTGTGCCTCCCTGGTCCAAAATAACTCTAATGTCCTCGGTTGCCTTAATGAGTGCGGTCTCTGTTCCGTGACCTTTCCGGAATCCGAACAGAGTGGTGTCTAGTAGTTGGTGATCTTCAATGTATTTAGAAAGTTGGGTATTCATTACTTTTCAATAATTTTTGCCGGGAAAGGCAGGCTGGCTATTGGTCTATAGTTCTTGGTTTCACTAGAGTCAAGGTTGGCTTTTTTCAATAGGGGTTTTATTATAGTTTTTTTTCCATATCGTGGGGTATATGCCTGAAGTGAACATGGTGTTATAGATAGTAGACAGGACTGGGGCCACTTGATCTAATACAGGCATGAGTACAGCAGGTGGACAGGGATCATTGGCAGAGCCTGATTTAATTGCTGACATTATACTAGCAATCTGATCAGAGGTAGTGTTTTCAAATTCCATTAGGGAGTATATGAGGGGGTCCTTTTTTGTTGGTTGAGCCTTGGTATTAGATGCCGAAGCCAATTTAGTGTAGATGTTGTTCACTTTGTCGACAAAAATTTTTTCTAAGGAGTCACAAAGTGGCTGAGTGGGGATCACACTGTTAGCAGGTGATTGCCCAGATAATTTTGCAACTACTTGGAATAGATGTTTATTCGAGTCTTGTGCAGCTTCAATCTGCGCGGTGTAATATCTACTTTTTTCCTGAATAATCAGCTGTTTATATTTAGTAAGCTCAGTTTTATAAACTAGTTTGTCCTGCTGGTTGTAGGATCTGCGCCATTTTCTTTCGTAGTTCCTACATAATTTTTTCTCTCCTCTAAGGACTTCCGAAAACCATGGGGCTGATGGGGCATTCCGATTTTTTGAGATGTTCTTGATGGGCACCAGCCGATCAAATGCATCGTTAAGCCATTTGGTGTAAGTTACTGACGCTGTCTTTGGGTCAGAAGAGACTATAGGTTGAGTAGAAGATAAATGGGTTTTTAGGAGCTGCGGGTCTAAACCCCTCCAGGCTCTCCATGGGCCCAATTTAAAGGATGAAGCTTTAGGTAAGTCCTTGGCACTAATCTGGATTTCAAAGAAGATTGCGTGGTGATCAGACCATGCTAATGGGAGAATATTCTGTACGCGGATGACCTGAGAGTTAGAGAAAAGGCCATCCAAGATGTGGCCGGCTTGATGCGTGGCATTTTGGACTTGCTGGAATAGACCTGTTGCTTCCATGTCAATAAGTAAATTTTTAGTATTGCTATCAAGATGATTCTCCAGATGAAAATTTAAATCACCTACGACTGTGAAGGTAGATTCAACTGCAGAAGGATCTAGCAGCGTATTTAATGTAGAAAGAAATTCTGTTCTGGGTCCTGGTGGGCGGTAAAGTACGATACCCTTGAATGTTTGCAATGCGGTTAGCTGAATGGAAAAGTATAGAGCCTTGCAAGTAGGCAGGGGGACAGGTATGACTTTTGCTGAAAGATTGATATGAAAGATCATGGCTAATCCACCGCCTTTTTTATTTATTCTATCCTGCCTTAAGGCAGCGTAACCCTCTGGAGTGGCCTCTACAAGATCCGGTCCTGAAGAAGGGTCTGTCCAGGTTTCCGTTACAAAAAGAATATCAAGTTTATAGTCAGTTATAAGATCTGCTATATCATATTTATGTTTGACAAGAGAGCGCGCATTAATGAGCGTGGCGCTGATGTTTCTGTTAGATAGATTAGTGTAGCATGTTGCACTAGTTTGTTGATTGGGTTGTAGGGTGAGAGTGCAGTTGCAAAGTTGGCAAGCCTTCGGTGGCCCGTCTGTGCTTTCTAGGACCATGCGAATACAACCCTTGATGGATGGAGGGCGTAGATTATATAAATCCAGGCAGGAGTACCTAACAATCATGTGTTCAGTATGTTCAGCACCAGGGGGAATGGCTCTGGGCCCGGTCCAGGTGCGGACGGGCGCAGACGGGCTTGCCTTTGGTGCGCCTTCGGCGCGCCCGCTGCGCGCGTCCGCTGCACGTGCGCATTAGAGAGGCCTTAAGTGGTGCTGGGCGCTTTAAGAACTAGAGAGCTCACCAGCAGGAGTGATGCAGGAAGTGATGCAGAAATCAGCTCCCAGAAGCCCTCCGCGCAACGGCACTTGCCGCGTCGGACCGGGGCTAGGGAGAGACAGGTAGAGTGTCCTACGTAGTGCAAATAATGCAAAAACACAATACAACACGATATCACATAAAAGATTAAAACCTGAAATAGCAGCAAAATGAAGTTAAAAATTCAGGTAGCTTAGAGAATGAGTGTTCGCGCCGAGCAGCTTGCAGCGTCTCAGGATCGGTGACAGCTGCGTCCGCTGCGCGTGCGCATTAGAGAGGCCTTAAGTGGTGCTGGGCGCTTGAAGAACTAGAGCGCTCACCAGCAGGAGTGATGCAGGAAGTGATGCAGAAATCAGCTCCCAGAAGCCCTCCGCGCAACGGCACTTGCCGCGTCGGACCGGGGCTAGGGAGAGACAGGTAGAGTGTCCTACGTAGTGCAATTAATGCAAAAACACAATACAACACGATATCACATAAAAGATTAAAACCTGAAGTAGCAGCAAAATGAAGTTAAAAATTCAGGTAGCTTAGAGAACGAGTGGTCGCGCCGAGCAGCTTGCAGCATCTCAGGATCGGTGACAGCTGCGTCCGCTGTACGTGTGCATTAAAGAGGCCTTAAGTGGTGCTGGGCGCTTGAAGAACTAGAGCACTCACCAGCAGGAGTGATGCAGGAAGTGATGCAGAAATCAGCTCTCAGAAGCCCTCCGCGCAACGGCACTTGCCGCGTCGGACCGGGGCTAGGGAGAGACAGGTAGAGTGTCCTACGTATTGCAAATAATGCAAAAACACAATACAACACAATATCACATAAAAGATTAAAACCTGAAGTAGCAGCAAAATTAAGTTAAAAATTCAGGTAGCTTAGAGAACGAGTGTTCGCGCCGAGCAGCTTGCAGCGTCTCAGGATCGGTGACAGCTGTGTCCGCTGCGAGTGCGCATTAGAGAGGCCTTAAGTGGTGCTGGGCGCTTGAAGAACTAGAGCGCTCACCAGCAGGAGTGATGCAGGAAGTGATGCAGAAATCAGCTCCCAGAAGCCCTCTGCGCAACGGCACTTGTCGCGTCGGAAAGGGGCTGGGGAGAGACAGGTAGAGTGTCCTACGTAGTGCAAATAATGCAAAAAAACAATACAACACGATATCACATAAAAGATTAAAACCTGAAGTAGCAGCAAAACGAAGTTAAAAATTCAGGTAGCTTAGAGAAGGAGTGTTCGCGCCGAGCAGCTTGCAGCGTCTCAGGATTGGTGACAGCTGCGTCAGCTGAGTGTCTTAGTGGGTGTCTGAGTAGGTGTGTGAGTCTCTAAGTGGATCTGTGAGTGGCTGCATGAGTCTCTGAGTGGGATTGTGAATTGAAACATGAGTGTCTGATTGGGTCTGTGAGTAAGTGGATACATATCTCAGTGGGTCTGTGAGAGCTTGCAAAAGGCCCTGACTGGGTCTCTGAGTGGGCGAATTAGTATCTGGGTAGATCTGTAAGTAGGTGCATGAGTGTCTGAGTGGGTCTGTGAGTGGGTGCATGAGTGTGTGAGTCTGAGTGTCTGTCGGTGGGTATGTGAGTCTTTGAGTGGGTCTGTGAGTGGGTGTGTTAGTGGGTCTGTTAGTGGGTGCAGGAGTGTATGAGTGTGTCTGTCAGTGGGTACACAGTGAAAAAAGGAGGGGGCACACGGGAGCAGGCCCACATGCCAGCTCCCCCTTTGAAGGTCCTCCTGTCCACCTTGCTCACAGTCTGCTACCCTTTGTTGACCATGGTTTTCTGCCTCCTCTGCTCATTTTTCTGCCTCTTCTCTGTTCACTTCTGCCCTCTATTTTGCCTCTTTTTGCTGATTTTGCCTGTTATTTTATCCCTTTCTTCTCGCTCCTGACCTTTATTATGCCTCTTGTTGCTCGTTTATGGCCTCTATTCTGCATCTTGCTGCTTGTTTTTTAACTCTAGTTTGCCTCTAGCTTCTCGTTTCTGACCTCTATTTTGCCTCTTTGTGGTCATTCTGCCTGTTATTTTGCCTCTTTCTGCCCCCTCCTGACCTTTATTTTGCCTCTTTCTGTCTATTCTGACCTTTAGTCTGCCTCATGCTGCTGGTTTCTGACCTCTATACTGCCTTTTCTGCTTGTTTCTGACCTTTATTTTGCCTCTTCCTGTTCACATCTGACCTTTGCTCTGCCTCTTTCTGCTAATTTTTTACCTTTATTTTTCTGTTTTTGCTAATTTCTGACCTTTATTCAGCCTCTTTCTGCTGGTTTTTGACCTCCATATTACCTTTTCATTTCTGAGCTTAATTTTGTCTTTAGCTGTTCCCTTCTGACCTTTATTCTGCCTCTTGCAGCTTGTTTCTGAGCTTTATTATTCTGCCTGCTCTTTTCTGACCTTTATTCTGTCTCTCTCTGCTTGTTATTGACCTTTATTCTGTCTTCATCCGCTCTTTCCTGACCTTTATTTTGCCTTTTTAGCTCGTTTGGGTACCCTGGAGCCTGACCAGGCCACCCAGTGACCACTGTTGGGGACCGCAGGGGAAGCCACAATGCCCCTGTTGTCTCTGGCATTGCTCCTGCAAGCTGGGAGCTGCTTGCCCACTCCCACACAACCACTCACATACCCATTCACAGTCACATACCAGTACTCACACACAACTCACTCACTCACTCGTCCAGCCACTAGCACAACCATTCAATCACCCATGCAACCAGTCACTCACCCGTACAGCCACTCACATAGCCACATTTTGAAAAAAATAAGCTCTAGGGAGGTGGTGGCCCCCGGGGCATGAATAAGCCCCAGGAGGTGGGGCCCATGCAACCCCTCCTTTACTAAAGTGTACCCAGGATATGGCACACCTGGGGGCTGATAATAAACAAAGCACAGGAGCCTGTGTTTAGATTTTTTAACGTTTTTGACAGGATTAGTGGATCCTGCCAAACTATTTTTTTAATGCTTTTTTGGCCCTACCCAAGAGGCCTAGTTGGTCAGGGTATTTTTACCCTGTCCCCTTTTCTTTAAAAAAAATATTTTTTCTGAGACTTGTTTCAAGCCGAGTTCCAAAATGTCTGCCAACACTTCCTGGTTTGAAGTGTTGGCAGCCAATCAGATCGCAGCACAAGATCGGAAGAGGTTGCGGATCCTCCATGTACCTATATATACAACTGGAGATTTCTTTAAATTACTCCGCAACTATTGAAAGGATTTACACCAAATCACAAAAAGGCACCACTCTGCACCAACAACATCCAGTTTGGCTGTAGCTGTGTCTACAGTTTCTATGGAAATTAACATGGGGAAAATGCATTTTGGGACCCCCCCATTTGACAGATCACCCCAAAACTTTAAAGACAGCAGCTGAATTGAGCTTCTAACTAGTTTTGAATATTTGTCAAATGACCCCCAAAGTTATTAGCAAATGAAACAACGCTGCTCTTCCTATAGAACTTACATCCTAAATATAACTACCTACTGGCGACCGCCAGTAGGTAACGTGTATATGTGTGTGTGTGTATATATATCCAGCTCAAACTTCCCTTCCTCGGAAAAGAAGGCACCGCACTTGCGAGTTCACTTTACATCTGCTTTTTCACAAATGACGGGACGCGTTTCGGCTGACGCCTTCCTTGGCCATAGTTTGTTTACTAGCGTTACACGCCATTTTAACATTTTCTTGCACATGCGCCATTCAGTTTCAACATAAGAAATAGAAAGCAGTTTTCAGAAGTCAATCTTATGGGACAGTTTGGCCTAACAATTTATAAAGCTTATTAATTCATTTCATCATTAAATTAAATTGCCCATTTTCCAAAAAATAAATACATTTGTTAAATTCATCACAATATAATTAGGCAGTATATACAAAAAGCCAAACATAGTTTTTTACCATCCTTCGAACAAAATGATTAAGCTCTGGATGAGCATATTTATGTACAAAACCAGTCAACATTTAACCTTGATTGTTTGGGATAGTATGTGATTAAGCTCTGGATGAGCATTTAAGCATTCTACTTCCTCAAATAGATTCAAAGTGAGACTAAGCATATAACTAATTAACAGACTATATGCTTAGTTGGGGTGACTCAATGATATTTAAAGCTCACAGATGGGTTTACAGTTGGTCTTAACCTACATGAATGGCCAACTCCTCTTCTGTATTCAGACCCCCCCGGGGTTCTTGTTTGCAAATCAATGATATACCTTGACTCCAGCCTCCGTAGAAGGAATTCCCTATTCCCTCCTCTCTCATTGGGAGGGACATGATCAATACAAAAGAATTTCAGGAGGTTTCTATTGCTGGAATGCGATTCGGCAAAATGTCTCGCGATGGGATATGCAGTGTCTCTTTTCTCTATGGCTCGGGCATGATGGAGGATATGTTTCCTGGTGTGTGTGTGTATATATATATATATATTTATATACACACATATATTACCTACTGGCGGTCGCCAGTAGGTAGTTATAGTTAGGACCTATTATCCATAGGAAAATCATAATATTCTATTCCCAATAACTTTGGTGCCGGTTGACGAATCTTCGCTAAATTTTCAAAACTAATGGCTGTTCCAGTCAGCACCTATCCTGAAAGTTGGGGGTGATTCGTCAAGTGGGGGCCGAGAAAAAAGGGGGATCCCAAAACGCGTTTCCCCCATGTGCTTTCCCATAGGAAATTTTAGACACGGCTACAGCCCGAACTGCTGAAAGGAATTACACCAAATTTTGCAAAAAGGTAGCCCCTGGTTCAGAAAACGCCCTTTTTTTTTTTAAATGGTGTAAATCCGTTCAGTAGTTCCAGAGAACTTAAAAAATTAGAGGTCAAAAAATCAATTTCCCATAGGTAACTTTAGACACAGTTATTGAAAAACTGCTGAACGGAATTACACCAAATTTAGCAAAAAGGTACTGCTTGGCTCAGAAAGCGACCTTTTTAAAAATGGTGTAAATCCATTAAGTAGTTTTTGAGAAATTAAGAAATAAAGATAGTGATATCTAGAGGCACGGAGGATCCGCGCACCCTCCCGATCACAAGCTTCATGCTAATTGGCTTTCAACACTTCAAACCAGGACGTGTTGGCAGTCATCTTGTGCCTCGGTAGAACCGAGGCACAAGAAAAGCGAAAAACAAACGCGCAAACATGAAAAGGACCCCCTAGGCCTGCTCAGGGCCAAAAAAGCATTTTTTTAAAAAAATAAACCACGGGATGCGCGTAGGATCCGCGGAGCCAGCCGCGAAAATGAAAAAAACCGAAGCGCGGACTCCCGTGCTTCGTTTTTAATTAGCCCCCGGGTGGGCCAAGTCCCGGGAGCAATATTTAGATTATAATGGGGGTCCCCCCAGCCCCGGAGACCGCCACCCCCAGGGCTTTTCAAAAGTATTTGCGGGGGGGCTCACGGCCCGCCCCGCAGCCCCGGGAACCGCCACCCCCGGGCTTCTATCTTAAATGGGTGGGGGCTCAAAGGCCCCCCCAAGCCCTGGGGACCGCCACCCCATGGGGCTTTTTTATAAAATATTGGTGAGGGGCACATGGCCCTCCCACAGCCCGGGGGACCGACACCCCCGGGGCATGTCCTTTTAAAAAAAATTAACTACCTGTTTGGGGGGGCTCGAACCCCCCATACACCCCATGGACCGCCACCTCCCCGGGGCTCTAATTATTAAAATTGGGGTTCCGTGATGGACCCCTAAGCCCTGGGGACCACCAACCCCCGGGGCTTTGCAAATGTTTGGAGGGGAGCCTTGCGGCCCCCCTCCTGGAGCCCTCGATGGCCCTGGGGACTGCCACCCCCCAGGGCCGGCTCCTGCAGTGTCCCGGGGTGCCCATCCCCGGGACACTGTCACTTCAGGCCCCGCCCCCTTCCTTCATCATTGAGCAAACGCGCCCGTGGCGAGTTGTAAGTTGGGAAATTAATTCCCCTTCAATACTGAGGGTCCCAGAGGGCCAACTAGCCCACCAGGTACCTCCAGTATGCGCCAGGGAGCTGCGTTGCAGAGAGGTGTTCAGAGGCCATGCCCCTTTTTACACCTCTCTGCAACGCAGCTCTGTGGTGCTTACTGGAGGTACCTAGTGGGCTAGTTGGACCCTAGGGACCCTCAGGATTCAAGGGGACTTAATCTCCCAACTTAAAACTAACACAAGGCGTGTATACACAGTGGTAAAGGAAGGGGACGGGGCCTGAGGTGACGTGTGCAAACACACCCTGTGGTGCGTTTTAAGTTGGGGAAATAATTCCTCTTCAATCCTGAGGGCCCCTGGGGGCCAACTAGCCCACCAGGTGCTTCCAGTAAGCGCCACTGCGCTGCGTTGCAGAGAGGTGGTCCAGGCCGTGTCCCTTTTTACACCTCTCTGTCACGCAGCTCTGTGGCGCTTACTGGAGGTACCTAGTGGGCTAGTTGGACCCTAGGGACCCTCAGGATTCAAGGGGAGTTAATCTCCCAACTTAAAACGGCCACAGGGTGTGTTTACAGGGTGGTGAAGGGAGGGAACAAGGCCTGAGGTGACGTGTGCAAACACGCCCTGTGGCGCATTTTAAGTTGGGAAAATAATTGCCCTTCAATCCTGAGAGCTCCTGGGAGCCAACTAGACCACCAGGTGCTTCCAGTAAGCGCCATTGCCCTGCATTGCAGAGAGGTGGTTCAGGCCGTGCCCTTTTTTACACCTCTCAGCAATGCAGCTCTGTGGCACTTACTGGAGGTACCTAGTGGGCTAGTTTGACCCTAGGGACCCTCAGGATTCAAAGGGCCTTAATCTCCCAACTTAAAACGGCCAAAGAGCATGTTTACACAGTGGGGAAGGGAGGGGACGGGGCTGAGGTGATGTGTGTTAACACGCCCTGTGGCGCGTTTTAAGTTGGGGAAATAATTCCCCTTCAATCCTGAGGGCCCCTGGGGGCTAACTAGCCCACCAGGTTCTTCCAGTAAGCACCACTGCGCTGCGTTGCAGAGAGGTGGTCAAGGCTGTGCCCCTTTTTACACCTCTTTGCAACGCAGCTCTGTGGCGCTTACTGGAGGTACCTAGTGGGCTAGTTGGACCCTAGGGACCCTCAGGATTCAAGGGGAGTTAATCTCCCAACTTAAAATGGCCACAGGGCGTGTTTACACGGTGGTGAAGGGAGGGGACGAGGCCTGAGGTGACGTGTGCAGACAAGCCCTGTGGCACGATTTAAGTTGGGTAAATAATTCCCCTTCAATCCCCTGGGGGCCAACTAGACCACCAGGTGCTTCCAGTAAGCGCCACTGTGCTGTGTTGCAGAGAGGTGGTCCAGGCCGTGCCCCTTTTTACACATCTCTACAATACAGCTCTGTGGTGCTTACTGGAGCTACCTGGTGGGCTAGTTGGACCTAAGGGACACTCAGGATTCAAGGGGACTTTATCCCCCAAATTAAAACGGCCACAGGGCGTGTTTGCACACATGTCACCTCAGGTGCCCCCCTCCGTTCACCAGTGTGCAAACGCGCCCCGTGGCGTGTTTTAAGAGGTAGTTTTAATACCCCTGCCCTATTATGTACTAGGGTCTTACAGAGGAGGTCATGCTAATCACAGTGGTACCCCAACGCATAGTGTTCCCTAGTGTATGTAGGTGTTTTCACTGTATTCTAAGTGTCTTTTAGCATAGCACTGGCTCTAGGCCTGGTTAGTCTGAGTCACTTACCACCAGTACCCGTCTGAAAAAGTTGTAGGCACAGGATGATTTTGCAACAAGGCCTCTTTCTGCTCCTCTGTTGGTTCTTTCTGCACATGTCTAGCTTCTTCCTGCAATTTTCTTCTTCTTTGTGGACTTCTGTTGCCTCTTTCTGCATTTCTTCTGCTTCTTTCTGTGCGTTTTTTCTTCTTTCTTCACATGTCCTACCTCTGTAGGCATAGTTAGAAACTAGCATTTGAAAATCCTTTGAAGTTCACTGAAAAAAACAAAGTTTTCAGGCACGTTATAGTTAGAAATTAGCATTTAAAAAACCTTAGAAATTCACTGAAAAAAACATACGTTTCAGGGTCGTTATAGTTAGTTGGACATTTCACTCGTACAAAACCATTGAAATTCCCCCATTATAGTTAGTTCAGCTAACTATAACTCGCGCCCCCGCAATGCACTGCTGATGACATCACATATTACATAACTCATGACATGGTCAGTGACATCACTGATGACATCTCAATGAAGCAAGCAGTTTGCAGTGACAGGGCGGGAGCCGCGAGGCTCCCGCCCTGTCATTGCGAACAGCAGTGTCCTGGTGGTGGGCACCCAGGGACACTGCAGGAGCTGGCCCTGGGGGGGTGGCGGTCCCCAGGGCCATCACTGGCTCCAGGAGGTGGGCCTCGCAGCCCCCCTCCCACCATTGGCAAAGCCCCGGGGAGGTGGTGGTCCCCGGGGCTTGGGGGTCTGTCACGGACCCCCAAATTTGAATAATTAGAGCCCCGGTGAGGTGGCAGTCCCTGGGGCGTGTGTTGGGGGCTCAAACCCCCCACACAGGTATTATTAAAAAAAAAGAGCCGGGGTGGTGGCGGTCCCCGAGGCAGCGGGGGTTCGTGTGCCCCCTGCAAATTTATTAATGAAAGCCCCGGGGGGTGGCAGTCCCTGGGGCTTGGGGTGGCGTTGGAGGCCCCCACACATAAAAAAAGAAAGCCCTGGGGGATGGCGGTCCCCAGGGCTGATGGGGGGCCGTGTGCCCCCCGCAAATATTTGTGCAAAGCCACGGGGGATGGCGGTCCCCAGGGCAGTATGGGGGGATTGGGGCCTCCCACACATTTTTTTACATGACCCCGGGACTTGGCCCACCCGGGGGCTAATTAATAACGAAGCGTGGAAGTCCGCGCTTCGTTTTTTATTTCCGTGGCCGGATCCGCGGATCCTCCGTGCATCTCTGTGATTTTTTAAAAAAAATAATATTTTTTTGAGCCCTTGTGGGACCCCCTAAGCAGGTCTAGGGGGTCAGGGTGTTTCGACTCTGCCCCCTTTTCTTGTTTTACGCGTTTGTTTCCCTGGTTTCTTGTGCCTCGGTTCTACCGAGGCACAAGATGGCTGTCAACACTTCCTGGTTTGAAGTGTTGACAGCCAATTAGAATAAAGCTCTTGGTCGGCAGGGTGCGCGGATCCACCGCGCCTCTACATATCTAAACTTTTATTTTTTTATCTTCTCAGCAACTACTGAACGTATTTACACCATTTAGAAAAAAAGGGCGCTTTCTGAACAAAGCACTACCTTTTTGCCAAATTTGGTGTAATTCCGTTCAGCAGTTCGGGCTCTAGCCGTGTCTAAAGTTTCTATGTCAATTAACATGGAGAAAACACGTTTTGGGACCCCCCTTTTCTCTCAGCCCCCGCTTGCTGAATCACCCCGAAACTTTCAAGACAGGAGCTGACCGGAGCGCCCCACTAGTTTTGAAAATTTTGCGATGATTCGTCATACAGCAGCAAAGTTATTTCGAAAACAAAAAACACTTTTCCTATGGAAACTAGGTCCTAACTATAACTACCTACTGGCAAGCACCAGTAGGTAATATATATGTGAATATATATATGTGTATATATATATATATTATCTACTGGCGGTCGCCAGTAGATAGTTATAGTTACAAACTAGTTTCCATAGGAAATCTCAAAATTCTATTTTGAATAACTTTGGCGCCGGTTGACGAATCCTCGCGAAATTTTCAAAACAAATGGGGCGCTCCGTTCAGCTCCTACTCTGAAAGTCTTGGGGTGATTCGTCAAGCGGGGGCCGAGAAAAAGGGGGGGTCCCAAAACGCCTTTTCCCCATGCATTTTTCCATAGGACCTTTAGTCGCAGCTACAGCCCGAACGGCTGAACAGAATTACGTGAAATTTGGCAGAGAGGTAGCCATAAGGTCAAGGAAGTGCCTTTTGCAGGTCTGGTGTAAATCTGTTCAGTATTTCCTGAGAAAATAGCATTTAAAAGCATATCAATATCTATACGCGCGCACCGTGCGCGCACTGTGCGCGCACCCTGCCGTGCGCGAGCACAATTCTGATTGGTTGTTAGATGTCGGTAAACATTCGAATCGGTCGAAACCAGGAAGTGTCGGCCGCCATTTTGTCTCTCGCAGTCTGAGGGGGTGACAAACAAAGGTGGAGAACGTGAAAAGGGGGCAGAGTGGACAGTTCCTGACCCCCTAGCCTTGGTCAGGGGGTCACAGAAGGACCCCCAAGGGAGGAAAAAACAATTTATTTATTTTTTTAAATCGCGAGGTGCGCGCACTGCGCGCGCACGGCATGCACTGCGAAGCGCACCGTGCGCGCACTGTGCGCGCAACTCGCGATTTAAAAAAAAATAAAAATTGTTTTTGAAAAACCTGAAAAAAAAAAATTTAATAAATACATATCTTAGCATTTAAAAAACCGTAAAAATTCACTGTAAAAACCATAGGTTTCACACATGTTATAGTTAGCTGGACATTTCACTCGTAAAAAACCAATGAAATTCCCCCGTTATAGTTAGTGCAGGCAACTATAACTCACGCGACCGCAATCCTCTGCTGATGACGTCAGATATTACATCACTGATGACATATGTGTCTTTCTGAAAAATAAATATTTGTAATATATGTATAGCTAAAGATTAATGGAAGAAGACATGGGTAAATAAGTGTCTAAATACAGTGATGTAATATCTGACGTCATCAGAAGAGGATTGCGGTCGCGTGAGTTATAGTTGCTGAGTTGCTGAGTTATAGTTTTTCGTGGTGCTGCTAACACCAATGCCACGTTGGGAGCACTCTGACATTGTTTTATTGATGCCAGTACGAGGATGGCTGACAACGGTATTCAGCATACTATGAAAAAGCCATTTCTTGTACGATGTATACCAGTGCATTATGGAACTTGGAGTGCCTTTAAATGTCACATGACTGTTACGTAGCACTTGCCAATAATTTAAATACAACCTACCTGTGAACAAGGCGTAAGGACGCCGAAACGCGTAAGGTGTGAGTGGCTGATGGAGTTAAATTGCTTGAACTGCACCAGACCGGGCTCGGCAAATCTTTTTTGTTATGTATGGCGGGACTCTCCATTGCCGTTGACGCCAGAGCCGCCCTGCAGGGTTGGGTGCCCCCATCATGGAGCTGATGTTTTTCGTGGTGCTGCTAACACCATTGGGGGCATGACCCGCTCGACCTACACCAGACCAATAACAGGACTGCCGAGGTAATTCTGGTTGCTAGTGACGAGAAAGGGAGATGAGCGAGGACACACCTCACCCGGACAGTCTGTGAGCTTCCAGTAATTTCTGAATGATTTGTTGCCACGTTGGGAGCACTCTGACATTGTTTTATTGATGCTAAACAGAACCAGTACGAGGATGGCTGACAACGCTATTCAGCATACTATGAAAATGTCATTTCTTGTACGATGTATACCAGTGCATTATGGAACTTGGAGTGCCTTTAAATGTCACATGACTGTTACGTAGCACTTGCCAATAATTTAAATACAACCTACCTGTGAACAAGGCGTAAGGATGCCGAAACGCGTAAGGTGTGAGTGGCTGATGGAATTAAATTGCTTGAACTGCACCAGACCGGGCTCGGCAAATCTTTTTTGATATATATATATGTGATCAAGGCTCGGAGGAGCCGAAACGTTATGGCGGCAAAAAGGCACAGAATAAAATAATTCAGCACTTACTCATGGTCCGTGTCCGTATATGCAGTGACGGTGTGGAGTTACAATTGAAGCTGTTCTACGGAATAACTCATATCCAATGTGCATGTGGAGTTAAGAAAAGTAAATTAATACTTCCCTCTGTGCGCTTACCTTTTGATATTTTGACCCTCAAAATTGTGTCCACGATATTAGTGTGCTACAATATTTTTGTACACGATACTCAAGAGTACAATCATGGCTCTCAAATCTGGGATAAGGGCAAAGTGACAACAAAAATGGGGAGCCATGGAAATAACTTTGGAACTCAGTAATGATGCTATCAATAGGTTTTTCTACTATTGCTTCAATCGAAAGTTGCTGGGAAATCGCTCCTATAAACTATGGCATGAAAATCTAGTAGATAGAGCTTGGAGAAACCATTTCAACCTCAAGCAACCTCCAGCAGAAGTCAAATTTTGCTTTTTGCTGTGAGAAGTAAGTCAAGAGGCTAACAATGAAAATCCTGCTCTAAAGATGATGTCAAGACAACAGATGAACACAGTCATTAATAAACCGTTCAATAATCTCAAATGGAAAAGTAACTGAAAGCCCTTGAGAACTTTCGCCCAATAGGCCAAACTACTCAGTAAAACTAACAAACTAAAGAGAAAAAATACATTTTGCATTAGCACAAAGTGACATGCTACCGCTTGACGCGCTCCTAAAAAGATTTAAAAAAACACCTTTTGACATGTTTTCACTGTGGTCAGATTAAAGACCTGACAACTTCCTACTGAACTAATTACTTTACACACTAAGAGCAAACAATATACCTTCAAAAGCTTACAAAATCAGGAGCAACTGGACAATGATGGAGAACATACCTTTTGTTTTACCCAGCGATATCTTAGATGAGATAACAAAATGTGCTGGAATATTTGAGAAGATGGGACCTGAGGGGAAAAAAATCTGAAAAATGTTGTTTCCAAATACAACATAAAAAATTACCCTTTGTCAGCTAGCAAACACAAATTTGTATAGATCTCACAGGTTTATCAATACGTGCAGATCCATGGGGTCACTTTTTAGCATATTTTCATCTACATTTTGAGAAAAGGAAATCTCCTATCATGCACGTTTTACTCTATGTACTCTCGTACTCCTTCGCCTTTATCTAATATCTATGATTGTGTTTTCTTGTGTGAAAGGCAGTCTCGAATGCCGATGCCGAAGCATCAGTTAAATGGATCAGATTTCAAAATCAATTCACATACTTTCTATTGAGGCCAAGTATTTCTAGGAGCACAATACAGATGAAAGCACTCCAAAGGCTCAGTATAGCCCGCCTCAATGCTATTTAATTCAATACACTCCTATTTCTAGCATGCATACCAGAGACAGTCTTGTGTGAGTCACTACTTCTTGCAGGCACTCCTGCAGAAAGATATAATTATGGTCATGGTCATGCCCCAGTTTCTAGGGGAGCTGGTTACCACTTCTCACTAGATCTGTTTACAAAAAGCAGCAGTCTCCAAGGCTGTAAGATGGTGGGAAGACATAATAGAGCATTCCAATCCAAGATGGCCACCTGAAATGTTAATTGCATTCCTCAAGTCTCCAGTATACCTGCTGTGGTCTCGTTGTTCATCACCAGATTGGCAGGTCAGTGCGGTAAAATAAGGGGCACCTCCTTCAGTCTGGCCATGGTGGCCTTCCTAAGATGGTGTCAGACGCTGACCTCTTCATCTCATTAGGAAATCCACGATTAACCCAAAGCAGGAGGCACATGTGTGCGACCCGACTGACGGAGCAGCTGATCTGTCCATGGCCTCTGCCATCACATGCAGGTAATAGGTAGGAGCTGAGCACTGGACTGTCCAATGGCAGCGGTCACCATGCTTACATAGGTTTCAGCCTTGTTCCACTGTTGCATTCACGGGCTGACCATTTCCATTCAGTCCTTTGGCATAGTGTTTTAGATGCCCCTACCGATTACTCCAGCACAGGCTTGTAATCTCCTGCTTCACTGTCGCCTGCTTTTGCCATGTTGCACCCAGCGCAGGCAGTTCCGACTTCCGCTGTTTGAGAGAGACCCACCTAGCTCTGGGGATGGGCACCTGCCCTTCTTGGGGCCTATCTCTGCCTCCATACCCACATTGTTCATATAAATGATACCTATATGTACAATTGTATTAGACACACCCCTCGTATTCCAAAGCATAAAGGAGGGCAATAGCAACAGACTTTCTATTTTGTAGAAACAAGAAAATATGGAGGGGGCTCTGGTAAGTTCATTATTAAAGAGGCACATCAGGAGCAAATAAATGATCAACTGCAACAATGTTTCTAAAAATATCCAAATCTCCAGGTGCAATTAATGTTTCAGCATGACAATCATTCAAGGCCTCCTTCATCAAACACAACAATAATGTGGCGTACTGCTTTGCATGTACTGTTACAAACAACAACAAAATACATTTAATATAAATTAAAACCAGATCGTCTTATAATAATCCATATTTGTAAAGCGCAAACATATCGCCCCCTAAGGTTTCAAGGCGCTGGGTGCCATCGTAGAGATTAAGTAAGCTATTGCCCAGAGTCACATGATGCTGAGGTGAGCTGCCGCCAGTGCCGGGGATTGAACCGTGAGTCACGCACTCTGCAGTTAGCCGCTGCACCACACCTCTAACAGCTAAACTATATGAAAATGATCAAACATTAAACTGATACTTACCAAAAAGTGAGCACCTGATATAGAGGAATTAAAAAACTAAATCTGAAGGTACCCATGCAAGTATTATATCACAAAATGTTTTTAGCTTTTGAGCGTAATCTTTCTTAATCTCTTTACCCACTTAAAAGCTATCTTAATTTCGCTCCAATATAGATTTTGAGCCCAAAACCTGTACACGATGTCAAAATAAAAGTTGTGTGGGGGTATATATTAATGCAACTGTAATCTCAACTTTAAAACATTTAATTTAACAGTTGTTTGTTGACTTACACCAGGGCTCAATCTAGAGGCAACTAATTGTTATCCTGTAAGTGATCTTCCCTTATCACAGTAAAGAACACAGCATGGGAAGTGGAAAATCTACCAATCTACAACTAATATTGTAAGAAGAAGAGGGTTTAACGATAGGATCTATTTAGTAGATTTCTTTTGAGAAACTAAGGTAAAAAATTAAGGTGTGGGAATAGACAGCAGTCCAACAAGGTGGAGGGGCATTATGTACGCCATTCTGATGGGCTACCCTCTGCCAGATTTAGAGATGATTGCCGGCCCAGTGGACATCTCTATCTAATAATAGGAACCACAACCATGTCAATGTACGGAAAATCTGAAGACTGTTCACCATACATTTTCAATTTTTTTGTTTTTCAGAAACAAGCTCATTGTGAGTATTAATAAAAACTATGGGGCCGATTCACAGGCAAAATCCTAAACCTACTACTTTTGGTATTCACAGAAAGCATTTAGTAGCAGTAAAGTTAGGATTTTGTCTTAAGTTAGGATTTTGTCTTAAAACTAAAACTTAAAACAAACTTAAGTTTAACCTAAGACAAAATCCTAACTTAAGACAAAATCCTAACGTTAGACAAAATCCTAACGTTACTACTACTAAATGTCTTCTGTGAATATCAAAAGTAGTAAGTTTAGGATTTTGTCTCAGATTAGTTCTGTGAATCGGCCCCTATGTGTCTCCTACAGTAAGGAGTGACAGCAGTGTTATGTCTTTCATTGGTTTGATTGATCCAAGTCCTGAATCCTTTAATAAGGGTAAAATTGTTCTCTTTCTAATTTGTTGGTAGGCCTTACAAAAGAGTAGACAGCGAAACAGAGACTCCAAGAAGTAACCACAAACTGGACAGACCGATGATTGAGAATTCAGTCTTCTTGCTAAGAGTGTGCTGAGAGGAAGAGAATTACTGTGGGCCAGGAACAACAGTTTTTTATGCATGATGCTCCTGTTGCAGGGATACTGTTTGGGAACAGAACAATGCCTGAGACCACAGAACATCAGTATGTAGGGATTGAGTCACCATAAGACATCAGTACCTATGAGGCCCAATCCAGACTAGCTCATAGTGCCTTATCTTCCCTCCTGACCTTTCCAGAGTAACAGGTAAGTTTGCACCCCGGAACACAACACTCCAGTCCCCTCTAGTGGTCTAACTAGCATCAATAATAAACCGTACACAATGAAGAGCCCTATCATGGTTATTTGTGTATCTGCCTGAGCCTAGTGTCACAAAAATATATCAGTGATCTCTGGAATGGTCCTGGGCCTCATACCTGGGATTTGCCGTTAGCTGGTCTGCATCTCAGATTGCGCAGAGCTGGCGCCCTCGTCCTGGGACCTTTCCTCTGCTAGAAATTCTCCTCTCTATTTTCACAATGGCAAGTCTTGGTATATGTGATAAGAAATGCCATGCCCGAAAACAGCAGCGGGGTCTCCCTCTTATGTCTACAATGTTGTTTGAACCTGTACTAAATTTTCAGACTTAATCACAGCAGAGGAGCTGAATAATAAATCATGTGCGGCCTATTTCTAAAATAATAGTGTGCCACAAAACAAAAGTGTTACTCCATAAAGCGTGCAAAGCAAAAGAAAAAGAAGCTTACAACGTGTGCAGTTAGGCTAACTTAGGGGATAACTACAGTGGAACCTAGATGGGATTCACAACAGTTGCACTAAGGTATTTGGTGAATTCTTTATTGGTCCTGAACATTTCTAGAGATGACATGCTTCTCTGTGATTCAATGATGGTGCAATTCTTTTATATATGTTTTTTAATGAAATGTTATTTTAAAAGCATTATCACATTAATTTTGCTGATGTTTGAGCAGGATGCTCTATTTGAAAATTTAAAATAAAAATTAAAAAAGGATTCTAAATTACTCACAGGATCAAGTTAATAAGGATTTTGTGAAAATGTTCCTTGAATGGATTTTTAGAGAGGAGTGTCTCTTACCATCAATAAGATGGTTAGTGTTACTGAACTTTTTTTGATGGCATAGGAAAAAGGTTTGCTAACAGCTTTGGTTTCCATTGTCTTGTAAAGTAGGCCAACTTTGAGCAACGCTGTTGTTGATTTCTGGAGCTCCATCACTTTTTTAAATAACCGCCTCTTAAAAAAGTAATCTCTTAGTGATCATTGCTTAGGTCTCTGATCTCTGCTCCACAGCAAAGACTCCCTCCAACTTTAGCTTGCACTACTGTATCAATAGAATTTGGTAAAAGAGTGGGATAAAAGCTGATTTTTTTACAAATGTTGACAATTTCCTTTACTTTGTTCTCAACCCTTGCTTTTGCATCTTCGGAATGGTTCACCACTTTGATGTTTCAGGTACATGTAACTCTTGGATATTTAAAGCTTCTTGTTGCTGTTTTCCTTGAGTGAGTTATTTCTGTTACAGTCTTTAGTTTGATTGAGCTTCGGTTGAAGTTGTTCTTGAGGCAATAGCTTTCCTTTGTTTTGAGCTGCTGTGCCTTCAAGGCATATGGGCCCTGCTTAAGAGAATGCAGGCTCTATATGGTTCTCAGTAGTATCAGGCATATGACCATTGTCCCCAGTTTCACTCATAAGAGCTACGTAGCGAGGTAATTGAATGCCTGGGAAAAATCTATGAACCCCCCTTGGTGGAAACATGTAGACTGTAGCCCTAATTACAAGTTGCAAATAACTGGGACTATTTGACCGCACAAATAAAACCAAATGCAATTTTACTGCTTGCATGCAGTAAAAACACCCCATTACTATGCAAATATGAGTAAAAGCTCATGGGCTGGGGAATTAAAAGGTGGGGCTGATTCTGCTGCTGTAAAACCACATAACGATGTGAAAGTGATGTTGACACCACATTGACTTTTATGAGGAGAAGTGTGGGAACTCTGGGTGGTAGGAATTTCATGAATCACTGAAGATTCCAGAACTTTCCCTCGGAGAAGTGTGAGGAAAATGCAAGATTTAGCAAAAGTTTGATGTTTGCAGGGACTTCTGGGTAGGAAAATCTAGTGGTACCCACTCAAGTCACACCAGCCTGGACTCCCCTGGGTGTCACGCTTTCAGAAATGTCTGGGTTTGGTAGGTGTAAGAAAACGGCCCGTTAGTTGTTTGGCCTGCACAAGTAATGGATTCACATTTGTCCTCTACAAGGAACCAAACACCCCATTGAAGCACTTGAGACTCTCATGGTAGTGAAGCAGAGCAGTCCAAGACCTACGCAAGGAAGGTGGTGTGGGCTAGTAATCGCCATTAACGGGCACACAATAATAGCACTCAATAAATGATTGTCCAGTCTGTGCTTTTTCTTTTGAAAAAAGAAAAGTACATTTATTACACACACCCTACAGAAATACTACGGAGTAATTTTACAAAAATATATAAGGCTGATAGAAATACTTTTTGATGATATTGTGTAATTGGGTTTGACCCTCCAAAGGAGAGGTCTAGTTCAACAAACCACATGTCAAAGCATTAACTTGTACTTAAATGCAATACTTGAATATAATTGGGGATGAACGCACTTAAGACTGGCAATAAAGCATGTATACTTTGATCACAAGTGTCTGTCAGTGTCATTATTTCAATAAAGAATTTGCAAGAAATATATATATGCATGTATGAATGGTTTGTGTACTCAACATGAACTTGCCACATGGAAAACACAATAAAACCATAGACCCTAGCGGGCATCACATTTTGATCATAATAGCTGCAACCATAGTCTTTGCCCCCAGAGAGCATTGCACATCATGAAAAGATTATGTCAACCACTTTTAGGCCACAGAGACTGCAGCCATAGACTTTTTAAGTGGGGGTGGGAGCGTTCAACAGCGAGACACCTCTGGCCTATCCTGGGGTGCCACATTACCACTCTGACCCAAAATGGTTTCTTCCAGGTGTCACTTGCTGGGTGTACTCAGCTCCACCCCTAGCTGACATCACTGCCTGGACCTTTTCCAGAAAAATCTTCACAGGAAGCCCCTCATAGGTTGGCTTCAGAGGTCTGGGCTCCCTCCCCTGTTCAGTGGGATCATCCCTGGCAGTGTGACAGCTAGTTGATTGATACAGAGAATTCAGCCCCCCCTTTCCACCTCAGGAGCTGAGGGAAGCACAGTTAATTGCTCCATTTGTGTGGGGAGGCCTTTGTTTCTGCTACTGGACAGAAATGTAATTAACTTGACACAGCAGGGTGGCAAAAGACCTGGGCTCTGATCCTGGGCTGAACCAGAGAAATATGACATTCCTGGATGACCCATAAGCTGTACAGATATGTTTGTGGACTTTGCAGAATTGATTTTCTCACACAGGTTACACCCTGAATCGATATGACTGTGGTGTCTGTAGGCCAAGAGGAAGCAAAAATGCACTCTAAGGCAGTCCTCCCCATAGGTGTACAATGGAGTGTCACTGCAGACAAGACAGTAAACCACACTGGCTTTCCTTGTGAGTGTATAATAACAGTATGAGGCCTACCTCAGGTCAATACCCAATCCTGTAGAGTCCACTCTCCACCACACTACCTGTGTGCAGTTACCGGGCTGCGCACGTCAGGAGTGTCCCATGCGCAGCCCTCACATGTTTGCACACATGTTGATTACAAAAAATAACTAAAAGGTGACGGACATAAATGGTAACACCTCACTATTTATAATACTGCTGCCTTATCAGGCTGTTTGTGCACTCAAACTCCAGCACCCTTCACCTAATGGTGCCTCTGTAAACAGATCTGACAATTTATTTCAAACAAAAGGAGGTGCACTAAACATAGAATAGAGAGTCCAAAATATTTCTCTTTTTCTTCGTTTGATTTTTATTTCATAGATAATAGATATACAACAACAGCCAACGCGTTTGGTTCGTTTAAAGAAGATTTTAACGGAACTTCTTCAGGGCTTCAGATGAGAAGCCCTTTGTAGAGTGGACTATCAGATTTATGATAAAAATCTGTTGAATAACTCCCACAGGTTTTAACGAATATGCTAATTTGCATTGATAGTCGTTCAGCTTGATAAATGTAAAGCATCGATTATTCACCTTGATAAGCGATTCCTTATCATTCTCCGATTTGCTGACCGCTTATCAAGGTGAATAATCGATGCTTTACATTTATCAAGCTGAACGACTATCAATGCAAATTAGCATATTCGTTAAAATATTATAAATCTGATAGTCCACTCTACAAAGGGCTTCTCATCTTTAAAATGAATCAATGGTTTGTTATATATATCTAAACCATCAACGACCGACGTCTAAAGCCCTGAAGAAGTTCCGTTAAAATCTTCTTTAAAGGAACAAAACGCGTTGGCTGTTGTTGTATATCTGTGTGCATACGTATTCACGTGTAACTAGCAAAATGCCTCTCACCCTTGCTGCATCACAGCAGCCTTATCTTAAATGGTGGACACTAGTGGTAAGCAGGCTCAGTTCATTTATTATGAGTTTACCGGGGATGAGTCAAAAGTTATGAGCCTCCCCCACAGTAAAAAGTAAAAAACCAGGTGATCAAAAAGCAAAAAATCTGGGCGGATTAGATGGGCAGAACCATCTTCTCATAGTAGGTTTCACTGGGAGGTGGCCAAGCCCGGGGCCAAATTTCACAGCAACCCAGTTGGAAACTAAATCAAGTGTAGATATCTGCCAAGAAGAGCTTAAAAGGTTTTCGCCCTAAAAACAACCAATGCACAGTGTTCTGGAACTTTAACTCCTTAACTGAAATCTTTTCCGCCCCAGTGCTGAGTCAGTTTTTTTTATGTTTGGGGCACTTAATGCTTAAGCCTTCATAACTCTTTTCCACAAAAGGTCTTCAGGTGAAATTTGCATTCTTTTTCCCTCACATGTTTGGAATTCTAAAGGTACCTAAAGTTTGTGGATTCTCCTGGAGGTAACTGAGAAAATATCCAAAATATAGCAAAACCTCAGGCGAGGGTTTGAGAAACGTGTTGTGCAAGAAACTGTATAGTTTTTAGTTCTTTTTTAAATGGCATCAACAAAAGATTTGTTGTGCTAAAATCATCCTCTTCTCTGATTTCAGGAACAGACAGAGGAGCCGATTCCGATCCGGGTCGGAAGAGCACCGAACGCGATCCGGCCAGAAAAACTACGAGCAGTACGCATGTTTTCCGCCCGACTCGTACAGCTGTACGAGCGAGCAAGTACGATGCGAGCTACGTGAAATTCCCCGACCGAGTCGTTTCAAGGTCCGAACCGCTCCGTTCTTCTCGGCCTTAAGCTAACCGTGGCGTGCAATGGATGTGATTTACGACCGAGCCTGTAGGATGCACGCGTCGGACAGCTGGTGTGAGCCGCAGTGTCCGGCTTGCAAAACGTCCAGGAAGTTGCCTTTGGGGGTCCGCGTCGGACCCCCTGACACCCGCAGCCCTATGACTCGGACACATGGGGAGACCCAGGGTCCCCCCAACACAGGCATGTACGGTGCAGATGGCACCAACGCGTACCCACTGTAGGGGGCGCCCTTGTGCGAGACGTACCCATTCAGTCAATGGGAGCCCATGTACGCATTGTACGACCGGATCCCATTGACTTCTATGGGAGTCCGACCGAACCGAGTCCGGCAGCATACGGCTGCATCATACTTGCTCGGTCGGACTGCAGGACTCTGGCTCAGTCGGAAAACACTCCAGATCCGGCTCGGTCGGAGAGCTTTCCGACCCGGATCGGAATCGGCCCCAGAGTTGTAAAAAAACATTTTAAAACATTCTTATGGCAGTTTTTACGTTTTTCTAATTGGTATTCAGTTTTCCCTAATTTTAAATGACTCACATGACATTTTTTTCTCTAACGGTCGCATTTCGGCGAGGCGAACATGTTATGGTTTCTTGTATGTTCTGTTTGTAATCAGACATTGTTGTCTTGGTTAATTGGGACTATTTTCTTTGGCTATTTGGGACTATCCTTTCACACGCTATGAAGATATTATCAGTAGAGGTATTCTCACATTTCCTTTCCCGTTTTATATGACTCCGATGTAGACACACTTGACATGTTATCCTAATTAGCCCATATTTTAACATTTCCGCAGAATGTTCCCCTGACGAAGGGCAAGTTATGCCCGAAATGCATAGGGATATGTTGCATTAATCCTTTGGATGGAATGAAAAAATAAGTTGAATACATTTTCAATGAACTTAAATTGAAATGGAGTACTAAAGATTTTCTTCAAAATCTCGTTTGGAGTTTGTATTAATTTGGCTATACCGACGGGTAATATCATGTGGTGCGCAGGGGGACAACTCCCAACGGGAATTGCAGTATTGATGTTCATTTGAATCGCTGAGTTGTCCAGACAGCGAAGCCCCAGCTTGCACACAACAACTGTTTGAACTGTTTAAACATTGATTGACCAAGTGGTGGTGCGTACCCAAAACTTTATTGATCATCTGACATGGTACCAGGATATTGTTCTCCGAATAGCATGTGTCATAAATATCCTATTGTAAATTTCGTCAATAAAAATATCACCCATTGTACTTTCTAATATAAAATCCATCCCCAATGGGGCAACATTTTTGTAAACAATATTTAGAACACAATATTCACATCATGCAATGACCTGACATCCAGTCTCCCTTATTGAAATTCAAGCGGCCCAGTTAGAAACATTTTGTTCTCGATGCAGGAAAGATATATGGATGTTTATACACTAGAAATTGTTTGCACAGAGGAAGAATAAGTCTACTTGTTAAATTGGAATATCAATTGAAACAAAAAGTATTCACTGGACCCAAATTCCCAATTCCAAGATACAACATGAATCAAATTAAATGTTTTCCATAGTTGCTTAAAAAAGAGGCCTAAAGAGTGATATTTCAATTGCTAAATCAGATAAATGATATCCCATAACCGTATTTACTTTCCAGAGTCTGCTCATGAATCCTGAAACAAAGATATTCCCAATGTCACTTGCTTACTATACCTCCTGCAAAGACTCAACAACTGTGGTCAGTCGCACAATGGAAAATTTCAGAGGCCGATTTCATAAACAGCATAGTTGGCGTTAATTTGCCCAGTTTGCTATTTAGCACCTCACAACAGATTGCTCTTTTGCTTCTTTTTTCCTGTTGGTAAGTGCTGATAAGCACCAGAAAAACTAACTGGTTGTATTCTGTATACATAAATATATACCCAGCGGCAAAGTATTTGGAGCAACGTAATACTTCACAATGAAATGTAATATCAGCAATGTAGCCCCAGCTGATAAGACTAAGTTAAGGCAGGTGTATACGCACATCGCCATAGCCCGTACATTTGATCATAATTTATTTGTTGCAAATTGACCCCTTTTTGGGTGGTCATGCCCGGTTTTATATTTTTTTTCTACTTATCTGCTGGTAAACTGGAACAGTAGGACACTGCTATTCAGTGCCCAGTGTATGGGCTCTGATCCCTAAAACATATTGAAATTGCTTAAAACCTGTTTGGTTCATTTAACTTTACGATAAGACCTTAGAATATGGTGCAGAAATGCATCAATGGCATGGAAACTTAAATTCCACTTATGCACTGAAGCACCTATTGTACCATTCACTACAGTGGTACTGAAAACATGGCTTAGGCCTGCCTTATGTAGCCTGATTGCTGCAATGTGAAACATCCTAAAAACCTCAATTTTAAGTATTTGTAAGTCACTCCTATGTAAGTCTTGTAATCCACAGGGCACGTTGCATGATATTTAAAAGTAGGAGATGTAGAAGCATAATGTTACCATGTTCCTACAGTGAGAAGACCCCAAAGATATTTTTGCTGCTGCAGGCCTAGCTGTCAGTAAACAAGTGCCTCTTTTTGTCTGAGCACCCCCAACATTTTTGAACTGATGATGATGTTTTCTTGGGCTCTGGAATGCACTACACCCTGCTGACCAGGCCCCAGTGCATATGCCGGATATTTAACTTACCCATAGGTTTATAGTATATGGTACAAAGTGTACCAAGGCTAGTAAGTTAAATATCACTAGGAGACTGCTGCACATATTTTTCCACCATTGCAGTGACAAGGTGAAAACATGGCTCCAGGTCTGTCACGGCAGCCTAGACGGCAGCTTTTAAACTGCCAACCCGACATGGCAAAATAAACTCCCCTTGCCAGGTCAAACCTTTCTTTTTAATATTTATAGGGTACCCCTAACGAAGGCCTTATTGGCCCACAAGGCAGGGTGCTAAATATTAAAGGGCAGGACATGTTTCTTTTATATTTTGTATGTCCTGACAATGAAAACTTAAAATTGTTTATTTCAAAGGTACCTTTTAATACCAAGGTGACTTTGGAAAATCACCACTTTTGTGCACCAAACTTCTAGTAGTTGCTTCTTATTAACTGCAGAGGATTTCACCCATCAGTCTGTTGCCCTCCTGCTAAGAGGTATAAACGCTCCCAGAGAGGGGAACAAAATGTCTGCTGGGAGAAGGAGATGCAACCTCCACCTGCCAGGATGGTCCAGGGGCGGTGGCCATAGATTGCCCTCCTACAAAGGGACTACAACCTTTGAGAGGCAAATGTGAATCACACTTTAGCTTGTCTGCTACTATGTGCAGGTAGACAGGCTGACATCTTCTCCAGCGGGGGAAAGCCCGTTGCAGAACGAGTTTTCTAGGTGTGGTGCCTCATTATGCTGGACACACCTAAGGGGTCTCTGTCCCAGGGAAGAAGGTCCCCGACATCTTAAATTTGGGCAGAGAGATGCACTGTGGGATTGTTCAGTGAAAACCCCACAAGAAATGATGTGAAAGTGGGTAAGGTTTCCCCCATGGTATTTTAGCCCCATTGGCTAGTGAGCCCTCCCCACCTATAAACTTAAAATCAGCAGAAAATTAGCACCCCTGGCTTCTAGCCTCGGGACACTGCTGGATTCTGAAAGAACATAAAAATAACTGCACCTGCTGAACCAGTGAACCCCAGAGAAAGTACTGCACCAAGCAAGACCACAGCTGCTGCACCAAATGGACCAAGACAGGACTTTAGAAAGAGAAAGACTGCTACTGCTGTTAAACTCATGGAGAGAGGCCCAAAGGGCCGAACTTCTCCCAGTTGTGCCAAGAGCTAGTTGGCTAGCCTCCTCTTAATCTTCAGGTACACAAAACTGAAAGAAGCTCCCCATTCATAGAAAGATGTATGGGCTGGCACCAGTATCTTGAACTTCACTCTTGCCCGTATCAGAAGCCAGTGTAACTCCTTCAGATGGACCTGAACAGAGGCATTTGTCGGGATGTCTGTAGCATTCTACAACAACTGGTGTCTCTTAAGTAAGTACAGAAGAAGTCCCCAGTATAATATATTAGCGTAGTCCAGCCATGATGTTATAAAGGCATGGACTACCGTCTTCTGACACTGCGCAGTTGGCTGCACTAAAAGCTTTGCTTCTTGCACTCGAACATACGGATCCTGAATACCCCACCCTTATTGTGTGTGATTCATATTATTGTGTACAATCCTTCAACGATAATTTACATTAATGGTGTCAGGATGGATTAAAAGATTCTAAAGGCAACACAATCAAGCATAAAACGCTTTAGGGTAAAGCGGCGGACCTCAAAGATAGGTTGCCACAGGCTCATGTTATATGTACATTGAGTCATCAGCATGTGGGAGTACACGTTGTAGGGAATTCTCTGGCTGATGAAGCGGCCAAATCTGCAGTTGTGACTGCTACTGTTGCTGCAATTACTCATTCTAACAAGAATAGATGGCACACCTTTACCTAACAGTTTTTCTTCTAAATCTACATACCACTTAAGTGAACAAAACAACCCTTTTGTAACTATTCCATGAGTTGGCAATTGAGTTATTCCCACGAAGACTGAAGACTAGCTTTAGTAATAGCTGCGCATGAAGGTGTTGCTTCTGCACATGCAGGTGTGGCAGCCACAATTTCACTGCCACAGCAACATTATTGGTGGCAGGAGTTATATCAAAACAATGTCCTTAGTCAACAAATTAAAGCCTCCACTGTGGCGTGTCCACTTGAGGCACACCTGTTAATTTCTAACAAACCTTTGGGCTGCATTTATTTGGACCATTGCGGTCCTTTTATTTTGGATATTGCATTTAAATTTACCTTAGTTGCAGTTGACTCTTGCTCCAGGTTCCTCTGGGTTTGGCCACAGCATTCGACTGACGCTTACACTGTTATTTAAGACATGCAAGTTTTCATCAGGACACATGCATGCAGTACATTCCACTGGAATGAGGGACCGGTTTCTCGTAAAATGTATCGGGATACTACGGCGTTCCTGGGTGTACAGGTGCATTATTCTTCTCCATATAGGCCCAAGGGGAATTCTGTTGTGAAGAGGATGAACTGTGTCTTAAGCAGTTCTTACCAGCTAGATTATTAGGAACAGGGCATTATAGAATACACCACCTTTATGGGGTGCAGGAAGCCGTAAACAACCTCTCTAAAAGATCACTAGGTGGCTGGACCCCATATCAAGTCCTTTTTGGCATCAACATGTACGTTCCCGACCTTGACGGTTCAGACATTGTGGTACAAGTGACACTCTTTCACGTAAATGATCGATGTGCTGTCTTACAGGATCTACAAAACTTCTGTGATGCCCAATTCAATGAGCAGTTGAAGACATCTGCCTCTGAAGAAATCAAGGAGAAACCAAAACCTCCAGGCTGGATTCCGAAAGTTGGAGATCTCAAGAACTGTAATGTTGCCTCTGCTTCCTAGTTCCAAAGATAATCGTTTTGTCTCTATTGAACACATCAAGTTACATCATTTGGCCGATTCTCAACAGTAGGCCACAAGGGGTCCTTGGTAGTTTCCTGACTTCTCTCGCTACCGTACAGGAAACTCCTTTAGAGCCAGTGAGCTCCACCAATGCTGTTTCTCCCCAGCATGCACTACAGGTAATTCCTGCATTCGCTACAACTGGCAGCAACTCTACTGAAGTGAGTACTGGCCTTACTAATGCATCTTCTGCAACTGATGTCATTTATACAGATCCATCTTTTTTTTGGATCCACCTCTTCTGGATTTTTCCAGTCCTATTGCGATACCCGATGCACCAGTTTTTCAACTAACGGTTTCTAGGTATTACCAGTAGTGAGATGATTTTTCTTCTGAATCCTTTGACAATTCGTCTGTTCTAGACACTCCTTCTGGACATATATGTGTTTTCTTTTCATGGTTGAAATGAGCTTATCTGGTCCCGCCTTAGTTATATGTTTGAATAACACTTTCCTTAGTTTACCTATTTCTGTGGTTCGGATTTGTAAAAGTTTTTTTTCTGCTGATTAATGGCCACTACCTTCCAGAACGCTCTGCTACACAACTGGTCGACGGAGTGTTGGCCCCTACTCTTCTTCACATAAGCTAAAAAGAGACTTGTCCATTGTGAGCATGTCAGCTGTTCCAGTAACTGATGGCATTGTTTGGGATAGAGGGCCAGATGTACAACCTTAGTAATTTGCGACTCACAATTGGCGCTCGATTGAGAGTCGCAAATTGCGAGTCGCAATTTACCATGTACAACAGTGTCAGAGACACTGATTGCGATTTCCAATGGGGTTGCAAAATGCAAGGCTCATTAATATTAATGAGGCACTCACATTTTGCGACCCCATTGGGAATGGCTGGCCCTCCCAGGGATGGTGGCCTGCTGGGCTCTGCAGACCACCATGTCTGGGACTGCTTTTAAATAAAGCAGTTTTTTTGTTAATTCAGCCCGTTTTCCTTATAGGAAAACGGGATGCATTTGAAAAAATTAAAATGAACGTTTTTGTTTCATTTTTTGAGGGTTGCAGTGGTCCCTGGGACCACTGCCTGCCCTTAAAAAATATTTTTGCACGCACTTGCAAAGGGCAAAGGGGCCCCTGGGGACCCCTTCCCATTTGCAAATGTATTACCACCTACTTGAAGTAGGTTGTAATTGCATGTGTTTGCGGTTGCAAAACATTAGTACATGGGTTAGAGAGTCGCTATTTGGAAGAGAACGCCCCTTCCAAATACCAAGTCTCTAAACACTTTTTTGCGAGTCGCAATTCATTTGGGACTCGCAAAATCGTGTTAGTACATGGCCATACCAATTTTAGGATGCACAAACGGTTCGCTAACCCGTTTGTGCATGCTAAAATTGGTCTTACATCTGGCCCAAAGTTCCTTACGACAAATTCGGCCCCACTGGATCCTGCAGATACCATATGTGTCTAAAGTTCTGTGGGGGATGTAATAGTATCTGGGTTGCATTCTGATGATTGGGATGTTGCAACTGTAAACTCCATGCTCTCCGAGCGGGAATATTATACTGTTTTCGAATCAGAGGATTTATACCTTAATTCTGCTAAATATGCTGAAATGTTCTGTTATCACCATTATGAACATCATTATTTGCATCAAACAAGTGTTCAACATACCATTTTTAATTACACACAGTGGGAACATTGTCCAACTCCCCCACAAGGGAGTTCCAAAACATGCAAAGGCAAATTCACACACTTTTCAGGATATGACAAGTTAGATCCATCATCCTTTTTATTTCAAACTCATCCCTACACTACCCAAAAAATACATGCTCACACAAAACTAAGCTCATATATATGGACTCATTTGTTACCCAGTTGGCTATCAAAGGCTATGACTATTGGCTAGTTCAGGGGACGGAAACCTTGTTCGGAACCTGTTTAACCCAACACAAATGAATTTTCTGAATGACATGTTCAACAGACCACGTGTCTAGGATTTTCTAAAATTAAACATATGAATGCACCCACTATTTCTTCCATTGGCCGGTTTCAAAATTGGCAAAATTCAACAAATTACACTGGAGACCATCTCAATAGTATGTTGCATACTGGTACATTTAATTCCACACTTTCAATTCCTCATGGGTGGTTATTGTTGCCTCTGGACATGAATGGTTGTCATGCACGTTTTTTAAACTCCACACCAGCATTTAAAGCGGGCAGACCTGACCCTCGTTCTTTCCATTCACAACACTCAGGAATAGTCATTACCTATTCAGTGGGGAAATGATGTCAGCAGTGGTTAGACCACTCCACACTATCTGCAGTGAAACACTGTAATGAAATTTAGAAATTGTCATAAATGGAAGCTGCCGCACGTTTAAGACAAATTGATAAATATAATTTGAATAAAGTGTTTGCTGTAGTTGATAATAGTATTAAAATGTTGTCTTCTCGCATTTATAATCTGTATATCATTGTGTCATCTGTTATCAATATCATGCAGAGTAACATGTCTACATCGTACCATGGCCAAAGTTAGCTGAGATCCGTCATGCAGTTTAGCTGGACCCTTCAAACCCTTAAGAATGGTTGCTTACCTTGCTGTTACCTTAATTTCAGCCACCTATTCATGCCTTTCAATCTGACACATAAATAATGGCTCATGGCAAAAAAAGACGCAACCTACACAATGTTACATCTCAGGAAGTTAGAAAACCTTCCTTTCACTACAGCAGAAACACCATCCTCTGTATGGTTAATACATAGCGTGATATCTTTGCCAATTTCATCATTTCAATTTACAGCCTGCATGAAACATTTCCCTTTCAGTGGATATAAGCCCATAGGAGGCAGCTTCATTTATGAACTATGGTAACTCCCATTTTCTTACCGCTGCGAACGTGCCAACAAAGAGGTTTTCCTTCCTGGAAAGGAATGCGACTCTTCTGTTGAACATTCATTCGTTTGCAAACATGTTATCATTCACAGCGCATGCAATGCTTTGATTTGAATTTGGCCTGTTATCTCAGAGGCATACCAGCCCCTGCAATGCACCCATTAATTACAGTCCTTTCAAATGGAAGTAATTTAATGTTAAGTGATCAAGACTGCTGTGGGATGCGCACAAGCATTCCATACATTTTATCAGTTTTCCAGATAGTGACCTGCTGTAACAATATCCTCTTCTCTCCCACCCAACAGGGTATGGACCGTTCGTTGTGGCCTTCCATTCCAACATTGAAGGCAGATTTTAACAGCCAAGCAGACTCAAAGTACTATTGTTTCATAAAGAAATAGTCCTAACATCTGCTCTAGAATATTTTGAATTACAAGTCGCTAGGACATCCAGTGAGATACAGTCCTTAAACACTAACCTCCCATTACATTTCTGCAAATTAGTCTATCGGATTTTTAATGTATCCAATACTGCTGGCCTGCTCTGTTTCTTTAAGGTTGTGGGTTCTGGCTTAGTCAGTTCCTTCCAGACAATCTTTGAAGTAATACCAGCTTTTATTCATTTCAGTGTATTATGTTTTTTTCCGCTGCTGTTGTTCCTCATTTGCAGCATTCTGGTATTATTTTTGTTAGTACGCAATGGATGTTGTCTTTGCCAGCCCACTGGACCTACTATTGCTCCAGCTGTGCTGTGAGCGCATGTTTTGATTCTTTGGATTTCTTTTGCTCCAGGAATTGGAACTTAAATGGTCACTGTCATTTCGTCCAGGTTGATTACCTGCGTTCAACCCGTGTTTCACTGTCTCTGGGCCCCTTCGAATGGGTACTAGATGTTTGCCTAGCTCTACCGACGCCGGCTCCCGTGGACATAGACCTGTTAATGAGTCTATTAGTGACCCAATTTTAAAGTTGTCACATGGGCCTGTAGCTTTTTCAGAATGCGAGATATGAGCCACGTCTTTCAGCAAACACGCCTGCTTCTGCACACAGGTTATTGCCAATGACTTGAATAACACAAATGCAGGTTAGCCAGTTACTTTCTCACCATTGCCTGAGACCCAGGGGCTTATTTACAAGCTCCTTGTGCCACCGGTATGGCACTTTTTCCCATATTAAATGTGATGCACCGGCAGCACAAAGGGCTTGAAAATAAGACCCCCAGGTTCATGTCTGTTCCCTGGAGTTGGTGAACTGGGCTGTTGAACAACCATCTGCTGTGGAGATGGAATCTGTTCTGGATTCAATGGCTTTTGAGCTGGTGAAAGACATCCCTCTGCCATGCTTTAATTCGGCTACCTTTTCAAAATTATCATGTTGCGTTTTTTATTACGATTATAATCTTTTTTTTATAATGTGCTTATTAGCAACATTTGAAACTTGCTTACTTTATGACTTTAGTCCTTATATTCAATTAGTTGTCACATTAGTGTCCCAACCAAAGGGGGAGTGTTGTCAGTCCCCTCTAAGGCTCACTGTCGTTTTCCCTTTCGTTACCATAACTGCACATGTTGTAGGCTGGTTTTGCTTTGCACACATTACAAAGTAACATGTTTGTTTTTGTGCCACACTATTATTTTAGAAATAGGTTGCACATGTTTTATTATTCAGCTCTTTTGCTGGGATTCAGTCTAAACATTTCATGCAAGGTCAAACAACATTGTGCCTTGTTTTTCTCTGTGGTTGGACACTAACACTCAGACATAATAGAGATAGAGCTGCTGTATCAAGTAGGACATTTCTTATCATATAAGCCGAGACTTGATATTTTGAAAACAGTAGGGAGTATTTCTAGCAGAGAAAAGGTCCTGTGACGAGAACGTGCCAGCTCTGTGCAATCTGAGATGCACACCAGTAAATGGCAAATGCCAGGTATTGAGCCTGGTACCATCACAGAGATCTTTGTTATATAATTGTGAGGCTAGAGCACATTAGTTTTAATAAATATTGTAAACTGTTCTCGTGTCTTATTTCTGTTTATTTTAGACATGCTTGAGTGAGAAAATGAAAGGTGATGACCTGTTACCACAGTTCCCTGAGTAACTAGAGTGTTGTGTACTGTAACTCTGGAAAGGTTAGGAGGGCAGGTAAGGCACTATGAGCTAGTCTGGATTTGGGCCCATAGGTACTGATGTGGTTTGGTGACTCAGTCCCTACACTCAAAGGTCCTGTGGTCCCAAGAATAGTTCTGTTCCCAAACAGAATCCCTGCAACAGAGACTGTAGTTTTTGGTTGAAAAGATTGTTTTTTGTTTTGGTGTTGTGTGGGTGTTACATTGACACTCTTTCATTTTCTTAGGGATGGTGCCTGGCGGTCTCAACCACGGTTCATTCCAAGATGCTGAAAATGCTACAAATAGGGTATGTAATGCAATCTCCAAGATTACTAACAATGGGTTTGTCAACCTATGATCTGGCACAGGTTTTGCAACTGTTTCCTCCCTAGATGCTGATCCATTTGGTAATCACTCTTGTGGATGTTGATAGACACATGCAGGTAGGCATCTTCCAGATCCAGTGACATCATAAATTTACCAGCAGAATTAGGGGAATGATGATCTGCAGGGTATCCACCTTGAGAAGGATGTCAGATTCATACATGTTGACATTCTAGAGATTGATGATTATCTGAAACTTCCCCAATGATTTTTCCACCAGGCGTAGTTGTGGAAACACATCCAGGCCCCGCTCGAAGATGGGAATGGAAAGATGGCTGTCTTTGCTAGCAGTACAAAAGACTGTCCCAGAGTAGGCCAAGCAGTGACCATGAAGTGAGCAGAATCTCTAAGAATTCCAGTCCAACCGTACATCCAGGGAAGCTGAAAGATTACCATAAAACAGGTGCTCCGTCTTGGATGCATAGTCACAAACACTATAGAGGGCTTTGGGAGAACTGCAGAGTAATGAATGCCCACATCCTTCTGACAAGACTGACCCTTAGAGTTGTTGTAGGACTTGCTGCACCAGACATCAGGATAAGAAGATAAACCCCCATCAAAAGGAAGATTGGAAATTAAACCCTTTGCAGAGGAAGCTGGTGGAAGGAGAGGATTCTCTTTAGCCAGAAATGGAAGTGGGAATTTACAAACCATAAACACCAGATACAAAATGTTATCCGAAGTCTGGCACTCACAAAGTCAGTGATTAATTTGGGAATTGGGACACTTACCAACTTAATAAACACACTCTGGTTATGTCTAGGCCTGGGCTAAATTTCCGTTCCGCTCGCGGAAATTGCGATAATTTGACATTTTCGCGTTCCGCGGAGAGCGCGAAAATGTCAAAATTTCCGCATTCCGCAGCTTGGCGATAATTTGGTTCTTGCTCGCGCTGTAAAATAATACATTCTCTCTCGCGCGCGATCGCCTTACCTGAATCCCCGCGTTCCCCAACAAGTTTTCCCGATCCGGTCGCGTTCTCCACGAGATGTTGGATTGTTGGTAGCCATTTGCGCTGTCTCGCGACAGTTCGCGCCCGCAGTAACGTCATGCGGCGCGCGATCACGTCTTTCTTCTCGCGATCATGCACTGCGAGAAGAGTGAAAACAAGATGGCCGCGCCCGCAAGCAACCGCATGGGTAAGTTGGCGAGCCGCGAACACGCAGAAAATACTGCGAACGGGCGTGAAAAAAACTTCCGCATCTTCGCGATATTTCCAAGTGTTTGCGGAGATTTTAAACATTTTCGCGATAATTTGCGAAAGTCGCTTTCGCAAATTCCGCCCACCCCTAGTTATGTCTCAATGCAAATATTAGTGAAACTCTGATCGAACCCTAGTCAGGTGAGAGGATCATGGTGTACTTGTGTGCAGTGCTGTAAATATATTGTCTGCTAGTACCTGTGTCTATAGTGATTCTTGGGTGAAGAGATAGCAGTTAGTTGGGCGGAATGGATAAAAAATGTTGATGATGTCATAAAACACCTTGCAGAACAGGTGATGGCAAAATAATCAAATATCTAAAGAATCCTGTGAGGGATAGTGTAGCTGATGTAATTTAAAAAGTTCCCAAAACAGGAAATAGTCTCTTACAAGAAAGTGAAAGACATGCTTGCAAAGAAATTTGACTTTTCCACAAATGTTGACGACTAGAGGTGCATATTCCATAAGGTCTCACAAGTCTGGGAAAACTACTCAAACAATGCAGGTTCAGTGAATTAAATGACGAGGCAGCCATGAGACTGAGCATCATAGATCGATGCCTGTCAAAATCATTTCTGAAATGCATGCTAAAAAGAAAACACACTTTGGATTATATGTTAGCGACGGCTAGAGCAGGAGAAAAAGCGGAAAAATGGCTGCCATAGAAGCTAGAGAACATCAGCCAGAGATCGTAATGGCCATGATGAGTCAATGCTTTCAAGAAGAGAAAACACGAACACAGCATCAGAACACCAGAAAGAATGTAAGCACAAAGGGCCTGATTTAGATCTTGGTGGATGGGATACTCCGTCACGCATGTGACGGATAGCCGGCAGCTGTGTTACAAGTGCATTATATCCTATTGCACTTGTAATATAGCGGACGGGATATCCATCACTTTTGTAATGGAGCATCTCATCCGCTAAGATCTAAATCAGACCCAGTCTGCTGGTAATGTGGGCTAATTCCCAGCCATGGGCCAAGTACAAAAGCTGTGGGAAAGAGAACAATTTCAAATAGGACCATAAGAAACTGCGACACACCTCCAGATCTGGAGGGAAGGATGAACCAGAAGAACGAATACGAGGCACCACATAAGGGCTATGGCCTCCACATCTAGCGATCAGAATCACCCTCTGCTAGATCTGCCACTTTAAGAGCAACCACCCTCGGAAGTAAAGAAGAAGATATTTTGATGCTATCAGACACAGCAGCAATGGAATGAGCTTCCTCAGCAACACTTTTGATAGGATTCAATTACATTCATAATAGACATTGGAGCTTCTGTGAATGTCATGGGGTTCAATCAACTCAAGAAACTGAAAGAGAAACCAAAGCACAAATCTACACATGGGTGGATGTGGATCTCTTAGTCTGCAGAGACAAGTTCGCAGTTTGCACACAGCATGAAGGGAGAAGAGTCACCACGGACATCCACATATTGGGAGGTGAGGTACCTGCGCCATGTATTTTTGTGTTTCAAGAATGTGACCGCATTAGAGCTGGTGAGGAGGAACCCCAGGGCTCATAGGGAAAAGCTATCTCTCCTATGCAACCCAGCTGAAATTAAGAGACGTGAGTGTATCGGGGTGAAGGTGGATGACCGCGTGTCTCTTCCTCGACAGTGGGGCATCGATAAATGTGATCTGTATGGAAGAGGTCCAAAAACTGAAACCTTCGCCAGTTCTTGAGAAATCTGACATACTCTATGGCACGTGAGTGGCATCAAGCCCTCTGAAATGCGAGGGATCTTTCAAAGCAGGTCTAAAATACAAATCATCATCCCTAAAGACCAGGGCCAGACTGGCCGTAGCGGGCACCGGGCAATCCCCCGGAGCGCCGCACGGGTGGGGGCCGGTTTAGGGCCCCTGGGGGCCGTTTTTGTTACAGGCCCGTTTTTGCAGCATAGCTGCAAAATCGGCCCTGTAACAAAATCGGCCGAAAACCGGGCCTGGCAAAGAGCTCGGTGGCACCCCCAAACGCCGGGGGGGTTGGGGGGTGCGGCCGAGCACTTTGCCAGGGCTGGTTTTGGTTCCCAGTCCGGCCCTGGTAAAGACAAAGATTCCTGTACTGGAAGGAAGAATGCCTGCAGCATACCTTCTAAGTTTTCCCACAGTGGAGAAAATGTGACTAATCTCCATCAATTGCTCGTTATAAGACAAAGGAACAATTCAACAGAAATTTCCAAAACTACTCAGTGTGTTAGGCAAAAGGAAGGACACACGAGTTCAAAACACAACGATGAAACAATAAGGCCATTACAAACTAATGGGGTAACCCAAAATGCGTCAAAGGACCTGGGTGTCTTGAAGAGTATTTGGTTCTCTCGTGTGTAACAATTATGTGAAATTTTTTTTAGTGACTTAGCTAACTAATTTCAAAAAGTCACAACCTCTTTGGTCTTTCCAAGGGTTGTATGATGTTACAACGCATTCCGTTGCAACGCATGCCTTTACCACACATGCGTTACAACGCGAATGCATTTCCCACGCATAACCTTTACCACGAATATTCCTTTACCACGCATACTTTTACAAAGATTTTCGTTGTAAATTCATGTATGGTAAGGGCATACTCTTGGTAAAGGTTATTCCCCCGCCCCTAAACCCTTCTTACAAATACCCCTCCCCTGCCCTTAACCCTAAAACCGGACCCCTGTTTTTTTTTCTAAATCTAAAATTCCCCTTACCTCTCCACGTCATCTCTTCTCAATGTTCTTCCGTGTTGACGTCGCACGTCGTTAAGAGGAAACGGAAGTGTCTTTCCGTTTCCTCTAATGACGCCGATTGCCTCCCGATTGCCTCCACATAGAAACTTCAACAGGTGCGTTTTTTTTGGGGGGGGGAACCCCCAAGCCCCCTGTTTTTTTAACGCTTTTTTGGGGGGGGGAGACCCCCCCAAGCCCCTTTTTTTATGTTTACCATTCAACACACATGCCTTTACAACATATCTTGTAGTAAAGGTATGCGTGGTAAAGGCTATTCGTTGTAACCACGCATGCGTTGTAATGCATGCGTGGTTAAGTTATGCGTGGAAACGGCCGCGTTGTAGTGGCTGTTTCCCCTTTCCAAGGAGGGATGTCCGGACCTTTTGTTGTCCTTACTGAGACAATAAGGCCAGCAGCTCAATGTCAAAACAAGCAGCCTTTCACCTGCAGAAAGCAGCTGAGAAGCCTACAATTCCAGTTTTTCAACGAGCCAGGTTAGCACTCGGGCATCATAACCAAGCCAAGACAGAGCTCAAATGCACTTCGTTGCATCCCACTTGATTGACATATAAAGCCGACATTACGCACTGCGCTTGGCAAGGAGGTGAAACCCACCCACCCTAGTGCTGGAAATGGATTATGACAGCTGGTATTCCCAGTCAGATCCCTGTCAGGGTTTTAAGCTAGATGGGCAGCCTGGTACCAGTCTTGGAAGGGCACTCTCCTCGTGTGAGTAAGGACTGAAAAGAGCACGTGGATGAGGAGGTAATGCACTTCGATTAGTATTATATGTGCTTCCTCTCCCATTGGCTTTAGGTCTTTCTGAATGCACTGAAAACATAGTGACAGAATTTCTACAAAGTTAACTCCTCAATTTCAATTTAAAGAATTTTAAGTAGCAGTTATCCATGTTCCCTGACAATATTGTGTTTGTTTTCCGTGGTGCTCCCATTCCTGGTTGGTTTTGCCATGTGTCAGCGGGCTGTGGAGAACTTGTTTGATACAATCCTAATAGAGACATTAGTCCTCAGAAGTCAGGTTGTCATCACTGCTTTTGATCATTATGACACTGGAGAAAGCTATCAATGAGCACAAAACCTAGTCTTTCTTTTCCAGTCTGTAACGCGGGACACATCCTGTCAGCACCTGATTCTATTCTTCAGCAAATGGAAGGAAAAGGGATCCTCCCGCCTTGATAAATCTTTAGTTCTCCTGATAACAAAACCAGCAGAATTCTATCGCAGCCCAGGGAGCACAGAGCACCTGTGTCCATTGAGAACTGCTGTCTGAACTCTCCCAGGTGAAGATCTGAGTGGGAGAAAGCTGACCCTAATCTCACCAGTGCAAGCAATATCAAAAAAACACACGGATTGCTTGATTGGATCTAACTCATAAATTGATGTATGTTTGTCTTTACACATCTGAAATCAGGAAACTACTGCATGCGTAGTTAAAACGACGAAATCAATTATTTAACACTAGTTTCAAAGCGCAAAAATGCACCCTTGAGTCCAAAATGAACCAGAGGAAGCGTTTTGTGCTGTTGTACTAAATGGAACAGGACAGGAACAGCAGCAGCCAGCAACCGCTCGCACTCTGTTCTTGGACTTATGGATTGACATTTTTGCCACAAATTACTCCAAATTATGGGAAAGGCGTAATTGCATAATTTTCAGTAATTTCACGTCACAAGAGTAATGCAAATTTATTGAAATTACTTCAAGTACTCTGGCATAATCACAATTTCACCTAGACCTAATTGTTATGTTAAAAAAAAACATAACCCTTTACTTCCACAAAGCAATGTGACATGTGTGCACTTGCTGACTGGAGAACTCCTGGAAGACTGGACTTAAGAGTCCAGAAGGGGTGTTGATTGACGTTGCCATGACAGGTTTGCGTTACTTATTTCAACCATCATCCTTATCTATAATGTATGATGTAGATAGTACAGAAATGTAACTGTACACAAACTGCAGGTGTAACCCTAAATACATGTGTACCGATCAGACTAGTGCTTATCACATGCCCATGCCTTCAATATTCATGAAAACACATTAAGCAGACTCACCATACCATAAAATCAAGGGGTTCATTCAGAGTTTGATAGGTGAGCCGCTGGCCCGCCAGATTTAGAAATCTCTGCTTACTTGACAGGGATCTCTGTGCCTTCAATGGAACCTTCCCTGTGGCGACTCCATTGAAGGCACTGATCCCCAAGCAGGTGCCATGTTTTATGTAAACATGAGGCAAAGTTTTTTGTGTTTTTTGTTAGGAAATGCCTCTTTTTGTATGGTTACCCCCAAGTTCCTCTACTGATGCTGCTGGTTTTTCAACTCTGAGAAGGCACTGAGGCCTGATAAACAGACATCTGTGCCAGCGCCCTGACCCTAAAAGTGAATGTCGAATTGCCTATATCCAAATAGAAATGGCTAACTTACCTGAAAGTCCCTAGTAAATGGTATGCTGGCACCCAGGACATATAAGTTAGAGGGGTACTACAGGGCTTGCAGCACTGATTGTGCCATCCTGGAGGTCCCACAAGTGAAAGAAGTCCCCCAGTCTGCCACTTCAGACTGGCAGAGCAGTTGTGCACTACTAGTCCAACTTTCTCAATTAACACAATGGCAAAGCCACCCCTTCCCCTGGACATGTGTGTGAGTCACCCCTCTGGCAGGCCTACCGAGCCCTAAAGGCAGGGTGCAACACATGACCCAGGCAGGACATATACTTTTTCTATCCTGACAGTAAAATATGCAAAACAACCGTTTTTACTGTGGAACAAGTTGGTAACCCAATTGGCAAGCACAGGGTTACACACTGACCCCTCAGCTGTGCTAAATCCTGAATGGTGTGACCAAAGTGGTCACTCCAAGGTATCAAACTACTTGTTACATTAAGCCCGACTTGCATCTCAAGACGAAATTAATTTACCTTGTTGCAGTGTGCAGCTTTATCAAAGCTGCCACTTTGTTGCTTTTTAAACTCCTGTGCCTTCTCGGGCACACATGGAGCCTGCTCTACGAGATAGCTTTCTGCCCTCCTGGAGAGACATGCTAACGACTCTCAGGAAGGAGAGCAATGAGGGATTGCGAGCCAGGGAGATGTCACCTCCCTCCTGCAAGAAGCCACTGGGTGTCATCCCCAAAAGGCAAACTTCGAAGTTGAAGCTGCACTTGCAGGGCAGATGTGTACCATGGGGGGGTTGCTCCATTGTTGAGAAAGGCAGACTGGCACTGGAGGCAAATAGGATGCACAATCTGATGTATGTTTACAGACAGCTCTGTGTCAGACTGGGCACTGGTCAAAGGTTTCCAATGACAGAGCAGGCTGAGGCTCAACCAGCAATAATCTGGAGCTTCACCCACCTATAAATGGGGTGGAATGAACTGCTATTTTGGTGGTCGGGCATCTGCCGTTTTTGTCAGATATTTCAAAACTGTAAAACTCTAAAGGACACCACAAGTCAATATTCATTTACTATTTTTTTTGTGTCACACGCCTCTGCATTAGAATTTCCTGCGTTCTGCAGACCATTTCTTTGTAAGATTAGCAAAAAGTGTGTTGGCTTAGTGCTCAGCCATACATTTGACTTGTCTTGTGCATCTGAATGTAGACTTCTTGAGGACAATATTCCGATTTCTGTTAATTAACTTGCCATGGATGAGCTTAGTCAACTTGTAACCAGCAAATCTGGGACAGGCAGTTTGATCATCGCTCATTAGCAAGTGCATTTTTCTACTCTCAGATCCCAAGTGCCTTCATGGAAGGGGGAAAGAGAATAACCAGCAAGGTTTGAGCATCAGAGCTGTCCATACATAAAATAATATTGATTTGTGCATGTAATTATTTATTACTCTTTGTCTCCTTGGAGCCACGTGCAGAAAAAGGTACCTTTCTAAAAGTTACTCTTCCTAAATATATATTACAAATCCAACTTCACCCTTGAATTGAGCCTTTAATAAATATTTAAAAATGATAGCGATTTTCTAGCTGGTCCTAAACCCTAGATAGCAGCACTAATATTGCTAATTGAAGGCCCACTAGTAGTATTTAATTTATAGGCTCTGGGTATATGGTATATGTTAGACCTGTCAACCTTAGCATGGTCCACCACCCAACGTCTTGCCTTTCTCTTCTATTTTATGACCTTTCTTTTGCTGGTATTAGGACACTGCGCACTTTACCACTGCTAATTAGTGCTAAAATTATGGTGCTCCATCCTCTAAACATGGTAATATTGGAATATCCCTAATTGGCATATTTAATTTACTAATTTACTAATAAGTCCTTAGTAAAGTGTAGTACATGTGCTCAGTGCCTGTAAATTAAATGCTACCAGTGTGCCTGCAGCACTGGTTGTGCCACCCACTTAAGTAGCCCTTTAAAACATGTCTCGGGCTTGCCATTGCAGAGCTTCTGTGTGCCGTTTTGAACTGCCATTGTACCAGGCAAAATAAACCATTTGCCAGGCCCAAACTTTCTTTGTAGTACATGTCAGTCACCCCAGGGTAGACCCTAGACAGTCCTGAAGGCAGGGTGTAATGTACTTAAAAAGTGGGACAAGTCCTGATAGTGAAAATCTCATATTTGTTTCTCGCTACTGCGAGGCCTATCTCTTTCATAGGATAACATTGAAGTTGCTTTAATAGATTTTATAAGCGTGGGAAGAGATAATTCCTTCAATATTGGTATCTCCAGAATCACAATTTAAAATCCTAACTTATGGTGAAGTCGGATTTTAAATTTCAAATCTGAAAATGCCACTTTCAGAAAGTTGTCATTTTCATGCCTAAGCCATTTGGTGCCTGTGGCCTGTCTCTGGTCACATGACTGGGTGGGCAGTTGAGCTTTGTGTATTCCCCCTAGGCAGCTACACACAATAGGAGCTTAAGTGTAACTTGATGGGCCATCCTGGACAGGATGGGATTGAACAGCTGGACGAGGCCTCACTAACACCTGATTAGACTGTGTCCGCTCCACACACAAAGGCCTGCATATATGTGCACTTTGAAGTCTCCCCACTTGAAAGGCACAACCAGGTATAAGAACTGGACCTCAGACACTACCACTTCACTGCACTTCCCAACCTGTGGATACTCTGCCAGAAAGAATGACTGCTGTGCTGCTGAAGGACTGCCACTCTGCAGGACTGAACTCTGCTGGACTCCTGCTTTGCTGTGCTGACCTGTTGCCTGCTGCTCTTTTGCCTGGGTGAGAAGGACTGGACCTGCATATCTTGAACCCAGAATGATTCGAAGGGCTAGTTGGTTGGCCTCTTGATCGGAAGTCTCAAGGACATAAAAGACTTCCGACCACACTGCTTCTGTACCTGGATTGTGCCATCTGTGGGTCTACCCTGCCAAGTGGTGCAACACCAATCCTGGACCCTTGCTGAGCAATGCATCCTGGAGCAGAACTGATGCATCTCCTTGGCTGAATGGCGCATCCTCAAGCAAAACCGATGCATCACCGCTGCTGTGTGGATTCGACCCGTTGCAAAATACTCACATCGTCACCACTGCTCAGTGATTCTCCAGAGCAGATCCTCACATCACTCGTCTACGGCACCCTCGGCCACGACAACAAAAGCTCCGCATCGCAGCTTCACCACTCATCTGAACCAACGCATGGCCTCGACTGCGCAGTGCATCCCCGACACTAGTCTTCGCATCTCAAGCTCTGGCAACGGGATCCTCGACTTCGGCACAACATGCCCTTTCACCGCAGCCTCACCGCATCTCGGAATCAACGCATTGCCTTGTCTGCGTGACACATCACCGACACGAAGCCATGCAACACTCCACCACCAGGATTTAAGGTACTTTGTTCAGCTGGCCTAACTAGGTCCCTGTAGCTGATTTGTGAATTTGTCCTAGTCTGATGCAACCAGATATCCCCAATAGCGCTTCTTGCTATTGGGGCTATTCTTATGTCAAACTTAAAAATTCAATATCTCTGGTTCTACTGATTGGATATTTGTCGTTTTGGTCTTGTTTTATTTATTAAATTGTACTCTATCTTTTTCACAGTGTTAAGCTTGACTGCTCTGTGCCAAGCTACCAGAGGTTGAGCCCAGGTTAATATAGGGCTTGCATGCCTCTTACCCTGACTAGGATTGTGATTGCTGCTTGACCAGGGCTCATACTTCAGTCAACCAGCAACCCAATTTCTTACAATACACCACTATACAAGGGACTTATAAAAAATCAGGTATAAGCCATTTTTACCAGGTTTATTGAGGTGAGCACAAGCACTTTAGCACTGGTTAGGAGTGGTAAAGTGCACAGAGTCCTAGAGCCAACAAAAACTAATTTCAGCAAAATGTTGAGGGTAAGGGCAAAAGGTTGAGTGTAAAATCACCCTAAGTCTGAAAAGTCTAATAGAGTGATCACATGAGAGAGAGCATTTGAATGTGTGAGCATAGGTGTCTGTATGTGCAAACATGTGTGTATGAGTGAAAGAGAGAGAGAGTCTGTAACTGGTAGTGAGTAATATCGAATCAGTAAGCATGAATAAATCAGAATGAGTGATTGAAACTAAAACTGAATGCAAGCAAGTGAGTGGGAATGAATGAGAATTAGTGTAAAGGGCGAAAGACAGTTTTAGTGATAATGAATGAGAATGAATGTGAGTGTGAGCAAGAATGAGATGCTTCTGAGTTTGTCGTTGGCCCTGACATAGTGAAGGTGATTATTGTCTTACAGAAGAACCAAGGTCAAAATGCTAGTACTGGCCTACATTTTGTATTTATTTATTTTTTATTTAATGCGATTTTATATAGCGCGAACATTACCCGAAGGTGTCATAGCGCTTTACAAAAGAACCAGTTGCGTTACATAAGGACTTTGGATTATATGAGTTGCATAAGAGATATAAAACAGGAAAAAAAATAAAAATGTACAAGTGGAGCGAAAGGAGGGAAAAATTGCAAATGAACAAGTTGTAAAGTCACTCAAGGAAGAGATACAAACAGATAAACTCTTAAATCACATAGGAATGGTAGTAAGTACAATGATCTACTACATATACTAGTGGTTAGAGCGCTTTACAAAAGGACCAGTTACATTACATAAGGACTTCGGAGTACATGAGTTACATAAAAGATACAGACAGAACAACTCTAAAATCTCAAAAGAACAGTAGTCAGTATATACGCCTACTACAGATACTAGATGTTAGAGTTGCATATATACAAGTTTAAGATTTACTCAAGGAGAAGACACAAACAGAAATAAACTCTAAAGTTACATAAGAACAGTAATAAGTAAATATGTCTACTACAGATTCTAGTGGATAGAATTATATATATACAAGTTGCAAAACAACACTCAAGATTACATTTAAAAAGCGATTAGGGTTGGACAATTATATATTACAGAGCATGGCATTTACAAGCGTATCAGCGAGAACCAAGTAAGAAAAGCAGATAGGGACAGGAAAGAGGGAGAGAGCGAGAGAGAAAACAGAGATGGGACCAGAAGTATAAACAATAGTCACAAACAGGGACCAGATCCGTTGAGAAGGAGGATGATCGAGAGGTCGCCCAGCTGGAGACCAGTGGGGACGGAGGAACAGACCACGTTCGCAAGATGGTGGATCAAGGACAAGAGCGACAACAGGAGACGGTCCCAAATGGCGGGGCGCACACGAGTCCCAGTCCAAGAGTTAGGAGGGCCAAGTCCGGAGAAAGCCAGGGAGACGACCCAACGGAGGAGGAACAAGAAGGGGAAAGGAGCCAGACAGTCAGGGAGGCCCCCCTTCGAAGCACAGCTGTGCCGTTCATGTGCACAGGACCCGGGCAGCGGGAGCAAGAATGTCCGATCCATTCTTCCAGGTCGAAGGAGGACCGACACAGGCTCCAGGGCAACATTAGCCCTCCTCAACCACTGCCGGCTTTCAGAGGACCCTAGTTGCGGGCGGGACTGCCGAGGCATCCATGGATGGAAGGACTATGGGCAATTCTTAGCATTGCAGGCACCTGTGACAAAATACTGGAAAGCTGGGGTTAATACTTAGCATAAAGAGCACTCATGGTAAAATACTGGTACTTGTGTACTAAAGGTAATTCAAAGCATATAGGGTACCCATGGAAAAATACTGGCAAACTTAGAGGTTATTTTTGGCCAGTGTCGAAATTCTGTTACTAGCACATTGGAGGCAATTCCTGGACTAAAGGGTGACAAGCTGGCACATGGGAAGGTAGCAACCATGACAAAATACTGACCCTGACACACTGAGGTAATGTTTGATATAAGTGTCACCTATGGTATATGGACAGCCTAATTTACAAAATAGTAGCACTGGTATATTTTATGGTAAGGTATGATGTAAGGAGGCCCCCTTGGCATATGAGGGCACCCATTACATAATGCTGGCCCTGGCACAATGGAGGCAATTTTACACATATGGGGGCAACCATAGAACATTCGTTTTAAAATGGGGTCAACTTCTGGAGAGCGTCAGGTTTCATTGGCTTGAAACAACATGAAAGGATTTGAATATTTACTGAGCGCACTTTCTGTACCTACGGAAGTTTAGCAAATGTATTCTTAAATTGTGCTTTAAAACACACAATTTTATCTCATTCTTTTCTAATTTTTCTCGGGGTGGGAGAAACCCCCTAGAAGAGATCTGGCCTACTTCCTTTGCTCACTCACTGCAATTTCGGGCAAGTATTATTCCCCAGAACATTCAAAGATCAAGTAAGCACCATACCAAGTAGCTAAAAAAGACATTGGTCTGTATTATGTTGTTTTGCTAATCACACATTTATCAGGCAACGTCTGTGAAATCAAATGCTATGATGTTAGGGTTATGCGACAATCCTTCCTAAATAAATTCAGGGTTGAGGGCCATATGATGTCACTTCCTGTGATATCATTATAGTCACACGGTATGTGATGTGACTTATGCCACCCCTGGCATTTTGGTGAATTGACACCCATGCTGGTCTTGCAATGCCTTGGCTTTGGTTCTTGCGCTTTTCACCACAGAGAGTTACTTTTACTGCCATTCTTGGAGGGGTCCAGTTCTGATGACTGTATACCATGCCTCTTGAGGTATAGTGGCATCAGCACTGGAGTGCTTTTCTCAAACCTCTTTTCACCTTTGATGAGATATACTGCACATAGGATGGTTTTAGGGATGCCAGTGTGGTGCCTGAGGAGGCCAGAGAGCAGGCAACTGTAACTCTGCACTCGGCAACAGAGCCTCAGCAGAGTACATGTCTTTTGGGCAGGATTCATTTTTAGGTTTCGCCTGCAAGCGCTGTGCTTGAGAAATCTATTGTTTTAATATAAACTTAAAAGCGTCTTACATCCTGCCTCCTCATTGGTTCCTGTGTATGCCACTTACCTTTCCTCCATTTCTATTAGCAGTAGCATATTTTACTGCATTTACCAATGCTTGTTTCCTTGTCTGTTTCTCTTATCAGTTTCCTGCCGCTGAAATACTGTTAAAATCCACTTTAGTGGAAATATATTTTCATAAAGTTTTGCCATTTACTATTGCAGCTTATATAACAATTTATCACCTGGAGAGAATAAATCTCTCCAGGTTCTAAATTGTTAGCACCTCCTCCTCTTCGCGGCCAAAGTCACAGAGATGACCGTCAATGCACAACTAACTAAATTCATCAAAGAAAACTCCATCCGCGACCCCTCCCAATCTTGATTCCGCAGCAACCACAGCACCGAAACCGCCCTACTCGCTGCCACAGACGACATCCGCACCCTCCTCGACCAAGGACACACCACGGCCCTGATCCTACTCGACCTCACTGCAGCATTCAACACCGTCTCTCACCGCCAGACTCCACGACACCGGTATACAAGGAACCATCCTCGACTGGATCGGCTCGTTCCTCACCAGCAGAAACCAAAGAATCAGACTACCACCCTTCCTCTCCTAAACCACGAAAATCAACTACAGAGTGCCCCAAGGATCATTGCTCAGCCCCACGCTCTTCAGCATCTACATGGACCCCCTCGCCGCCATCGTCAGACAGCACGCACTCAGCATAGTATCCTACGCCGGCAACACCCAGCTCATCCTCACCCTCACCAAGGACCCAATCACCACCAGACTCAACATCCAGGAAGGAATGAAGGACGTCGCATCCTGGAACAGCAGAAACTGCCTGAAGCTCAACTCGGAGAAGACAGAAGTCCTCGTCCTCGGACCCTTCCGCTCAGAATGGGACAACACCTGGTGGCCTACCGCCCTTGGCAGCCCCCCACACCCATGAACCATGCTCGAAACCTCGACATCGTACTCGACTCCTTCCTCTCCATGACCCAACAGGTTAACGCCGTCGCCTCTGGCTGCTTCAACACCCTGCGAATCCTTCTAAAGACCTTCAAGTGGATCCCCATGAATCAAGGCAGGCCATCAACGACGCGCTCATCACCAGCAGACCGGACTACGGAAACTCCCTCTACACCGGGATCAACAAGTCTCTGAACCATACAGAACACCGCAGTCAGACTCATCCTCGACATTCCTCGACACGAGCACACCATCCAACACCCACGGAACCTCCACTGGCTCCCCATAGAGAAGAGAGTCACTTTCAAGATACTTACCCACGCCTACAAATGCACCCACAACACCGGACCCCAATACCTCAACGAGAGAATCTCCCTCCACGTACCCAAGAGAAACCTCCGATCCTCCGACCTAACCCTCGCTGAAATCACGCGCATCCGCAGAGCCAGAACAGGTGGAAGAACCTTCTCCTATATTCCAGCCAAGATCTGGAATGAGCTCCTGCTCAACATCAGATGCACCCCCTCCCTAAACATCTTCAGGAAGACGCTCAAGACCTGGCTCTTCGACTGAACGGAGGTGCTTACCCGCACCCCCCCAGCGCCATGAGACCCTCACAGATGAGTTGCGTGCTTACAATTCCCCTGATTGATTGATTGAATGATTTGCATAGAATCAGAGGATGCTGTGTGGCGCCGCAGAGACTTGAACCGGGATCCCCAGCTCTCGAGTCATCAGCTCTGGCCGTTGCACCACATCCTCTTTACTCCCGTGTAATCTGTCAGGGAAACTCTCTCCTTCTCCCAGACGATTATTGAAGAAAACAGCTCTTTATTGGTTACACAGGTGAAACCGATGCATTACCAATGCTTGTTATATTTGATCCTTAGCTGCCTCACAGGACTATTTTCCAATATATATATGGTATAAATATATATTGGGGGTTTTGGTCAGTGGTCTTAATCCATTGGTCTGCTATATTATCATTTGCACTTTGCTTGCACCTGCCATAGCATACAGCGTGGGACAAGGGGCCATCACACTTCAAATACTGGCCCTCCTGCAAATGAATTACAGTATCTTGTTTATGCATACCCACCATAAACATATTGCTCTTCAGTACCAGGGCTTATGGGACAATGTGTGCTTTATTTAATTTTAAACTAATTGCATTTTCTTTTTTCTTTGGAGAGGACTTGGACTGCTCTCTAGAAACTGCTGCCGGGCCCTCCATGACACTTAGAGGGTCATTAGGATGGTGGGCGGACTTTGTCCGCCCGCCATCCTGGCGTGGAATGGGACCGCCCGCCATTGGTGCGGGGGTCCCGTTGGTGAAATTAGGATGCACCCGCCACACTGGCGGGCGCATCCTGCATTCCTGACATTGCGGCGGGCGGTGCTCTCAGCACCGCCCGCCGCAATGCCAAGAAGGCATGTTGTGCACCTCCATGCACAACGTGACAGGCACCGCGCGGTGCCTGCCATGTTGTGCATGGAGCTGCAGTACTCCCCATGTGTCCCACTCTCCAGAATCCCTGGGGGCCCGCTACGGGCCCCCAATGGCAAAAACCGCCTGCCTTTCGGAAATGCAGGTCCCCGCCAGCATAGTAATATGGATGGCGGTGTCTACCAAACACCGCCACCATATAAACTGCTTTTCCGCCCGGTAGGCAATCGGGCGGATTGCCTACTGGCGGAAAACCGGTGGACGGTCTTCCCGTCCGCCGGGGTCCCCCCCGCCATGGTAATGTGGCCGGGGGAAATTAGCAGCGGGAGGAGGTTTTTGCCGGGCGGATCGCCACCGCCATACGGGCGGTGGCGATCCGCCCGTTATCCTAATGGACCCCTTAGTGTGGATTTTTGACAAAGTACAACAAAAACATTTAAAAATAGCTCCTGTGGGTGGCCATATCAAAATGTTTTTGCCTTGTTTTATTAGCCAGCAAATTGCTTCTAAGCATTTGGTCATCTTGCAGCCATTAGTAATTATATAGTATGCCAATGAAAACAAGCATTGGAAAAACCACTAGCTCTGCGGTTGGATGCTAAAGGCCAGACCTATTTCCAATTTCAATACTTGGTAAAAAGATTTGCTACCAATCTTTTGTGCCAAGTTATATCGAGTATGTACATGTTTAAAGATGCATTTTCTTGGAATACCATCGAAACATTTGAAAAACAACTGCTCCTCCAAAAGTAATTGAATATAAATGTATTAGATAAGGAACAATTATTCCAGGGTGGGATGTGGTAAAAAATTTCTGAGAGTTTTTTTTAGCATGGGCCATGTGCAGCTAAAGTCTGTATACCACAGCAACCTTCATTAGCTTTGTATTTTTATATTTGTTGTTACATGTGAATTAAGAATTAAGCATAGAATGGTCTAAAATAAGCAATAACATACTCCATGGTTTATGTATTGTTTCTCTAGTGCATCGCCGACATAATGAAATGAACAGAATGTCCAACTTTTCATTAAACCTATGCCCATTTTAAAAATGCTGGGTAATTGATTGGATAACATTTTTCACTTTTATTTGGCTGCTTGATTCCGAAGTATTCGTCATCTAGGCCACAATTTACGAATCGGATGCCAATCTGCCTGCTATGTCAGCTTAGCCGTTTCCAGCTGCAGTCCAAATATTACTCAGACACAATAGCTGGGCATTCAATAGTGTGTCTGGACCATGCTGGATTGCTTATATAGATGGCAACGTTGCCAGTGAGCCCAGTTATTTTAGTCTGTTCTTGATCCTTCATACTCTGTTACCAATAGGTAGGATGTCAAAGCAGGAAGAAGGGAACACCAACCATAGTTTTGTTTTGGAATTGGTGAGTTGCCCTTTTTATATTGCACTCATATTATACGTATGCATACTGTTTCTCTTCTGAGCTCAATAATGTACCCTTTCAGGATGAAGTTTCCTATAGTTGTTAGCCAATTATGTTTTCCTTTGCTTTGTCAATACTCCATCGTAACAAATATGTATGTTCTGTTGATTTTAGGATATGAACGGTGACCCTCGATATCTGTCCATGTGGCTGTATCTTCCTGATGAAGTCTGGATAGGTGTCTTTACCTGGCTTTCCCACAAGGATCTCTGTCAGGCGGCACAGGTCTGCCATCGCTTCCGACAGCTCACTGCTGATGAAACGTTGTGTGAGTACATGATATCAATTCAAATGTATGCAGAAAACAAATTATTCGACTCCTGATTTGGATTGCATGATGCTTAGATCCTAGTCTGCACCTAAGTCTGAACATACCCAAGAACTCATCAGGTATACAGACATGAAGTAACTTTAAGAGGGCAAGGGGCAGAAAGATAGTATAAGGTGACACCTCTTCTAGAAAGACAAGATATTACAATCAAGGCTTACTCTTAGACAGTAGTAGTACCTGCATTATTGTCTGATAATACTTTCCGTTCCTCCTGGTTTCTCACATAGGATTAATATTTTTAGGGATGGGCGGAATTCCACAGAGCTTTACTCCATGGAATTCTGCAGAGTTACAGATAAACTCCACGAGATTCTGCAGAATTCTGCCAACACGCAGAAAATATGCAGCTAGCACTGCAAATCAGTGCTGGTAATGCGGGCAGTGCTGAAAATCAGTGCGAACAGCACCATGTGTTGTGAGAGAGAGAGTGCGGTCATGCTAGTTAATTTTGCCACCGCTCGAGTAGAAAATCTAATTGAGCGGGAGCAAATCTCCTCGGACCGCAGCCCTCTCTGACCATGACTGCTCACGATCACCGGTATTATAAAATGCTCTGTAGGGCTCTGTGGAAACTGGAAATTGCGCCAGGGGACAGAAAGTCACGCTTGCATGTGCGGGTTGGGGAGCTTGCATTGCACGAACGGCAGAATAATTCCACCATGCTCCGATAGGTGGAATTTGGCAGGAACTCCGTGTTACAAATGTAATGTGAAGGTACCAAATTCTGCCAATTCTGCAAGAAGAATTATAATTCTGCCCGGGCCTAGGTTTGTTTCCTTCAGAAGACCTTGGGAGATACTAGTGCACAATTTTGTAACTAATTCTACAAATACAAACATTGCAAAAGGCAAATTATGAAACTCACACTGTCGCACAATCATGTACATATGAAATATCACTGTGTAAACATTGTTCACATACGATTCAAAATCCCATTAAAAATATTTTGCTCAAGAGTGAACTGATACCAAGTTCTGTTCTGACCCCAGCAGAACTGCTTGCATCGCATGTGAATTGCACAACTCTGAACGTAGGAAGAATTGGAACACAATGTCACAGGTTTTTTATCTCTGACAGTTAAAAACATCTCTTTTTTTTTTTTTTGTCCTCATTTATGTGATCTTGAACATTTTTGCAATCGGGTCCTCTTAATTTGGACGCCCTTGGAGCAGAGATAGAGGCTTTGCTTATAACCCATCGATTTCATAAACCAAGTTGATGCTGATTACTGCATCCATGGATCCATCGATTTTGATAGTGGTTTTTAATCATTGGACATCCCTCCCTACCCTAACGTCTAGCATAATCCCATATGTCCCAGAAGTCTGTTCTTTTCGATACCCCCCTAGATTTATCCAGGTTCCTAAACTTTTATACTGACCCAACCCATTCATGTATCAGTGGGGGAGAGGGTAATATCCACTTTATACAAATTTCACGTCTGGCTAAAAGTATAAGTGTAAACAAAAAATGTTTCTGCTTTTTAGTCAAATTAATATACAGATCAAGGATACCCAGAATGCCAAAAATAACAGTAAAAGCTCTTACCTTAAAAGTCAATTTTAAACTTTTGCCAATGATCTTACCAACTTCATTCCAAAACAGGTCAAGTTGAGGGCAAGAATAGAACATGTGAATATCATTTGCTTCCTTCTCTCCACATTTTGGGCATTTTTTCGTAACTTGGATGTTCATTTTGGAAAGCTTCTCGGGAGTCCAATATGATCTATACCAGGTAAATAAATGATTTTTCCTCAGAGGTGCAGAAATTATAGTGTACCACAAATAAGTGTAAGACACTTGCCAAGCATGTTGCAAGTCTTCAGCCGGAAAGATCTTCTTCCATTTACGGTCTGGAATATCATAATCTGGTTTCTTCTTCTCCACAAGACACCAATACCATTTCGAGATTTCTTTTTTCCCAGGAGCTTTATGTAGCTCACCCTCTAAATTCAAAAGGTCCTCTGGCCAAATATTTTGAGCTTTAGCCCAGTTAGCCAGCTGGTAAAACTTAAACCTCGAGATGGGGAACAACCTTTACAACGCAACTTTTACAACGCACTACCTTTACAACGCATTTTTTACAACGCATAATCCATTACAACGCATGACATTACAACGCATACCATTACAACGCATTTTTAAAAACTACCTTTACAACGCATTCCATTACAACGCATACTACCATTACAACGCATACCATTACAACGCATAATATTACACTACACTATCCAACACTTACTCTACTGTTGCACCCCCTGGAGTTAGAATAGTAATTTTTACCCCTATACTATCCAACACTTACCCTACTGATGCACCCCCTGGAGTTAGAATAGTAATTTTTACCCCTATACTATCCAACACTTACCCTACTGATGCACCCCCTGGAGTTATAATAGTAATTTTTACCCCTATACTATCTAATACTTACCTTAAATGTAATTTAATATAATGCGTTGTAATGGTATGCGTTGTAAAGGTAGTATGCGTTGTAATGGCAATGCGTTGTAAAGGTATTTTTTAAAAATGCGTTGTAGTGTCATGCGTTGTAATGTCATGCGTTGTAATGGATTATGCGTTGTAAAAAATGCGTTGTAAGTGCATGCGTTGTAAAAGTGTGCGTTGTAACGTCATACATCCCTCGAGATTTCCTTCGCAGTTAGCTCTAGCAAGACTTCCCATGGTTTTAAATTCCCGTTTTCCAGGAGATCTCCCCATTTTGTTACTCCAGCTCTTTTCAGGGGGAGAGCTAGGGAATCTTGCAAACATTCTGGAGTACCTGGCGAATTCCATATCGGAGGTTGCGGGCTATAATATGGGTATCTCCAAATTTTCCTTATATCTGCCCATAATTTAAATGCGGATCTTAAGACCTTCAATTTAATTTTTTTAAAGAATTTTGGATGTCCAAACTTGTAAAGGCAGTAACTGTGGTTTGTCGTTGCTTTCCAATACGTAGGGTATGTAGTATATTCTTGAAAAAGATGCCTTATATTTTTTAAATGGAAGGCTTTACAGTATAACAGTAGGTCCAGACTAGCTATCCCTCCTTGATGTTTTTTCTGGCTCAAGTTCTTCCAAGCGATCCTGGGCATTTTGGACGACCAAATAAAAGAGTTCAGCTCACTTTGGATCTTTTTTATTTGAGATGGGTTGAGTTCCAAAGGAATATATTGAAAACAAATGTAAATTTAGGTAAAATGGCCATTTTTATTAGGTTAACCCTCCCTATGAAGGATAAAGATAGGCAGGTCCATGATTTCCTTGGTTTTTAATTGCAAATTCGCCTGGGCAATTCCTAAATATTTCTCAGTATTTGGATCCCCAGATATCTTATTTCCTTCTTAGAATCATATTGGGAAGCGGGTATATTCCACTGCATTACCTCTGTTTTTTGTTGATTTATTTGATAACCGGATATTTTGCCAAAGTCTGCCAGCAGTATGTTCATGCTATTAGATGTCTCAATTAGGTTGCTCGAATAGACCATTAGGTCGTCAGCAAATAACGCCACTTTTATAACCCAGTTGTTAAGGCTAAAAGGGATAAGATCATTTGAAATACTGATCATGTTGGCCAGTGGCTCTATATATAGGTTGAAAAGTAATGGGGAGAGAGGACGCCCCTGCCTCGTGCCCCTCTTGATTTGGAAACTATTTGTTGTAGAGCCATTGATCAATATTTTCCCAGTCGGGCCGAGTAGATGTTTGCTATCGCCCTAGAGAAGTGTTTACCTAAGTTGTTATATAAAATAACTTGGTGTAGATAGGACCAATTAACTCGGTAAAAGGCCTTGGCCGCGTCAAATGTAAATATTGCAAGAGGTACCTTCTCATGAGTAGCAATATCTATGGCTCCTATCAGTTGGTGAGTAAGATCGTGCAACTGTCTCCCTCTGATAAAGCCCTTTTGGTCGTCATGTATTAATTTATCTGAAAGAGAACCAAGCCTTGTAGCCAGAATCTGGGTAAAGATGTTGTAGTCTGAATTAAGAAGCAAAATTGGCCTATATGACTCGCAGTAAGTAGGATCTTTTCCAGACATTAAAATAAGGCTAATTATTGCTTCATTCCAAGATTTGTGAATTGCTACCTCCTCGAGGAAAATAGTGTTAAATAGATTTGTCAATATAGGGCCTAACTGATCTTTCAGAACAATGTAGAGTTCATTTGGTAAGGCATCCGGGCCTGCTGCTTTGTTTTTTTTAAGGTTAGTTATTATGTCTAGAACCTCCTTCTGGGTAATCTCAGCATTTAGGGTGCTGCAGGATGCACTATCTAATTTTGAAGTTTGTGACCTGTTCAGATAGTCTTCAACTGTTATTTGCGAGGGGGCTAGATCCTCCTCGTAAAGTGTCTGAAAAAAAGGTTCAAATGCTTCTTCTATGCCTGCTTTATCCTCAAATAGCTGGGTACTATTTCCCTTATGGATAGCAGCTATCTTATTTCGATTGAGATCAGTCTTAAGCTTCCAAGCTAAGAGTTTTCCACAATTCTCCCCCCATTCGTAATTTGACAAGGAACTGGCTTGCCATCTTTTCCTCCAGGAAAAGTGACAGTTCCTGTTTCTTACTCAGGCTCTCTCTTTTCAATATATTTTGATCTTCTTCTAGAGTTGTGCATTCTATCTTAGCTTGTAGTTCTAATAAATCAGTTTCTAATCTCAAAATCTTAGATCTCTTCAATTTATTTTTGCCCGCTGCTATACCAATTAGTGTTCCTCTGATCACTAATTTAAACGTTTCCCACACTATCATGTCTGGGACTTCACCCCCGCTATTTTCCTTGAAGTAATTTCCAGTTGTAGATCTTAAAATATCAATAACTTGTTGATCTAACAGGAGTGTCCGATCTAATGTCCACCTTCTTTGGATCTGAATTGGCTCATATTTTATATTTATTTGGACCGAGGAATGATCTGAAAGATGCGCTGGATTATGCTGGACATTGATGACTTTGTTACTTAAGAGGTTATCTACCAAAAAGAAATCTATTCTAGAGGTATGACCATATTTATAGTTCCTATAGGTGAGCAAGACCACTGGATCTGCTGGAGAACATGGCGGCCGGCTGAAGAGCCTAGGTCGCGAGCGCTGCAAACCGATGGCATTTTGATCTATGCATTTTCTTTTTTGGCTCATTTCGTACCTTTTGTTGGGCCGGTGTGAAAACAGCTCCGCTATCGCCTCTGCCTCTGTAACATCTTTGTTGCGGACTCTGTAGGCGCCGCTGAAGACAGGCAGCAAAGATCCGTGGTGCTTCTGTGGCAGCGTGCGGTACGCCCGCGAGCCTGGGACATCGTGGGCGGTTCCCGGAGGCTAGGCGAACACTGACGGGGTCCTACGAGCAGGCGAGAGACAGAGCAGAGAGATCCTGGGAGTTTCTCAGCTTCACCCGAACTATGCTGCCTCTCACTGATTCTGCTGCTGGTGTATTGTAGGAGGGGAGTCGGGAGTCCGGAATGTGTCCATAGAGACTGTCCAGAGAGACTGGAGACTTGGAAGTTCCGGGGAGCCTCCCCACCGGCGCTTCTTGGACTTCTCTGTGAAGAGGTGAGCAGGGGAACAGGGGATCAAGCTGGAGATCGCTGCTTTGGCCCTGTTTTCAATGTATGCAGGGTCACAGTGCTAAAAGGGGTGTCCTCGACAACACGGGCCTCGACGAGGGTTCTAGAAGTGTGCTCCTCGTAGAGAGACTGCACCCAACAGTTAAAAGTGATAACCATCAAATAAAGAGGGGGTTTTGGACTAACGCAGCAAACTCTTACCATCAGGCACGAATATCAGTGCTTAGACAATCTTTTAGGGGGCCCCCCCGAAAAATTCCTGAACATATTGTTAGAACTTCAGACTATACTCGGCGCATATCTGCTCAAGACACCCCGGAGAGCTCTCAGCCTGTGGAATACTACGATCTCTGATTTGATCCTAAAAATGAGCTAAAGGGCATTGCCTGCATGATTTCAGTTAGGAAAAAGGCCGTGGCAAGAAGAGGGGTCTCTCTCTATCTAAGTCAACGGTCCCACCCGTACGGGACAAGAGCCCTAGCTTGGTCTCAAATTTCAACTCTAATAATCTGTCAAATCTTGAACCAAGTGATCCTTTTGAAATTATTGGTACTGATGATTATAGTGTCTCAGAAAAAGGCGTGCGAGTTTTACCCAATTTGCCTCCGGCATGAGAGGGGGTGCCCCAGGACGGGACTCCTGACTTGCCTCAAGAGCAAGCACAAGCACAAGAACAAGAGGACGCCTGGGGTACACTACAGTCAAAGTGCCCAATCGAGCATACCAATAAAATTCAGAGGGCTCAGAAAACGGATAAAGCCACATCAGCGGTGGTTTCTACGAGGACAGCAAAAACGGCAAGAAAGGAGCAATTGAAAAAAGGCCCCAATATCAAAACTACCCCCTCGTTGCGCTCCTTCTTTAAAATACAAGAGAAGCTGATATTAGGGACTGTAAGGACTACAGGAACACCCTTATCTATACCTTCAACTCTTTTGACCTCAATGGAGTCCCCTAATAAATACCAAGTACTTATGTCCAAAGAACAGAGAGAAGAAAAAGAGATGGAAGAGGTAGAAGAGATCCCCCGGATGGAGAGTGACACATTACTCCCAACTCCTGTATCTCCGTGCCTAACTAGCGGTTCCACTATGGATAGTGCGGCCGGGGCTGATATTGGAGGCCTTGTGGCCTCTCTATTAAACTAAATGAAAGCGGGTGTTAGATCTGGGGGTCTCTAGTTGGCAGGGTAGGTACCACTGTCCAAGTAGGGACCCCTGCTTCTAGTCAGGGAAAGGGGGATACACTGTTAAGATAACCCCTGCTCACCCTCTAGGTAGCTTGGCCTGAGCAGTCTAGGCTATCAAAGGCAATGTGTAAAGTATTTGTACCAACACACATAGTAACACAGTGAAAACACCACAGATTTACTCCACACCAGTTTTAGAAAAATAAGGTATCTTTACTAAAAACTTCACAAGACCAAATACTACAGAAAAACCAACATACAATTAAAAAGATTACTTTAAAGATAGTTCAAGAGTTTGCAGAAAGTACTCCAGGATGTAAAAGTCAGTGTCCTGCACAATGCGACTCTCAATGCACAAAATGCGACACTCTCGTGCCCAACAGTACCTGTAGTTGCGATAAGGTTCCCAAAAGCTATAACAAGGATGATGGTGAAGGCGAAGCGATACTCCTGAGATCTTGGGGAGGCTTTGCAGCAGCCCTGCTTCACGCAGTAGAGGTGGATGCGCCGGCTCCGATCTGTAGGGGGAGGATGCGATGACTTTGGCTTTCGTTGCGTAGGTTTCTTAGGGGGAAGCTTCATGCACAGGTACGATGCGACGATCTTCGATGCGGCGCGAAGCGCGGCGCAGCGCTGACTTCTGGCGCCGCAACCCTCGATGCGTCACGGGACGGGACTCTGTGTCGACACACGCAGTGACTGGATACTTCCACGCACCGGCAGTGGTGCGGCCCGCAAACTGGTTCTGCGACGACCCTCGCAGCGCCAGGAATCTTCACGCACCGGGACGATGCTCGACGCACTCGGCGATGCGGGGACTCCGGGTGCTGCGATGATGCCGTAATGAAATTCTCCTCGCACTCTCGTTCTTGCGACTCGCAATCGGATGATGCATTGGGTACCAGTTACTCTTTTTCACGCTTCTGCTTCCCAGCTCCCAAACACAGCAAAACGACCTCCTGAGGCCCCAAGACTGGGCAAGCACTCCAAGGCAGGTCAGAACTCCTTCAGCAGAGTTCCAGGGGAGCTGGTGGTGAAGTCCTTTTGTTCCTGGGACTTCTTAACAGGGAGCCAGCTCTTCTCAGGCCCTTGGAGAAGGGGACACAGCAAAGTCCTTCCCCTCTCCTTGGCAGCAAAGCAAAACAGCAAGCAGGCAGTCTTCTCCTCTTCAGTTCTTTTCAGCTTTCTCCTTGGCAGAGGTTCCTTCCTAGTTCCAAAGTGATCTAAAGTTTAGGTGTCTGGGGTCCTCTTCTTATACCCCTCCAAGTCTTTGTCTCTCTTTGTTTCAGTGGGGGGATTCCCCTGCTCAAACCGGTGCCTGGGTATGCTCTGCTCTGGAGCACCTGGTTCCTTTCAGAGTGAGGGGCAGGGTCGTTAGACGCTCAGCAGGAGGTGGAGCCTTCTTTGTGCTGGCAGAGTCAGAGTCCTCAGCCTGGCCAGCAGGGGGTGGAGCCAGCATTGTGCTGGCAGAGGCAGCCCTACTCAAACCCAGGGGCTACTCCTCCCACCCATCTAAAGCAGATCTCCCTATTCACCCTGCTGCTGACTCATCCAGACTCCTGGAGCCACCTAGCCCATCACATGACACCAGTCAGCCAACCAGCACACAGGCACACAGGAAGGTTAAACAGGAGAATAGCTACTTTCAAAAAAGTTATATTCTCACACAGTGAATTTAAAAACCATCTTGCTAAAAAGATGTATAATTAAATTCTGAACGCAAAGATACCAAACTTGGATTTTCTATCTTGCCCTTATGGGAAGATAGGCATGTAAACAGCCTCCCCCATTCTGTCCTATGGGCAAGATAGCCTCTCAGCAGTGAAAAACGAAAATGGCTGTAATTCACTACCAGGGCATGTTACACACCTCAGTACATGCCCTACCTTTCAGATACACTGCACCCAGTGCTTAATTTGTGCCGGTGCTATCCGGTGCGTGTGACGGCATAACATGTGTCACACGATAAAATAAGTATTCACATTCTCACTCTGTCTCCGAGTCTCCGTGAAGAGCTGTGCCGATAATAAATCCATGCCTTCAGTCAGTGTTGCCGGTAGGCAGGCCACTGATTGGGCTGGATTTGGTCATGTGGAGCTGCGTGAGGCAGCGTGCGTAACCTTTTTAAAATTGCACGCCGCCCGCCTTATGATCAGGACACACGCATGACGCACAGGCAGTTCAGCACTATTATTTGAACGTGCGTGTTGTAGAGCAGCTGGTAACCAGTAAGTAATCAACAGTTGATTTTCTTGAGCGTGGTGGTTTGCATGAACGTTAGCATTACAGGGTGTGAGATTAGGGCTGAGACAGTTAGTTACGTGCCCGTTAGACTCCTCTTCGCATACCGGAGGCAGTGACTTGTTCAGAAATAGAAAGGTGTTGGGAGATCTGACATTGTCCCATGGCCGGACAAAAAAGTACCCCACTCAAATTTGATTTTGTTTCTTTGTCTCTGATTAACACCTTGTGCGCTGAAGGATCACTTACTACCCTCACTCCCATCCTCGGGTTTGGCCCTACTGTGCATTGGCACTGGAGTTTAAAGTATGGTAGGCACTTGCCCCTTCCGTGAACGTAGCCATACTGTGGAGTGCTGCAGAATTTTAACACACATTAATACGAAACAGTTCCCGGTGCTATAAAAAAAAAACACACGTTTTGTCAGAAACAAAACTGTATTATATTAGATTATATTAAAAATATGAACCCACGAGTAATAATTTATCTTTGCTATTGAACCACGGACATGCTGTTTTGTTAACACTGTGCTTTCGAGTAACATTGTGCTTTTGAGTAAAAAGGCGGCAGGCAGAAAACTCGCCCAATGCAGAAATATTTCAGGCCTCTTGGCCTCGCCTCGGGGGTCAATGTCAAACTGTGGTTAGTTGCAGTTATAGCCGGTGCTATTGAATAATAATGGCGGCTTGCGGAGAGACCAGTGTCCCAGCGCAGTGGTGGGTGTCATGCCTGGCAGATGGATGTCAGCCTTTGTTTTGGGCACATATAACTGCAGCGACATTTCTGGCCTTGGAATTCACCTATAATGGGCTGAGGTAGAGAGAGGAAACCAAAGCATCCAGGTCCGCATTCCCAGGTGAGCGCGTGTGCAGCCAGCTCTTAAGTGCAACTCCACGAGGAAGTCACTGTCACAGTGAGGCCACGGTTTAACTACTGGCCTGACACAAAGCAATGGGGCTCCTCTACAGAATGTGGTGAGGGACCACCGAGACTCCAGTCCCTCAGTGAGATTCATAAACAGGGTCGGATTGGAACACATGTAGGCCCGGGCACTTGCCAAAAAACTGGCCCACATTCCCGGATCGTCCGTTTCATTAATCACACCATCTAGTTAGTCTCATTGGAGTCTGGCAGGCTCTTTTTTGTTATTGTTTTTGTAGTTTTATATAGCGTGAACTCAGCCCATTGGCACTGGGGGAGTGTACATGAGCACCAGTAACATTACACAAGATCCAATTTATTTTTCTTTTAGGTGAGACAATCTTATTTTAAGGGAGAAAACATGATTTGCCCAGAATCACAGTAAATTGAGCTGACGCCGGGACTTGCACCTCGTTTTGTCAGTAGCTCTGACTATGAGCGACATCCAAAGGTGGTCTCACAGCAAGGCATCTGCAAGAGCTCCCTATTCTCCCCATCCCTCCCAAACAAGGCCCAAAAGAGGTGACACCACCCGGCTTAAAACAGGAGCCTCATGACGAAGGTGTTCACTGACGGAGAACTCAGCAGTGCTGCATGAATGTGCACCTTGCAGATCACATAAATGTATTTTATGTGCATAGCTCTGTGGGTTACTACTTTTGTCACAAAAGATCCTTTTGTTTCTGTACAGTTCATATGTTACAATAATAATCTAGCTCAGTGAGCTATGAACTGCCATCAAAGAGCTGCATGCAAACTACATGCTACAGGTTACAAAGTTATGTTTTTTTCTGTCTTTCATTATCCTAATGTTGCTAAAAAAAAGTTTGTTTAGGTAGAAGTAAATTCTTGTTAGTAAATGTAACCCTAACCACTGTCTTACGTTTTGAATCGCAAGTTTGTGCTTCTCCAGCCCAAGTACTCTTAAAAATTGCCTACACCTGGTAGTGTCCTTGGTCTTATGTAACATTTTCTATACATTGACTTACACATATATTATTCATTGTCTTTATGTGTGTTTGATGGAAAGTGCACCGACACCATAATCAAGTATGAGAAGCGCTATAAAACAAATGAAACACATGATAAAGGGGCTATGGAGAGATGAGGGGCAGAGGACTTCTATCAAAACTTTACTTGAGGAAAGCTCCTATGCTGAAATTTGGATTGAGTATTACATCTGGCTTTCAGCAGTGCCAGTTGAGGATGTGGGTGGAGCCAATAGAGTGAGTGGGTGGAGCTAGGAAAAGTGGGTGTTGGCCTCCGACAAACATTTGAGCACCTGGACTTCATTTTTTACAAATTAAGCACTGACTGCACCCAGCCCAGGGGGGTACCTAGGGCCACCATAAGGATGCCTGACATGTACAGAAAGGGAAGGATAAGGCCTGGTCAGTGGTGGCACTGGCCAGGTCGACATGGCAGTACTGGACTGCCCATAGGCACTGCAAGCAGGCCTAAGATGTCATTTTAGGGCTACTCCTGTGGGTGGCACAATCAGTGCTGCAGCCCACTAGTAGCATTTGAATCACCAGCCCTGGCACACTCAGTGCACTTTACTAGGGGCTAACAGGTGAAACAAATATACCAATCATGGATAACCAATCAATATAACAATTTACCTTGGGAGCACTTGCACTTTGACACTGATCAGCAGTGGCAAAGTGCCCAAAGCATCTAAACCAGCAAAAACGAAATCCAGCATAGCATCAAAAATACAGGGGGTAGAGGCAAAAAGTCAGGGGTAACCACGCCAAAGATGCCAGGTCTAACAGCGGGTTTTGCTAAATCTGAAAAAAATCAGCAGAAAATCCAGGCCACTTGTGAAACTTTGGAGATGAAATTCAACGCACTGTCGGAAAGGGTAGTGACAATGGAAATGGCCCTGGAACAAATTAAGGATGAAGTAAGACTTTGCCAGAGTAACAACGAAAAAGTCTTGGGTACAGAGAGAGAGCTCCGAGATAAAATCGAGATTCTTGAAAATAACTCGAGGAGGAACAATTTGCACTTATTAAATATCCCGGAAGCCCAAGAAGGACAAAATATAAAGTCCTTTGTAATTAACCTCCTAAAAGAATTTGTTCCAGATATCGATGAAAAAGAGTTGGATGGCGATATACAAAGGGCCCATAGGGATCCTTTCAGATTAAATAAGGATAGGAAAAACCCGCGAAGAATTTTAGTTAACTTTAAATCCTATTCTATAAAAGAACGCATCCTGAATAAAGCCTTAAATTCCGGTACCCTAACCAAGGACGGGTATAATTACAAAATCCGCTCAGACATCTCCAAGGTCACAGCTGATAGACAATGGGCCTTGGGGAATTTCATGCAAGACATCAGGGCAGAAGGAGCCACTTTGCAGATGAAATTCCCAGCACTTCTACGCATCATGTGGTGTAACAAGACATATAATATAAGGGACCCGCAAGAAGCAGAACTGTTTTTGGAACGCATGAAATCTAATAGAAACAAATAGTTTAACGAGCCAAATTACTGCAAACAGTGCCTCGGTTACAGCCCTCAAACTGGGCAACTAGGATTGCTCATGATAGTGGGGAGGGTTCTCCAGGGTGGGCACATCTATAGGTTGGGTTTTTTTATTATTCACACGGTTTTTTAAATTTTGGTGGGGAGCATAGGGGGAAATATCTTAAGTCTTTAACTCTGGATATAATTATATTGCAAGAAACTCACCTTCTTAGGGAAGAATGGCTTGCAGCCGTAAAATCTGAGAGCTGGATTGGAGAAGCAGTGTGTACAACCCAACTAAGCAACACCAAGGGTGTTTCTATCATTATTAAAACATCTCCACACTGTATTTTGGTTGCACAAATCGTAGACCCAAGAGGAAGATGGGCCATAGCCAATATAAAATACAGAGATTGTGCTTTGTCTATAGCAGGCTATTATGGTCCAAATATAGATGACGCGGGGCCTTTGCAATCTTTGTACGCACAGTTGGTATCGCATCGTACCCCAATTATCTTGGGGGGTGATTTTAATATTTTGCTAGACCCTAAAATAGATAGACACCCTGCTAGTAAAACTCTTAACTTACCTAAAATGCGACAATGCTTAACCATGCTTATAGAGGACCTGGGTCTAGTAGATATATGGAAAACTAGGGGAAATCATCTTAAAAACATCTCTTGGCTCAAAATTTATTTGGACACCCACAAATCACTGATTCAATCCACAATGCCACTTCAGCCACAAAGAATGTCACTAGTGAATTTTCTTCAGTTCTTAACAATTACATGCCTTCATTCTTGCTACCTCACCATCTTATGTTTAAACCTCACCACATCTTTTGTGGGGTGATGCTCCCAGGTATTATTGCTATTAATTTTGTGGTGTCTTGGAGAACAGTATTTTATTTTTGCAGCATTAGTAAGATTCTTTGGGTCGTATCTTGGCAGGAACATAGATCTACCATTCACAAAGTTCCCTTCCAGATATGAATCTGCTTTTGCAAAGTAAAAGGCAGCTCCCTTCCCTTTGTTTTTTGAGTAGAGTGTCCAAAATGGACACCATACATGCAGACAAGAACCAGGTCTCATGCAAATTTTAGTTTTTGGGACTTTCTTGGTTTAGTGGCATGTACAAATGATTGGCCCTGTGTCCTGGACAGTAAATCAAGAAGCTTCCTGCCTTATACCAGAGTCCACAGACATGATGGACAGTAGTTGGCAGGTTAATGTTGCGAAGCAATACAGGAAACCCATGGTCTTGATGTATGATCGTGCCATTGGTGGTGATGACTAATGAAAACCTACAAGCAGACAGTGAGCAACACTTTATGCGGTATATTTATCTTATAATGCTTGGGAAATTAGAGCAGCAAAGAAGTGCTAGAAGCTAATTTGGTAAGGGTCTGGCAAGTAAAGGTGGGCGGAGCAGGCATAGTGCCTCTATGCGGAGTTCCACAGAGTTCGAAAAAAGCTTTGTGAAACTCCGCTCCGCTCCCAAGGCATGGATGAGGCAGCCACGGCAGGTAAGTGCCTTTTTTTGGTATTATAATTACAATTACTTTGGGAGGGTGGATGGGGCCAGCTAACTCGCTCTGCCACGGTGTCAGAGTTTTGCCTATACTCCACGTTCGCAACGGAACGCAGAGTAGGCAGAACTCTGTATACTCCGCTGGTGGAGCGGAGTTACCCGCCTGGGTTTAGTGGTAATTATGAGAATATGTCATTGGGAGAACAACAGCATGATTATACTAGTGGGTTGTGAGTGGTTCAGCCTCAGTTTAGTATTATGCATCATTGCATTTGGTTAGCTTCCCAACGTTTCCTGAAGAGTTTCAACTGCAGCAGTTTCCTGACGATCAAATAATTTGGCTGTTCATTTAATATCCAAGGGGAGAGAATTCAAGGGAATTGAGCCTGGAATTTCAAGAGATCAGCAGACATTTGCATTTGTAATTTCTTTTGGCACCTAGTTCTGGATTTGAATAAACAGGGATTACTAGTTTGGCCACCGTTTTTGATCCACATCTGCATGTTTTTAAGGCCTATGGGGATTACACTTAAGCATTTTTCATGTGGCCCAGCTTCTTCCACTTGAAGGCCAACGTTGCAGCCCAATCCTGTATGTGTTGGAGCCTACCAATTAACCTTTTGGGGTAAACACTCTGGTGCCGATCACGATCCGGCAAAAAATGTCCCCGTGCGACTCGTATCGGGTCTTTTTACCGTACGAATCGAACAAGTGCCGTACGAACTCGCAATCACGATTCGCATGGTAAAAAGTCCATACGAACCGCACTGGGAATCATTCCCCACACGTCCTCCGGTCGGAAAATGTGTCCGACACGTCCTCGGACGATTTACCTTACAAACGTGAAAAGCCAAGTCCGACCGAGGAATCACGATCCATCCCGTGCGTCCGAGCCTACAACCGTATGGAAAAAAACACCGTCCGCACCGAACATCCATAGCAACCATGGAGACATGTGCCCGCATACGCGCCCAACACCCCCCCCAGCCCCCGTACGTCCGACACGTACCCCCCGTGTATGTATACCCCCACCCGTCTAGGTACACCCCAGTACGTTCCAGTCCAACCCCCACCCCAGTACGTGTCGTACCCCCCGTGTACCCCCACCCCAGTACGTTCCAGTCGTACCCCCACCCCAGTACGTGTCAAATCCCCCGTCTACCGACACCCCAGTACATTCCAGTCGTACCCCCACCCCAGTACGTGTCGTACCACCGTCAATGTACACCCCCCCACCCCAGTACGTGTCGTACCCCCCGTCTACCGATACCCCAGTACGTTCGAGTCGTACCCCCACCCCAGTACGTGTCGTACCACCGTCAATGTACACCCCCCCACCCCAGTACGTGTCGTACCACCGTCAATGTACACCCCCCCACCCCAGTACGTGTCGTACCACCGTCAATGTACACCCCCCCACCCCAGTACGTGTCGTACCCCCCGTCTACCGATACCCCAGTACGTTCGAGTCGTACCCCCACCCCAGTACGTGTCGTACCACCGTCAATGTACACCCCCCCACCCCAGTACGTGTCGTACCACCGTCAATGTACACCCCCCACCCCAGTACGTGTCGTACCACCGTCAATGTACACCCCCCCACCCCAGTACGTGTCGTACCACCGTCAATGTACACCCCCCACCCCAGTACGTGTCGTACTACCGTCAATGTACACCCCCCCACCCCAGTACGTGTCGTACCCCCCGTCTACCGATACCCCAGTACGTTCGAGTCGTACCCCCACCCCAGTACGTGTCGTACCACCGTCAATGTACACCCCCCCACCCCAGTACGTGTCGTACCACCGTCAATGTACACCCCCCACCCCAGTACGTGTCGTACCACCGTCAATGTACACCCCCCCACCCCAGTACGTGTCGTACCACCGTCAATGTACACCCCCCACACCAGTACGTGTCGTACCACCGTCAATGTACACCCCCCCACCCCAGTACGTGTCGTACCACCGTCAATGTACACCCCCCCACCCCAGTACGTGTCGTACCCCCCGTCTACCGATACCCCAGTACGTTCGAGTCGTACCCCCACCCCAGTACGTGTCGTACCACCGTCAATGTACACCCCCCCACCCCAGTACGTGTCGTACCCCCCGTCTACCGATACCCCAGTACGTTCGAGTCGTACCCCCACCCCAGTACGTGTCGTACCACCGTCAATGTACACCCCCCCACCCCAGTACGTGTCGTACCCCCCGTCTACCGATACCCCAGTACGTTCGAGTCGTACCCCCACCCCAGTACGTGTCGTACCACCGTCAATGTACACCCCCCCACCCCAGTACGTGTCGTACCCCCCGTCTACCTATACCCCAGTACGTTCGAGTCGTACCCCCACCCCAGTACGTGTCGTACCACCGTCAATGTACACCCCCCCACCCCAGTACGTGTCGTACCCCCCGTCTACCGATACCCCAGTACGTTCGAGTCGTACCCCCACCCCAGTACGTGTCGTACCACCGTCAATGTACACCCCCCCACCCCAGTACGTGTCGTACCACCGTCTATGTACACCCCAGTAGGTTCCGGTCCTACCCCCAACACAACCTCCTAAGTACGGAGCGCACCCCAGGCCCCAACATCACCACCGCATGTACGACTCGTACCAAGTCACATACAAGGACAGCACCGTACAACCAAATGGCCCATGTACACACCGTACACATGCTCAAAACGCACGTACACAACCAGGACAAAACAAAACTACACAAGAATACACCATTCGAAAGGCACAAAGCCACGAAACATGGCCAACAACCACTAAAATAACACAATCACTGACCTGCAACTGCCAAAAACAAACAGAGGCCCAATACACCACCACTCCTTATAACACACCCACCCAAACTTCAAACACTGCCACACCCACCCATGGACCAATAAAAAGGGCCCACACACACAAACCATGAGCCTTTGCAACAGACTCACTGCTGCCAGACACCACAGAACCACACTACAAGCTACACCACACCTTACACTTGCACACCTTTACACAACCACCCTCACAAACACCCTCTCATCACATTCACACACACACACAACCATCCACACCCCCCCCCCCAACATCCACACACCACCCGCACCCACACCATCCCCACCCACACCCCTCACCATGCCCACTACCAAGAATCCAAAGTTCAGTCACCGAGAGTTGGAGGTCCTTGTGGATCAAATCCTCAGAGTCGAGCCACAGATCTTTGGAACATTGGTCAGAAACACCAGCCAGGCTGCCAAAACAGCCATGTGGCAGACCATCGTCGATGCTGTGAATGCCGTTGCGGACACCAGGAGGACCAAGCAGGATTGCCAGAACAGGTGGTACGATCTGCGGAGGAGGGTCAGAGCCAAGAGGCAGGAGGAACTCGACCATGCCAACGCCACCGGAGGAGGGCCCTCCCGCAGACCCGTACAGTACCATCCCTGGGAGGAGAGGGTGATGGCCATACTGCCGGTGGAGGCAGTCGAAGGATTAGAAGGACTCCGAGACCCGGGTGAGTACACAAACAACGCACCTCACATGGGGGGAACTGCAACCACAACCAAAACTACTAACAGGCACGCAACTACCACAAGCCATCGCATGACTCAACCACACTCCATGAGCAGGCACATGCCACTGCTGCCACCATGCCCCATGCACCCAGCTGGACAATGTCAAGTCACAGGCCACAGAAAACAACAACACATGACACGGTAACCCGGATGGCGGGAGGCTGGGCACCAACAATCACATAGTGCGACTCCAAAGCAGACAACAATGCCCTCTGCCCATATGGCCTAGGTCACAGCCAGACAAACACTGTGTCCCAACACAGGAATGACTTGCCAGCAAATGGCGGACGCCTTGCATCAACACATGGGGGTGAAGGCACTGGTTTGCACATGACGGCAGCTAATGAACAGCCAACATTGTGAAAGAGTGGCAGCACACACCACCACAGCAGCAGCGCACAGACACACATCACACCAAATGGGTGCCTGGAGAGCAGAAACAAACTCACATCAACAAGCCAAGGGCCACTCAAAGATCTGCTAACAGTCTGTGCCCAGGAAGCTGGGCCGAGGTGACAGAGGGGGACACACAGAGGGAGGGAAAGGGGGACAGAGAAGGAGGGAGAGGGGGACAGAGAGGGAGGGAGACGGACAGAGGGAGGAGGCTGTCACACAGAGGGAGGGAGAGGGGGACAGAGAGGGAGGGAGAGGGGGACAGAGAAGGAGGGAGACACAGGGAGAGCAAATTAGTCCTTTGGTGTGTGGGAATGTCTGCTCGTAAGCAGGTGGACCGCGTGCATGTAGACATGGGTGGCCAGTGCAAGAACCCCCCCTCTTCATCAGGGCCAAACGCAGGGCCATGTCACAACCTGTACACGAGCACAAGGATAGCCACCTGCATCGTATAAGTGTGTGGATCCACTCCATGTGCACATGTACAGTGCTACAAGGAAGGCGCAAATGCATGGCTCGCCACACCTGCACACTCCACTGCTGACTGCAGTCACACTTGACGCAGCAAGTAAGACTGTGCCACACATAGTGAAAGGGGCCAAAGTGGTGCCCAAGGGACACACCCATGCACAAGTGCACTGTGAGTGGAATGCAAGACAGATCCTAATTCCAAGAGGAAAAGTGCCAACTTTGAAACTGATGAAACATGGATGTTTCATGGACCAAAATTAACATTGTCTCTCTCACACACAGGTCAACGTCGTGCTGCACCCCCCAACACTGGGGGGGAACACTCACAGGACCCGGATCTGCAGGAGACCGATCCCACCGGCAGCGACCACTCTCATCACTCTGCGGACGACCTCGACCGACCTGGCCCCTCTGGTGTCCAACCACCTGCAGCACCTGCGTCAGGTACAACCGTGCCAACCACCACCCCCACTCCTGCCACATCCCAGGAGACACCCAGGATCCCTGCCCCAACACCACAATGCAGCCAGGCTCGCCAGGAGGGACACGGTGTCCCGGGCACCCAGGAGGAGGCAGGCGACAACGCAAATGCCACCCCTCAGGGGTCCCGGAGACCCGATGTGCCCACAAGTGCAGGCCAGGCGCAAGTGGGCAGGGGTGGTGGGAGTGGAGGACGGCGGAGGCGCGAGCCTGACCAGTTGGCTGGGGATCCGGTATATTCCCATGTCCGTAACATCCTGGACTCATACCGGCAGGACACCACGGGCATGGCCCAGGTTGTGTCCGTCCTCGAGGGGATCAAGACCCAGCAGGCCCAGCAACATGCGGAGCTAATAGCCTGTCTACTGGTACACCAACGGAGGATGGAGGACAGACAGGCTGAGCAAGTGACGGCGTCCCAGGGGATTCACGCTGAACTCCGTCGGATGGCCGACACCATGGCCGACCCTCCCTGTGCCAGAAGGCGGAGAACATCACCACCCACAGGGAGGGATCAGGAGGAGGAGGAAACATCCGACGGAGCATCCCAGACGTCGTCACGGCCTGCTGGTGATGTTCCCCGCAGGAGGCCGGGTCGTCCACGGAAAGCACCGTGAGGGTGGCTGCTACATCACCATCTCCCAGGACACCTGGCCTGGCACCTGGCCCACTGGAGCAACAGCATCACAGCATCAAGAGACATTCTCTGCCACATGGCCCTGCTGGTCACTGGCTGACCAATGTTGACAAAGACTGTGGCATGGACTCTGAGGATTTCCAATGGCAAGGACACCAACTCCCCTACTGAACTTTGGATTCCATAATCCCGGAAAGCACCTCACTTTGTCCCCCCCCCCCCCCCATAATAAATCACACTACTAAGAGTAGATGCCTGCTGGTAGCATTATTACCTAACATGTGTCTTGTAAAGTCGAAACATGCCTGAGTTATCTGTTCTCTTCAACCATCCACACCCTGGGGCCTGAGTCTGGCACAGGACACATGGGTCACAGTCTATTAGGCAAGACAGACATGGAGCACCATACACACCCGTGATGGGCACAACCAGCTGAGGGGGTGGCCGAACAACCGTGCTGACACACACACTCAGTACAGCAACAGTCATGCGCAGAGGTCAGGGATCCTGGCCAGTGTCCTGGGGGGCACCCAGGTATGTGTAGACAGGTGGCAGAACCATGTCCTGCAAGCTTGAGTCCGGTGGATGCAGAGAATGGGGGCCTGTCCAACGTTGGATGCATGGGGATGGCACATGTCACAATACCCACGCAGTCATGGACATCATGCCCAATACACAGTGTCAGCCAACACACACAGCTTGCATCTCGCCAGTCGACACATTGGCACATAGCCACAATCAGGGGATACCATGCCAGACATGCTGGATGCACCGTGCCAACACACCAGCATTGACTGAGAAGAGGCACCTTGGAGGCATAGGGACACCTTTATTAGTCATGTATTCGGGATTGCAGAGGCAACTTGAAGTACACATGAACACTTCATGTGGAGTAACATGTGGGTCCAACACTGGCACCCCCCTTCTGCAGCACAAATGCGTGATAGCCATGGTACTGGCACACAAGCGTCGGCCAACAGCTAAATACCCACAGCTGCACACGGAGAGCCTAACATACACCACAGATCCGCTGATGTGGAAGTCCCACGCCATGTCAAGCAATTGTTAACCGTATGTGTCCGAGGGCAGTGTCACACACATTGATGGCATCATCACAATCCACTATCCCATCACTGATGACTGACAACCAGGCAGCACATCTATTCTGGTGTACCCAGCTGCATGTCGTGTCCCATGGGGATGCCCCATGTCTGCAGAGGAACCAAACCCCGACCGGGGCAGTGTGCACACATCGTGAACAACTGCCACACCCAATACACCCCTGATGCATCCCTTACCCCATGGAGACTTCCAAACGTGTCCGTGCCTGTAACGCTGAGTCAGCCCACGATGCCATGTCCATGAGGAATAGCAGTGCCACAACAATGCAACCAGCAGATGGCATGCGCAGGTACCTGGGGAAGAGAGACACACAAGAAGTCAGCCACAAAAAGCACAGCCACTTGCATGTGCATGTACTCGACACATGTTAGGATGACAACATGCTAGGTCACAATTATGAGTGGGGAAATACTGCCATCACTGCCACCATCACTCCAGTGACACACCCACACACACCTCTGACTCACGTGCCATACATGCAGGTGGAGACACACATCACAACGCATGCCACACGGGGACCAAGGCGTGCACACTCAAGACACTGGTACTCACCACTAAGCAAAGAAGTCGCGTATGAGCCGAGTCCGGATGTCCTCTTGCGGCTCCACATCCTCCACATCACTAGCCCCATTGCCAAGCCCTTCGTCCTCCACGGGTGGATGGTCCTCGTCATGTTGATTCAGGATGAGTGGCACAGCTCTTTCAACTGCCATGTTGTGCAGCATGCAGCAGACCATGAAGATCTTGCAAACCTTCGCCGGGGCATATGGGAGTGCGCCGCCGGTCTTGTGGAGGCACCGGAATCGGCTCTTCAGCATGCCAAACGTCCTCTCTATCACACGCCTTGTCCGGCCATGGGCGGTGTTGTAGCGGAGCTGGGCCGGCGTGATGGGGTTGCGGAGAGGTGTCAGCAGCCAAGGCATGTTGGGATAGCCAGCGTCCCCTACATGGAAAGCACATGGATATCGTTAGAACTGGCGAAGCGGTCGTGCTGGTAGGCTATACAGAATACAGGACAGACAGACTGTACCCACCAACAACACATGCCCGTTCGTTGCGCAGCTGCATCATCATATCAGGCATCCCGCTACGCCTCATGATGTAGGCATCGTGTGCTGATCCTGGAAAACGAGCACAGACATGTGAAATCACCATGTTGGACAGACACACCACAAGGGCATTGATGGAGTGGTAGTGCTTCCGATTCCGGTACGCCACCTCCCGTGCGTGTGGTGGTACCAAACCTACATGTGTCCCATCTATGGACCCAATGACATGGGGCATCCCTCCCAGGGCATAGAATCCACGCTTGACCTCTGTCATCTGTTCAGGGGTTGGGAACTTTATGAAGTCATCCAGGTGAATCAACATGGCCTCCAAGAAATCATGCAGCACACCGCTGAACATGCTCTGGGACATGCCACCAACATGAGCTATGGTATTTTGGAAGGTACCCGTGGCTAGAAAATGTAGGGCAGCCATTACCTTCAGCTGGGGTGTCAGTGCCGTAGGATACCTGTGCTGCGGTTGCAGGTGTGGTGCCAGTCTCGCTGTCAGCTCCAGAATCAACGGTTGGGTGAAGCGGTAGAGCCGGATCCTGTCATTCTCCTGCATGGCAGCCAAGTCTGGAATCATTCGGGCAACAGGCGGCGCTCTGCAGTAATTTGGAAGTGACAAGGAAGAGTGAGTGCACTACGACAACAACTCATGTCTACTGAGCACATGTAAATCTGGCAATACACACATGCTACATAGGGAGTCACATATGTGCTACATGCCCAGGACACGTATGGATGCAAGGTGACACTCCTTCCAAGACCCAGCTACACACGGAGATTGAGAACCTCCCCATGCCACGCCATGGGAATAGCTGTGTCCCAGTGCAAGTGAACAGCCCGACGCAAGACAGAAGTGACATACACCCACACATCAGCAGAAGTAGGATGCCGATTGTAGAGACTGGTAGCGGAACACCGGAGCCACAGGTCACATGACATTACACTAGGCCTGCCCACACACCTTGCCATGAAGGTGCACATGTCATGACTCACCACACATTCCTTGTGAGGATGCTGACATGGCCTTGTCACGCTACTCCGTGTCCCATGCATACATGTGCACCTCACATCCGATACCACATGTGGCATGGTGTGCGGAACAGTGTGCAATGACAATCTACACACAGACACATGTTGGTTGCTGCAACGGCTGCAGCTTTTGAGGGTGCTACAACATCAACCTGATGTAAATCCCGGACACATAAATGACATAGTCACATTGTGCACTGTGGGTAGTGACAAGTCAGGTGTCATGACCCCTGTACCGGGCATCATGGGACACTTCCGTGTGTTGGTGTCCGTGCCATGCCAGTGACGCTCACCCCAAGTGCGCAGTACGACATGCACACATGTCAAAGGAGTCAAGGGCATGCCTGGCACACATTGCACCCTCACACAGTACACCTGTACACATCTCATCATACATCTGGTGCCTCCTCCACTCAGGAGGCATGTTCCACATCACAGCCTGTCACACCTGTGCCCCACACATGTAGTAATGCACAGACGATGCCTTGATGTCCATTCCTGGACAAGTATGTCCATCCATGGACAAGTATGTCCGCCCTATTCCTACCTGTGTGTCGACTATCACCACAGTGATGTGTACAAACCGGCGTACTGCTGCTAAGAGGGCCTGTGTATGTTCCCCAATCACTGTGGGAGTGCTGCCGTATGTGTACCCATCGTGATGGCGAGCGTACAGGCATTTGTACGGTCCGTACCACAACGAGTACGCATACGCGTGCAGAACCATAGTGAGAGGGCCGTACACTCGCATGTACGCTCACTATCACTATGGGTCTGCACGCGTATGCGTACACGTAGTGGTACGGACCGTACACTCGCATCTACGCTCACTATCACTATGGGTCTGCACGCGTATGCGTACACGTAGTGGTACGGACCGTACACTCGCATCTACGCTCACTATCACTATGGGTCTGCACGCGTATGCGTACACGTAGTGGTACGGACCGTACACTCGCATCTACGCTCACTATCACTATGGGTCTGCACGCGTATGCGTACACGTAGTGGTACGGACCGTACACTCGCATCTACGCTCACTATCACTATGGGTCTGCACGCGTATGCGTACACGTAGTGGTACGGACCGTACACTCGCATGTACGCTCACTATCACTACGGGTACACAGACCCATAGTGATAGTGAGCGTACAGGCATTTGTACGGTCCGTACCACAACGAGTACGCATACGCGTGCAGAACCATAGTGATAGTGAGCGTACAGGCATTTGTACGGTCCGTACCACTACGTGTACGCATACGCGTGCAGACCCATGGTGATAGTGAGCGTACATGCGTGTGTACGGTCCGTACCACTACGTGTACGCATACGCGTGCAGACCCATAGTGATTTTGAACGTAGGCATGCATGTACGGGCCGTTGCCATGCATTTGGGGTGCCCAAGGGCCCGGAAACGCACCGTACCTGTGTGTGATTCTCCTAATTACATAGGGGACAAGTATTAAGGCCTACATGCATGCTGGTTGTCATGGCGACCAGGTTCAAATTTCGATTTTGTTCTGGAAGGTGCACAGCAGAAGTCAGTTGGAATTCTTCTACTTTGTTGCAATGTGTTTGTGGGGCTGACATCATGCAGGAGAATGAAACCGATAGAGAACCCACAGACTGCTAGGTTTGAAGGGATTGGTGGAAACATAGGATGCAAATGTGAGTGACCAATCACTCTGTACTCCTGTGCATGAGACTGGGCAGAAGGCCACATATAAGGCAGCCAGGTCCCATGAGGGATTACTTGCCTGCACATCTTTGCATTTGTCGACCAAGCTGCTGCTACTGATTCCCTGGAACCATGTCAAGGGCTGTGGAGAGGACACAGCCATTCACCCTGGAGGAGAACATGGCTCTGCTGGATGTGATCCTCCCACAGTACCCCATGCTGTATGGGCGACCAGGGTATCAGGTGAGTGCATAGGCCACTGCCACAGACTGTCCCTATGTTGTGACTGTGTCTTCAGGCATTGTGTCCCGGTGTGACACACATGCCATGTACTGTCGGGGGGGTACCAGGGGGGGGGGTGCCTGATGTCTCCCAGCAGTGCCCTGAGACAGGAGGGGTGTGTGCAGAGTCCTCCCAGCAGTGCCCTGAGACAGGAGGGGTGTGTGCAGAGTCCTCCCAGCAGTGCCCTGAGACAGGAGGGGTGTGTGCAGAGTCCTCCCAGCAGTGCCCTGAGACAGGAGGTGTGTGTGCAGAGTCCTCCCAGCAGTGCCCTGAGACAGGAGGTGTGGGTGTGATGCACAGTGTGAGCCTTGATCATTGATTGTGACATTGCCATCATTCCACCTGAGTACCCACTATGGCACGTACTGCCTTTTCCCTCACCAGAGGATGATGTCCCTATGACAGAGGTGCAATGCGTTGGCTGCATTACATGCCATGTAGTAACCAGCTATTATGTTCACATATGTCTCTCTGTGACATGTGGCTGGTGTATTGATGTGGTGTCACTTGTACTTCCTCACAGGTAGGCGCCACTGCCAAGGAGCAGATCTGGCTGACCGCCGTCAGTGCCGTGAGGCGTGTGGATGGTCGGAGGCGGAGCCTGTCCCAGGTGAGGAAACGCTGGCAGGATATCCGGTGCTGGACGCGGAGGATTGCACGGCTCCTGCTGGGGGACTCACCTGAGAGCCACAAGAACCGCGGCCGCCGCCGTCTGACCCACCTCCACAGGCGTGTGCTGCCGGTGGTCTTTCCAGACCTGGAGAGGCGCTTACAGGCGATGCAGCAGGCGGAAGGGGGTAGGTACATGTGCGTTTGTTGTGTGTCACCGGCATTTGTAAGGGCACAGTGGCATTAATTCACTGGCAGGGTTTAAAGGTGCTGTGCCCATCCAGTTTGCCCCAGTGTAGCGCTGCGCCCCTGCCACCCTTCCCCTCCTTGCAATGTGTTCCCTGGTCTGTGTGTAGTCACTCCTTCACAAGGTAATGTAGGCTGGCGCTTTGTCCACGAGAACAATGACTGTAGCATCATGGGTGGTGGTGGTGGGTAACAGGTTGTGGGACCTTGCCTGTGAACTGTCAAGTTCACTGCATGTGGGTTCCATGTCAGTTGGCACTGATGCTGGCTCCAGACATGGGAGTTGGTCTCTCATGTGTCATGCCTTACAGCGCGCATGTCCTATGTAGTGGCCTGTGACATGATGTGCATGAGTGTGCGCTACGCATAGTGCAGGGATGGTGACGTGTGTAGCAGTCATTCCCATTCAGTAGCATGTAGTTGCGTGCCCAATACTGTCCCCTGGGGCACCTTATCCTCAGTGTTGTTTGTGTCATCATCAACGTGGACACTCTCACTGTCTACAGCGTAGGTTGTGCTCTGTGCCATTGTCCCCTGTCACCATGTATATAGACGTGCTATTATGTACAGGTGTCCACTGTGCAGCCTGACCTGATTGTCCCTCTTCATACTCACAGTTGCCAGTGCCTGTGTGTCTTGTTATACTCATCTGAGGATGGGCACTGGTACCTCATTATTTGTACAGGCGCACCTTTGCTGTTTTGCGTCCAATCTTGCCTTTTGCCTGCCACTGTGTTTATCACCCAGACTATGAGATGTTGGTGCCACCTGTGTCTCAGCAATTAGCATCGTGTGGGGGTTGCTTGGGGCGGGCAATGCCTATGTGTCAAATCCTGATTCCTAATTGCTGGGTCTGGACAGTGTGTGATGTTACTGGACACACACGCAAGGTGCAGTGACCGAGTTATGTTGGGCATGTTTGCAGCATTACCTATGCAGCATGTGTCTCAAGTTCATGGATATTGTCCCTGGTCATAGGTATTTTCACAAACGCTGTGTGGTGCAGAGGCAGTGCAGGATTGTCCCCAGGGCCTGGGTGCTATGTCAGACTCCGTTTCCTGTCATCAGCTATTGTCTCATGCTCTCCATGGTATTTCAGTGGCATGGTGGCTCAACCAACTGTGTTTCATGCCCTACATCGGTACCTTGTTTTGCAGATGTTAGGGATCTGCCTCTTCAGGCTATGCAATGTTGACTATGTAGATTGGACTCATGTGACAGATGTGTACAGGTGTCTGATTAATTTCTGTCTCTCCACCCTGCCCACAGCATCGTCGGGGGACACAGAGGGAGACATGGACACGGACCAGGCGGAGGGACCGAGCACCAGTGGCAGCCGTGACATCGGGGCTGGCACATCGAGTGGGACAGAGGCGGAGGATAGTGTGGCCGAGGACCTGTCGACTGGCACATCAGACTACGAAGCTGACAGGTCCGAGGAGGATGTCTCAGAGTTGGCGGAGGCTGCACCAGCAGCTGACAGTGGAACAACACCTGCCACCGCCCCCTCAGTTCCCACCAACCGCCTCCCACTTGCTCGTGTCCCTTCCCAGCGTGCCCGGTCACCGCATGTCTCCTTCCTGCCAGGCACCGCACCCCCTGCCCCTGTCTCCACTGCTGCCGCCAATGCTGAGTCTATGGACATCCAGCGGCAAATGCAGGTTGGTCAGGCTGCGATCCTGAATGTCCTCCATTCCCACGGGAAAACCCTCACCAACATCGAGGCATTCTTGGAGGGCATTCATTCTTTGCAGGCTGACCAACGCAACTTGCTGAGGTCCCTAGACTCCACACTGACTGCAGCAGTGGGTCTCCTGCAGCGCGACCTCCCCCCACCTACCCCTGCCCCATCCACACTTCCCACTTCCATGCCTGTCCCACGTACACCCAGACGTCGGCATGCACCCACCACAACAGACACAGGCACCACACCAGCAGGGAATGTCCACCGCACTCCTCCTGACACGCACACACAGGGTGAGATAGGCACACCCACTGGGTCGGGGGGCAAACGTGTGACACGCAGCCAGAGTGGGAGTCCGCATTCCACACAATCCACTCCCTCCAAATCCCCTCCCCTCAGCTCTCCTGGCCACATCTCCCCCAAGGACTCCTTCATGGCCGCTCTGTCCCTGAGCCCCACAGTTACGCCACCACGCAAGCGGTCAAGGAAGTCCTCGGTCAGGGTGGTTGAGTCTCCCCCCCTGTCTCCACCCTCCCCCGGTGGCGCTGCAACCCATCCCTCTGAACCCCCCCCCTCCTTGGGGCCTGAGGTCACTTCGGGTGCAGGGGACTCCCTGGAGGACCTTGCTAAGGTGTGTAGTGCCATCCTGGCCTCCGCCTTTGGCCATGACACACCCCCTGTGGTTGAGTCCTCCATCCCTGCACCCACAACGCCGCCCCTTTGCCCTGATGTCCCTGCGGTGCCTGTTGCTTCCCCCCCCCTGATGCCCTCACCAGTATGGAAGACGATGGCATTTGACTGTGCAGGCAAGGTAGGGGACACACATCCCACTGTGTCCCCCATGCAGCTGGGAATCATTGACTGCCCTATGGCCTTTTTTGACTTTGAACTGCCTTTGATCCACGGACATTGTGCTCATGCTGAATAAAGCTTATTTATTTTTTCATTATCACACTCCTGCTATGGTGGTATTGGTGTTGGTGGGGCTGCTACATTGTTTTGGGTGGTGTTTAAGGCTTTGGGTGTGTGGGATTTGTAGTAGTGTTCTGCTCTTTGGGGCCACCCTAGGATCTGTGTGCCATCACAAGGTGTTGGCTAACTTCCTTAGGTCATGTCAGCAGTTACTGCATGGTTCAATTGTCCCAGGGTGTATTCCTTCCTCTGTGTACCCAGTTTCTTCCCTGCAGGGTGTTCCCAATGTTTAGCGCAGAGCTGTGTGTACATGAGCTGTGTGTGTGACGGAGCCCTTCTACTTTGGCCATGCATGCATGGCCATGTCTCCACCTGCAACAATCGTGGCATCCTTGGTGATCACTGTACTTGTGTGTGGAGTCAGTTGACATGAGTTCATGGGGACATGTTCCCTTGTAGGCAGTATGGATGTGGGTAATTGTGGCATCACACACATGTGTTACACCCCTCCTGGGTGTGGACACTGCTGGGAGGACTCTGCACCCACCCCTCCTGTCTCTGGGCACTGCTGGGAGGACTCACCACCCACCCCTCCTGTCTCAGGGCACTGCTGGGAGGTCTCTGCACCCACCCCTCCTGTCTCAGGGCACTGCTGGGAGGACTCACCACCCACCCCTCCTGGGTCTGGACACTGCTGGGAGGACTCTGCACACACCCCTCCTGGGTCTGGACACTGCTGGGAGGACTCTGCACACACCCCTCCTGGGTCTGGACACTGCTGGGAGGACTCTGCACACACCCCTCCTGGGTCTGGACACTGCTGGGAGGACTCTGCACCCACCCCTCCTGGGTCTGGACACTGCTGGGAGGACTCTGCACCCACCCCTCCTGTCTCTGGGCACTGCTGGGAGGACTCACCACCCACCCCTCCTGTCTCAGGGCACTGCTGGGAGGTCTCTGCACCCACCCCTCCTGTCTCAGGGCAAAGCTGGGAGGACTCACCACCCACCCCTCCTGGGTCTGGACACTGCTGGGAGGACTCTGCACACACCCCTCCTGTCTCTGGGCACTGCTGGGAGGACTCTGCACCCACCCCTCCTGGGTCTGGACACTGCTGGGAGGACTCTGCACACACCCCTCCTGTCTCTGGGCACTGCTGGGAGGACTCACCACCCACCCCTCCTGTCTCAGGGCACTGCTGGGAGGTCTCTGCACCCACCCCTCCTGGGTCTGGACACTGCTGGGAGGACTCTGCACACACCCCTCCTGTCTCTGGGCACTGCTGGGAGGACTCTGCACACACACCTCCAATTTCTGGACATGTACGCTTGGGACATACACGGTGTGGGTGCGCTCCATGCATTCGAGGTGAGGGTTCGAGTCGTACTTACACTGGTGTGGTGGTGGTACGGTCCGTGAGTCCAGGAGTCGTACTTACACTGGTGGGGGTGGGGGTACGGTCCGTACGTCCGCGGGTGAGGGTTCGAGTCGTACTTACACTGTTGGCATGGGGGGTACGCTCCATGCATATAGGGTGTGGCTACGGGTCGTACTTACACTGTTGGCATGGGGGGTACGCTCCTTGCATACGCGGGTGGGGGTACGGGTCGTACTTACACTGTTGGGGTGGGGGTACGCTCCATGCATATAGGGTGTGGCTACGGGTCGTACTTACACTGTTGGCATGGGGGGTACGCTCCTTGCATACGCGGGTGGGGGTACGGGTCGTACTTACACTGTTGGGGTGGGGGTACGCTCCATGCATATAGGGTGTGGCTACGGGTCGTACTTACACTGTTGGCATGGGGGGTACGCTCCTTGCATACGCGGGTGGGGGTACGGGTCGTACTTACACTGTTGGGGTGGGGGTACGCTCCTTGCATACGCGGGTGAGGGTTCGAGTCGTACTTACACTGTTGGGGTGGGGGTACGCTCCTTGCATACGCGGGTGGGGGTACGGGTCGTACTTACACTGTTGGGGTGGGGGTACGCTCCTTGCATACGCGGGTGAGGGTTCGAGTCGTACTTACACTGTTGGGGTGGGGGTACGCTCCATGCATACGCGGGTGAGGGTACGGGTCGTACTTACACTGTTGGGGTGGGGGTACGCTCCATGCATATAGGGTGTGGCTACGGGTCGGACTTACACTGTTGGCATGGGGGGTACGCTCCTTGCATACGCGGGTGGGGGTACGGGTCGTACTTACACTGTTGGGGTGGGGGTACGCTCCATGCATATAGGGTGTGGCTACGGGTCGTACTTACACTGTTGGCATGGGGGGTACGCTCCTTGCATACGCGGGTGGGGGTACGGGTCGTACTTACACTGTTGGGGTGGGGGTACGCTCCTTGCATACGCGGGTGAGGGTTCGAGTCGTACTTACACTGTTGGGGTGGGGGTACGCTCCATGCATACGCGGGTGAGGGTACGGGTCGTACTTACACTGTTGGGGTGGGGGTATGGTCCCTGAGTCCGCTGTTGGGGGTCGGAGTCGTACTTACACTGGTGGGGGTACGGTCCGTAGGTCCGCGGGTGAGGGTTCGAGTCGTACTACACTGTTGGCATGGGGGGTACGCTCCATGCATATAGGGTGGGGGTAGGGTCCGTACATATCCATCCCCACGCTATGTGATGCTTGTGCGGGCCGTACCCAGGCCTTTGCCACGTGGGTACGATCCGTCCCGCCATTGTTGGGGTGACGTGTGTGTGGGCGTGGTACGACTCGTACCCACGCTCTTCAGGCGTGGGTACGGGACGTACCTGTCTGGTTGTGTTGTCGGTTCGCGTGGTGACGGACTTCCGTTGTGGCGGTAGCTGGCTTATCAGGACACGCCCCCACCCCCTCGTGGTGACCAGGGCATGGGAGTCAGGTATGTCCAGGCCATGTGTGACTTATGTGGTTGTTTTGTGGCCTGCCCTGGTCGTGCCACCCCCACCCCACCCCACTTTCCCCCCTCCCTTAGTTATTCTTACCTTCTGCGGCGTCTGCGTCGGTGCCTGTAGAGCAGGTGGACTGCTATGAGGGCAGGGATGACTCGTAGGTTCGGGTCCATGTCTGTCCGTCGCGTACTGGTACTCCTTGCTCGCGTCGTCCTGTCGCGTACGGGTCCTCCTTGATCGCGTCGTCCTGTCGGGTACGGGTCCTCCTTGGTCGCGTGGTCCTGTGTCCGTCGCGTACTGGTCCTCCTTGTTCGCGTCGTCGTCTGTCCGTCGCGTACTGGTGGTCCTTGTTCGCGTTGTCCTGTTTCCCGGCAGTTTTTGGCTGCCGCAGAATCTTCACCGTGCGGGGTGACGTCGGTGCGAATCGTGATTCCTGGTTCGTGAATGGCTGGCTGCGTGCGTCCAGACGTCAGGTCTGCGCTTTCCCGGATCACATTGGTAGTTGTTTTTTTGTTCGGTCGGGCTTTTTTACGATTCGTACGGAAAAGGTGTTTCCGTACGAATCGTAATTCCTTGTTTGTATATTTACACGACCGGGTACGTGTCGAACGGAGAATATGCTCCGTCCGACGGTTCGTACCCGGTTTTTACAGGATTGTGATCGGCACCTCTGTGTGCACTAACCAAAGCTTACCACCTCACTAGTCACAGAGCACAAATCTCGAGTCGAGCACTACTGCTAATCTGAAAACAGAGTTTGAGGTATTGAAATCACCGTGGTAGTGTCTTTAAATCCAGATCACCTGGATCTTAAATACATAAATTTTATCTATGAGAATACAGCTAAAATGTTATCTTCAAAAGATTCAGAGAAAACAGATCATCAATCAACTATTTACTTACACCATAAAATTCAGCAGCTAATTTATATCCTGGCGAGACTATATTTGCTTCTGATCCATGCTCAATTTTCAATACTTAAAAACACAACTAACATCCAACATAGTTCTAGACACAATAAATTCCATTCAAAAACTTTATGAGTTCTTTCCATGTAGCTTTTGATATCCTAATACCACTAAGAGCTACAAAACAGGACAAAAGAAAACATGCCACTTGGAAGAATGCAGAACTAAAAAGGAAAAAACAAAAATTGCAAAGCTGCAACGCGCCTGGCTCAAAACAAATAGCAATTAAGACAAACTTCTTAATGAGCAGATAGCAATTAAGACAAACTTGACACAAACGTAACAGAATATCATTAATCAAAAAAGCTAAAAAAAGATGTTATTCAGACAGAATTCAAAATGCTAAATGTGAAAATAATGAATTTTATAAAATTCTCACAGCTTTTTGTGAACCTAAATGCACAGAAGGAACTCATCCCATTAGTCAAGAAATTACTGACCAACTGGCAAACCATTACACAACCAAAGCAGACATGTTGGACTCGTATTTAAAACAAAGGAAAACCACCGGCACTAACTCATTTATAACAATTCACTATATGAGTAGGCTAACCCAGCCTCTGCATTCCCACAAGCAACTATCACAAAGTGAATTTATGGATCCTGTCAAATCAAGCAGTTATGTTCGCTGCCCTTCTGACCCTTTTCAACTACAAATCTTCTAGAACATTCTTTTAACTACGTCTTCTGCCACACAAGTAAGAAGAACCATCAGTAATACTTTAACTACAGGAATATTTCTAAAAGACTTAAAAAAGACATACATACATACATTATTAAAGAAAACAAACCTGGATCCACATGACCCGAACACCTACAAACTGATTAGAAATTGACTTTTCCTAGGCAAACTGATGGAAAGAGCAGAATTCGCCCAGATGTCACAATCCATTGAAGATAACTCAATACTTTCCGACTTCCAAACATGATTCCATCCAGGAAGAGGCACAGAATCTGACCTCATCAACATCTGGGATGACCTTAAAATGCAGCAGACCGGAATGTGGTTGCTGCACTACTTCTCTTAGACTTCTCAGCTGCCATCGACACAGTTGACCATGACTATGTTCCTCTAATCCAAAGACTCTACAAAGCATTGAGGGGACTGCTCTAGACTGGATCACATCCTGCCTTCAAGACAGAACCACTATCATCCATACTCCCCTTTTCTCATCCAAACCGTACTTCACAAAAGCAGGTGTCCCTAAAAGCTCAATGATCTCATTCATGCTTTTCAACAACTACATGAAGTAATTAAGGCAATGATCAATGAATTTCAGTGCACATGCTCTAACTATGCAGATGAACTGTACTTCTTAAACTGGAAAGCCCCAAAGATATTGGAAATTCAAAAATCTTCAGTTAGCTGAAAGCCGTTGATCAGTGGATGGCATGGAGTCATCTCATATTGAAAGCTTCCAAAACTGATATACTCACATGTGCCGATTGGAAAAATTATGATCCACTCTGTGCCTGACGATCTGGGACCACCTCCTAAAGTAACTAAGGAAGTAAGCTTTATTACATTGAAAATTCTGCAACGCCTCTTCCCCTACTTTGGATTTCCACACAAGGTCCAGGCTACTATCTCTCTTGTGCTGTCTAAACTTTATTATGCCAATGGCCACTACCACGGATCATCTTTATCAGCTATGAATAGACTACAACAAATTCAGAACTCTACTGCCAGACGATTCCTACATGTAAAGCTACAAACCCACATCTCCCCTGCATTGTGGGCCCCGTTGCCAGAAGAATCACCTTCAAGCTGCTTTAAAGATACTGTTGGAAAAATTACATGTGTACAATATTGGAATCCTCAAAGGTACTTCAGAGTAAGACTCCTAATCATGCCATTCTTTATTATCACCAAATAACTCTCTTGATAAAGATGTCCAATAGCTCTGTGGTGTTTTCAAGTGTAATGTTCAAACAAAGTGAAAGAACATTAAGATCCTCTTTACTCTGCAAATTCTAGCTTGTATGCTCCCTAGACAATTGCTAAGGAATGTAACTTTTCATGTTGGCCGGAAGGCACATATCTGCAGAAGTGGGGATCTGCTTATCATCTTACAAAGAAATCTCTGTCCTAGATCTTCAGCTGCCTAACGATGGCTACATAACCCTAGCTATGTATCCAAGTTGTTGCACGCTTCAAAAGCAACAGTCTGTGTAGCTTTAAAGATCTAGTGAAAAGCCTTTTAATAGTTCCAGCACATAGCACATAGTCATCAGTGCCAATGCTGCAAAATTCCCCAGATTCAACACAAGTCTAGGTGTTATAATTGGTGTGGGTCTTAATGCTAACATGCAATCTGGCCCATGAGTATTCCCACTCATATGGCATTCGCATAGTCTAGGTAAGAAATAATGAGAGGCCTATAGTGCTTGTGCAGTATAATTTGTCTATAGAGGATAAGGTTTTGAAAGCTTCTGAAGGAAATTCAATGTCTACCAAGCCACTGCTCCTAGGTGGATGCTGAATTTCATATCAGTGTACTCTTCCATGTCAGTGGGAAGGCACACTGCTTTTTCCTCGCTTTACCTAAAATATTTCAAAATTAGGGGATGAGCTAAAACATGAGAAGTCATGCTATGTGATGCTAACTATAAATTCATAACTTTAAATGCTTTAAACATTGGTCTAAGAGAGTTTCAAGAATACTCCATTTGCAAAGCAAAATGGCAGGGTCAATTCACTGCCAGTATAGCATTACTCTTTGCCATTTCCAATGTACCTTCCAGATGAAGTTATTCTTAAACACTATGGACTCTATTCATGAAAGCAATTTTGTGGCAAGTAAAGTAATACTACAAAATGCAAATCACTAGTCCTCAGCTGGAGATCTCCACTTCTGACTTCTCCTGTCTTTTCTATACAGATGTCTCGACCACAAGTTTTAATAAGGGCCCGAACCCCTGCTTCCCTGAACAAAATGTCAAGAGCACTAGATAGAATACAATGCTCTAGAGGAATGGTCTTAGGGACACAGGAACAAAACAAGGATGAGTAGAAAAAATAGAGAACCACCTACAGCTGAACACACTAATCCTGGAAAATGGGTGAGTTGGTTATAACCACTGCATATATAATAGTATGAATATTGCATTAAAAATAATGATAACATACTTACCTGTACCAGACCTTGGGGATTGCTAGTCCTACGGGAGGAATGGGTACTGGTTTAATGAGAGTGTCCAGAAACCTGCAGATGGACTAAAGGCAAGAGATCCAGCACAGAGACCCAGCACAGTACAAGTACAGTCGGTCAAGGCTGCAAGCTATAGGCGAACAGGGGTTCATGAGTCCGAATACTTCCTCTGTGACGTCCCACTGAAACTGATTTACTGCTGAGGAAAAAAGTTCTGAGCAGGAGGAACCTGAATCTTTGGGACAGCACACCAGTTTCAGATTCCCTTGACTGGTTTGTTCCGGTCTTTGGAGCCAAAAAGATTCTAAGTCCCAGGTTTTTCAAAATGTTAGGAGGATTACACTTTGACACAGCCAAGGGTCCCAGGACATCAGGAACAACACTTGTGAGTGAAGACTCGCTCAGTTAGAAACCACCAGCAGGATGTAGGGGAGGTCCAGTTGGAAGTGGTTAGCTGGGCTCTTCAGGAAAAAGGCTTCTAGCAGTTTGTTGTATCTCTGTAACTTAACAGAAGGCCACCCAACTAACCATTGGAGTCCAATTCTTTGTCTTGGGTACAGGGGGGAACAGGTCCAGCCTTTCAGGTCTCCTCACAGGTCTCAACCTCAGGTGCAGTTCTTCCTTTGCCTTTTACAGGTCCAGTTGTATTCTGAAGAGGGCACACAAGGGCACCACATTTATGCCAGTGGCTTGTGGGTGAGGGTGACTCCTGGCCCATCCCTAACCAGTGGGTAAAAAGTTCCTGGGAAAGCCCAATCCACTTTTGCAGCAGTACCTGTTTGCCCTATTGCAAACAGTCCCACAGTGCCCGCTCTACCTAAATCCAACATGGCAAAACCGTTCTTCCCTTGAGTAGAGCCCCCGTGCCCACCCCAAAGATGTGGCCAGGCAAATGAGTGACCCCTCTTCTGTGATCACCCAAAACTGGAGCTGAGGGCTACCCCTCTCTAGGGGTCTTTGTAACTCACTTAATTCCATGAGGTATAATGAGCAGAATTACCTAAAAATGTTGCTCCGTGAAATGACACAGAACTATGCCGGAATACTAATTTCTGCATTTAGTGCTGTTTTCTTAATGCAAAAATGCCCCCTTGTGTCCAAAATGAGAGCAAGGATGCATTTTGCACTCAGTGCTAAATGCAACAGAACATGAATAGCAGCACGAGTAGCCGCTCACACTTGCTAAATGTGCTTTCGGGGTAGAGTTTTCCCCTAACTTAGGGGCATATTATCAAGCACGGCGTTAAAATTATCGCCGCTTTAGCGGCAGAAAACTGCCGCTAAAGCGGCGATAATGGGCTTGATAATATGCCGCAGAGAATTCCAATAGAAGCCCATGTTGACACCAGAACATGGGATTCTATGGGAATTCTCAAGGGCATATTATCAAGCCCATTATCGCAGCTTTAGCTGCAGTTTTCTGCCGCTAAAGCGGCGATAATTTTAACGCCGTTTCTTGATAATATGAACTTTAAATAGTTACATTTTCAGAGCTTGCCAAAGCGCCACCAAGGATAGTGATCAATACATTATCTCTCTCCACGTTTCTCGTGGATATATCATGCACCACCTGAAATCACTGTGAGTACAAATATGAGCACTCAGAAGAAAATTTGCCTTCTCAGTTTAAAAAAAAGCCTCTCTTATTATGGTATAGGGATTTGAAAGGGCCAGACTGCCTGGTGCTAACATACATAGCAATAGAAGGAAATGCATATCCGCTGCGTAGTGACAGTGTTTTCAGATTCTAACTTTATGCAAATGTCTTTAAAAGAGACGAGAATAAACACTCTTCGCTAGTCAAGGGTGTTTAACTTACGTGTTCTTCGAGCAGGAAAACAATCATTGAATAAACCAATAGGCGTAAGGAGAAACAGGAGCTTGTTTTCAGTTGTATATTCTGGGACTTTGTGGGTTCTTTTTTTTTTTTACATTATATAGAATTTAAGGGCGGCCTACAGTTCCTTTTTTTGAGTTGTATATGTTGTTTTGAGCAATGCAATTTTTTTTAATTGTACAGTTATGGTGGTCCTTTAGCTTCAAAGGCTTTTCCTGCCATATAGTGCTGGGCCTTTTATTTTGCTCTTTGGGGTTATTTGTGCTTAAGCCTTCATAACATTTCCTCCACAAAAGGCATCAAGGTCAAATGTATGTGCTGTTTTCCCTACATTTTGGGAATTCTAAAAGTACCCAGGGTTTGTGGATGCCACTGGAGAGGGCCAAAGAAAAACACCAACATATTGCAAATGTTTGTGTTTTGTTGTAAAAATGGGAAAAAGTGCTGTGCAAAAAAACACATGTTTAGTCCAAAAGATGACATCAGGAAAGGTTTGCTGTGCTAAGATGAACATCTTCCCAGCCTTCAGGAAAAAGATATTCAATTTTCATAACACTTTTTCTAGCTGGGAGTCTATTTTTCCTGTTTATGTGGTTGCAGTTTGCGGTGGAAATAGGTGTGACATCCATGGGTGAATCTAGAAAGGTATTTATTTCTGAAAAAGTAGGCCCAATTCCGAATTAACTTCACCAGGGAGTAATTTTTGTAGTTTGCTCATGCTTTTCTAAGAGAAAGTAACATTTGAATTAAAAAATAATGAACATAAGTACAGAAAAACAGCAATTGGTGACTGATAGACCTGACAGCCTTAGGGTGGCCTTCCTCCCAAAGTTTTGCCTACCTCCTCCTTCTGACCTAGTTTATTCTGGCTTTAGGACTCTGTGCACTTTACCACTGTTAACCACTGCTGAGGTGTTTGTGCTCTCTTAAACACAGTAATATTGGTTCATCCCCCATTGGCATGTTTAAGTTACTTTTAAGTCCTTAGTATAGTGTGTCACATGTGTCCAGGGCCTGTAAATTAAATGTTACTAGTGGGCCTGCAGCACATGTTGAGCCACCCACTTCAGTAGCCCTCTAACCATGGCTCATGCCTGCCATTGCAGAGCCCGTGTGTGCAGTTTACACAGCCCTTTCGACTTGGCAAGAGAAACCTCTTGCCAGGCCCAAACCTTCCCTTTTGTACATATAAGTCACTCCTAAAGTTGGCAGTGGACAACCCATAGGCCACGGTGCAAAGACAGAACATGCACTTTTAAGTTTTACATGTCCTGGTAGTCAAAAACTCTCACATTTGTTTTTCATTACTGAAAGGCCTTTAGTAGAAATCCCAATTGTGAAGAGATAGACTTCTCAAGTTTGGTGTCTCTGGAATCACAATTTAAAATCACAACTTACAGTAAAGTCGAATGTTAAACTGCAGTTCTGAAAATGCCATTTTTAGAAAGTTGGCTTTTTCTTACTTTAGCCATTTGGTGCCTGCTGCCAGAGACTGATACACATCTGGTGAGGGTGACAGCTGGACTTTGTATATTCCCCCTAGACAGCCACACACAATGGGAGCTTAGGTGTGACTTGATGGGCCATCCTGGCAGGATAGGAGGAACCCAGCCTCACACCTGAATAGGCTGTGTCATTTCTCCACACAAAAGTGCTGCATACCCCCCTGTAGTGAGTCTGGAGCCTGGGCAGGAAGGGAGGACCCTGTGCACTTCAAAGACCTGTCTTTGAAGTCTCCCCCACTTCAAAGGCACAACTGGGTATAAGTACTAGACCTCTGACACCACCACTTCAGTACACTTCTGGACCTGTGAAGAAGGACTACAGCGCTGCTAAAGGACTGGTACTCTGCCGGACTGCTGCTTTGCTGGACTCCTTCCTTGCTTCCCACTGTTCCCCTGCCTGGGTGAGGAGGACTGGACCTGCATCACTTGAATCCAGAGGGACTCCAAGGGCTTGCTGACTGGCCTCCTGATCTGAAGTCTCAGGGACATAAAAGATTTCCAACTTACCTACTTCTGCACCTGGACTCTGCCATCTGTGAGTCTGCCCTACCAAGTGGTGCACCCCAGTCCTGGACCCATGGAAGTTGGGCCTAAGATGCTTGTTTCAGCGAAACCCACTCATCCTCTGTTGAACCAGTGCATTGGCACCATTGCGTGGATCAGAAACCAGCATATCACCCCTGTTCTGTGGATCGGAACTGGCACATCGCTTCCGTTACGTGACCAAAACCGGTGCATCGCCTTTACTGCGTGGGTCGGCCCCAATACATCGCCTTCCAAATCACCACTGCACAAGGTCTTCACATCTCTGTCGAAGACATCTTCAACGCTGCTGACAAATTTTTGCATCCCACCTCTGTGTTCATCGGAGCCAATGCATCGTCGCTGCTGCATTGATCAGGACCGGTGCATCGCCACCACTGCTTGAATTGACACCAATGCATCAATTCAGCTGTGACCCGCATCTTCGATGCATCCAGGATCAAGGTACTCTTTTCAGCATGCCTCACTGGGTCCCTTTATCCGGCCCACACTCTATCGCAGTCGCCTGAACTTTTGACTCTGTCATGGTCTGGTGCGACCAGATGTCCCAAGTAATTGCTTATTACTTCTAAGCACTATTTTACAGTTTATTCTTTACAAATTCATATCTCAAGTTCTACTTATTGAAGTTTTTTGTTTTGTTGTCTTGGTTTTGTTTTATTTATTAAATTAGGTTCTATTTTTGGAACCTGATATGGAATCTTTTTGAGTGGTGTTTTCTTGTTTGAAGTGTTGCACAAGCACTCTACACATTGCCTCCAAATTAAACCTGACTGCTCTGTGCCAAGCTGCCAGAGGGTAAGCACAGGTTAATTTAGGGTTTGTCTTATTCTTTTTTTATTTTTTTATTTTCTTTATTGAAATTTTGGCCAGACATATCCATGGTATAAGCACATTTATACATTGACACTATGCAGTGTTACTCAAAATTACAGCATTACGTACATTGTGAAATAGCAAAATTGGATAAGAAATAAAGAAAAAAAGAAAAATAAGTGTGTTTCTCCAGTGCGTCCTACTGCTTTAAAAGGAAAAGAGGGAACAATCTAAGTGAAACATCAGCACAGTTTACACATTAATAGTAATTGAAACATATACATTTCTACTATTTGCTGTACAATTCTAAAAGTTTGAGTTTGCAAAATTAGGGGGAGGGAAGGTTGGTCATGATCCAACTTAACACTGAGTACGAACAGGGCAGACCCAAATGTATGGGGGTAATTTACACAATTTAGTGAGAGTTCAGGCAGTTACTGGGGCAACCCTGTCAGAGAGATAGCCGGCTCCTGATTAGAACCATCTGTAAGATCCACATTTCGCCCATTGAGCCAGGTAGTGAAAGGTTCCCATATGTCTTGTGGTCTAGATGCCGTAGACATTAGATCCCAAAATATCGCCAACTGCTCCTGGCAATAAGCAATGTCATGTACCCACGCAGCAACTCGGGGGGCTCTTGGGGCACTCCAATGTATAGCTAGTTTTCACTTTGCAAGCAGCAGCATCATGGCCACCAATCGACATTTTGCCAGTGGGATTTCCCCTACATGTCCTAGTAGTGCCATCAGTGGGGTGTACTCCAGTGACAATCCGGTGACAGCTTGTATTGTATCTTACACCTCTTTCCAAAATTCAGCAATGGGCGGACAGCTCCCACAATATGGAGAAAGGTTGCGGCTTCACGTTCACATTTCCAGCAGCGCGAATCCTGGCGTAGACCCAGGTTGTGTAACTGCATGGGGGTGCAATATTTCCTATGTATAAATTTGAAATGGATACGTCTCAACTTATAGTTTGGGGATAAGTGTCTCAGCTGGGAGCAGCAGAATGACCATTGCTCATCTGTGGGTAGTGCCCTAGGTGCAATCCATGGGGTGTGTGTTTGCGTAAGGTTATATAATCTAGTGATTAATGTACGGGGTGAAGGTGTGGTTAAAAGATGCTCTAGTGGCTGCAGGATATCTGGGGGGGCTGGGACGGTAGAGTGTATTGTCCTGCAAGTAGCTCGGAACTGAAAATAAAGGAATACATTCAGAAGTGGTATTTGGGTGTCTTCTTGTTGTTGTGGCTGCTCTAGAAATGAGTCCTGTGGGTACAAGTCCCCAATGTGGCAATGCCCATGTTCCGAGCTAGTGTTATGGAGCCCCCATCATTAAAAAAGGGGAAATGTGGAGGTTGGAAGGTGTGTAGAGTAGTGGAGTCCCAACACGTTTTCTCAAACCTTCCCAGGCCCAACGCAAGGTTTCAACAGTGTTTATTTCATAGGCCAGTCTGTGGTATTGTTTATACACAGCCACATGTTGAGGAGTAGGGTCATCCACATCTGTGCCGATGGCCACGAGTGGCTGGAAAGTGTAGAGCTAGAAGTCTGGCGCACCCAGTCCCCCTAGAGAAAGCGGGCGAGTCAGTAATTCCCAGTTCACGCGAGGTTGTTTGCCGGCCCAAACCAATGCAATCACCAAAGAGCGTAGGTAGCTAAAAACTGCCTTGGTCAGAGGTATTGGTACGTTAACAAATAGATATAAAAATTTAGGAAGAACTATCATCTTGGTGATAGCGATTCTACCAGCTAGGGATAGAGGCAGAGCAGCCCATACTTTCGATTTGCGCTCCAACCAGTCTAATAATTTGCCAAACTTCATTCACCATATGTCCTGCAGATCCCTACTCAGCCACACCCCCAGGTATTTTACCAGCCCATCAGCCCATTTTAGCAGAAATTCCAAGTCAGCTCTCAGCGGGCCCTCAGTGAGAGGCAAACTGGATGATTTCGACCAGTTGATTTGTATGCCAGACATACCCCAAAAGCGGAGGACCTCTCTCAGCATGGGGTTCAAGTTTTCATCTGGTTTATGGATGTATAATGATATATCGTCTCCGTACATTGATATTATTAGTCCTCAGACCACGGGCGGTATGTTGATGGCGAAGTCTGGCAGCTAAAGGCCCCATCGCCACCACGAACAGCAGTGGCGAGAGTGGGCATCCTTGCCTGGTGCCGCAAGTATAAAGAATGGTTCTATTATTAGATTATTTGCTCTAAGTCGGGCTGTGGGCTAAGTATAGAGCAGGACAATTAATTAAAAAAAGTTTGGACTGAATCCTAATCTTAGAAGTATCGTGAACAAGAAAGGCCGCTCCAAGGAGTCAAACGCCTTGGTTGCGTCAAGAAACACTGCAATGGCAGGGAGTTGGGGGTCTAGCTGGTGTACCGTGGCGAAGAAAGTGTGCAGATTGTGAGTAGTCGACCTACTCAGAATGAATCCTGATTGGTCTGGTCTAGCTATGAGTGGCAATAATGGCTGTAACCTGTAAGCTATTAGTTTGGCAAAGATCTTAGCATCCACGTTAATTAACAACAGGGGTCTATATGAGTCACAAACATTAGATGCCCTATCTGGCTTCAGAAGGGAAATAATAACTGCTTCCCTCATAGTCGGTGGAAGGATTCTAAACTCCATTGACTCCTGGTAGGCATCCAAGAGTCGGGCGCCAGTTCCTCCGCGTAAGTTTTATAAAATGTGGTGGTCAGACCATCAAAGCCCAGGTGCATTTTTGCCGGGTAAACTGCCAATGACTTGAGTGATGTCAGCTATTGTGAAAGGTTCGTCCAGGTATTCACTGTAGGCGTCACTTAACCAGAGTAGCTCTAATGATTCTAAATAGTCACCAAGTTCGGGGTGGAGTGTTTTTCTGAGTTGCTGTAAATAGTGAAGCGTAATATTTTTTAAGGTGTTTATGTGTAACCCATTGCCCTCTAATGGGGGATTCTTCTTCATCTAGTAGTTTGGCTATGATGGCAGGAGATGTGCGCTGTCTGAGTGCATTGGCAAGTGTCCTACCAGGCCGGTCACCTTCCCCCCTTTTGCATGTTTCCCCAAGAAACGGGTCTCCCTCGCCGCTTCGTCTTCGAATTCTGTTATTTTCTCTTGTACGGTTGCTAAGTGTCTGGGTTCCCCAGTTTGAAAAAACAGTTGCTCAGCAGATTTGATGTCCTGCTCCAGGTTTACTATAGTAGACCTAATAGAACTCAACACTCTTGCCTGCTTGGAAATGCATGCCCCTCGGATCACTACCTTGAACGCCTCCCATAGCATTGAGGCTGGGTCCACCGACCCTTCATTAGTGGAGAAGTATTGTGTTATGTCAGTCCTGATCTAACTCTTCTCTAAATACAGAGTCCAGGAGTGCGTGCGGTGGTAGGCGCCAACTGAATGCACGGGGTAATGGTTGAGGTATCTTCCAACGTAGTACGACTGGGGCGTGGTCAGACAATGTGCGTGCAAGATGTAGGGTGTCCATGAGGCAATATCATAGGTGACTAACCAATAGTCTATCCTAGACCAGGCATTCTGTTGCGCAGTAATACATGTTTCCTCCCTCTTGGTAGGGTTTCTGTTACACCAGATATCCATAAGACCATTATCAAGGATAATGTTAATGAGTTGTAGAGCAGCCCTAGGGTGTGGGTTGCCAGTAGCACCTATTCTATCCCAGTCATTATTAAGAGTGACGTTAAAGTCTCCGCCCCAAATTATCGTATCTTCTTTTAGTGTCATTATTATAGCCCATACATTGAGGAAACGTTGTGGGTCATCCACATTTGGACCGTAAATTGCCACTAAGGTGATCTTACTTGTCATGAGAGTAACCGTTAAAATGAGATAACGCCCATCAGAATATTTATGTGTTTGGGCCGTGGTCCAGCCCAGTTCCCGACTGATCAATGTCACTACCTCCCTGGTGTAGTTAGAGTAGGGGGTCGAGTGTATCTAACTCCAATATCTATTCTTTAGTTTAGGGCCAGAATCATATTTCAGATGATTTTCTTGGAGGAAGCATACATGTATGTGGTGCCTGCTTAAGTAAGTATGGACCAACTGTGCTTTCTTGAAGTCATTAATCCCTCACACGTTCCATGTAAGAAATTTGATCTCAGTCATCACCTAATATACAAAATAAATGGGACTAGTGTGTGTAAAAAGATCGCACATTAGAACAGCACAAATTATAGAATAAGCAATATTTCCTTGCTCTATATCGTGTGTAAAATAAGACAAAGGCTGAATAGTGAGAGAAACAAAGTTGTAAGGCACTTCATGCGTGCTCTGTGTAGTGAAAGACCATGCGTCTGGATGTACTTTATTCCCCCCTTTCCACCCGCCACCCACAACAACCTCCCAATCAGGTTGTGACTTGTAGCCACCCCCCACCCTTGAAACACCCGGGAAACAACATTTACAACACATTCATTACATCGCACTACATTTACAAGGCAGTCATTACATCGCAACATCCTTTACAACGCATGTCACTACAATGCAGCCATTACATTGCATGTCACTACAACGCATGACACTACAACGCATGTCACTACAACGCAGGCATTACATCGCATGTCATTACAACGCATACCATTACAACGCATAGTACCCCTACACTATCCAACACTTACCCTGCTGTTGCACCCCCTGGAGTTAGAATACACATTTTTACCCCTACACTATCCAACACTTACCTTAAATGCAATGTAATGATATGCGTTGTAATGGTATGCATTGTAAAGGTATGATGCGATGTAATGGAATGCGTTGTAAATGTAGTTTTAAAAAATTTGTTGTAGTGGCATGCGATGTAAATATATGCATTGTAAAGGCATGCGTTGTAAATGTATCAGTTGTAACATCATACATTTGAAACACCCTGTTAACAAAACAAAGGCACATAGGAGATCTGCCTGTGGGGCTTGGGATGCCGGCTTTGACCTGCCCTGGAGCAGGGGGACCAGACTTTTGCGTTTGATACAGAATCTTTCAGAGGAAGAGTTTACACTGTTGCATTAACATGAACAGTGGACCATGTAAAACTGTGGCCGAAACAATTAACAATGTTCTTGTAATTAACACATTTATGAAGCTACTTGCGTGATTAGGTGCAGTTATACTTGAGAGGCAAATCAGTCATTGTCACTTAAGTTCTGTTCTGCTACGGGTTGTCGTGATGAATGCGGTGGCGACTTCCTTGCACATATGTGTTTAGCGTACTTAAGGGCTGATTTAGTGTCAGTGAAAAACTGCGCCTTCCCATCAAATGTAATTCTGAGCTTAGCTGGGTATAGCATAGCATAGGGAATGGTGGCGTTCTGCAAGATCCGTTTCGCTGATGTGAACTCTCTGCATGCCGCCTGGACAGTAGGTGTGTAGTCAGGGAAAAAGGAGAGAGAGTTACCTTGATGAATAACAGGGCTCCTATCCCTGGCTGCTCTGAGGATTACATCCATGTCCCTTGAGAAGACATGCGATTATTGGGTGCGGAGGGGCACCAGGGGGCGGCTGGGGACCCAAAGATCGATGCGCCCTCTCAACAATAAGAATCTGCGAGAGAGTTGGCCAAATAGGTCCTGTAGCAGATCCTCTATGTAGGGTTCTATCTTCGGGATTGCTGTGGATTCCGGCAGTCCAAAAATACGGAGGTTGTTGCGCCGAGAGCGCGCCTCCAAATCCTCATTTTTAGCTTTTATCACAGCCAGCACTTTTTCCATGTTGAGGATTTGCATTTTAGATTCAGCGTGGGAATCCTGGGTGTCCAACCACCTGTTCTCTAGGGTATTCCTGGACGTCTACACGTTTTTGAACTATTTCAAGACTCGGCACTGTGAAGGGAGAGCCAACTGTCTCATTGTTGTGCGGATGGAGGCCAGTACCGTGCACCCATCGCCGCTCAAGAAAGCCAGGACAAAGAAGGGACTCACACCCCCAAACCAGGCCCGCACCCAGCTCTCAGGCACCGGAGGCCCGTAGGGGAAGATAGAGGCTCACCCAATGCCCCCACTCACCCGGCCGCCAAAGCTGCACATTATCTCAGCAAATGAGGCAGAACGGCCAGGGGATGCCGCGGCGCGGGCCCGAGCGCACCACCCAGCCCATCTCAACCCCAAGGGTGCTAAGAACCGAGTGGGGCTCGAGCTGATGCAGGAGAAGCACGCATGACTCCGCACCGCCGCAGTGCCCCGGTCCCACTTACCGCAACTCTTGGTCTCGCCGGGACTCCATATCCCACAGGCCTGGTCATCCAGCTCACTCTGCTTATGTGATAGCTCAGCAGGTTCCGACTCTCCCCGCGGCCCTCCAAGCCTCGCAGCACCAGGCCCCGAGCACAGCCTAGAGCACCGCCAGCGCCTCCACCTCCGGTATCGGAGCATCTCACTCCCACAGGGGTGGCTGCAGGATGGAATCAGGCACCGCACTTCAGATCCTGTCCGAAATACCTGCCTACAGCTCCACTGGATGCATGGTCTGGCTTATTCAGTGTCACTCTTGGCTCCAGGGGCACGCCAGTCTAAGTGCATTCTCTATCATTACGCAGCGGCCATGATGTCTCCCTGGCCAGGCCAAAGGGAATCGGGCTAGGTATCTCGGCGTTATCTCTGCTCCCATCCGCAAAACTTCACCCAAGCAGTGCGTTTCAGTTCAGCAACAGCTTCCGTCATTCGTCATTTGTAGTTTCCAATTTAAAGTTGTGATTTTCAGGGATAATGGAGCCTGGTCTGCAGAGCCCCTTCAGAAGGCGGCCATCCCGCAGCACATCGTAGCCATGCCCCGGGTTTACCTTCTTCTTACCCTGACTAGGATTGGGGTTGTTGCTTGACTAGGGCTCATACCCCAGTCAACCACCAAGACAATTTCTAACAGTGACAATATTTTACGTGTAATTTTCTGCTCTAACGGCTGATTCACAAAAGAACTATACTATACTGTTACCTCCATCAAACCCTTCTGGTCATGGTGATATATAGTACTTATACACAGAAAAGAGTGGATATGCTATATCGACTTGCACATCATCATATGTTTCAAAACGTAATTCTTCAAATATAGTATTATAGACATTCAATATTGGGTGCTAATACAGTGCTTGATACTTATCCACCTAAAGTATCGAAAATATTGAGGCCAACAAGTGACTCTCCACATTAGCTTCACACCAAAGGCACTGTAGCACACCGAAATTTTTTTGACAGTTCAGTATCGAAAGGTCCATTCCATAGCACTGAATATCTCAAAAAAAGGTTCAAATATTGGTCTACGTCGAGTTGTTAATGATTGGCCTTTATTCCAAATTCATAAAAACAGCCATTTCCAATTCACAGGCAGCCGATGCGCGTTTCGCCCAATGGGCTTCCTCAAGGCTGCAAAGATCATACATGGTAATCAACAACTTATTTTTTACTGTTGTTGATACATATTATCAAATAATCTGTATTTTATTAAAATATTCAAGTGACTAATATTGTTATAAAGACACCCATGTCAATAATCATTACCACAGACCACAACCCAAATCCAACACACATAAAACAGTGAAATTCCATTGTATCACTAGGATACGATCAAATCTTCACCAAAAGAAGTGATACAAGTTGATTCAAAAGTGCCCAAACACTCCATCACCACATATATCACCTATAGAGTGAAACTAAATATATACCCATTACACTGCATGTGTATATCACCCATTTTATTAGTCATATCAAAGAATACCAAAATAATATAAATTCCAATGGTGAGAAAAATAAATCTCACCTCCAAAGTAAAATATTCTTATATCTAGTATCTCGTATCGAGTGTTAATTCCCATTCAAGTCCTATCATAACAATTCTGCAAAGTAATCCAAATGTAAGTAAAAAATACCAATAAAAACCCCATGGGGGAAAAAACGCAACACACGCAAATCTAGAGAAAATAGAGCGATAAGTACCTTATAAGTTCTGAATAATCAATTTCATATGCTGTCCAATTTCACAGTGCACATCATTAAATCCAGTCATCGTCATACTGAATATATGTACGTCATTCCTGGGACCATGTTACGTCCTTACTGTTGAGATAAATAGATAGAGCACTACTCTAGAGATTGTTATATAACCATAACAAGTTTCCAAAAACTTGTTATGGTTATATAACAATCTCTAGAGTAGTGCTCTATCTATTTATCTCAACAGTAAGGACGTAACATGGTACTTATCGCTCTATTTTCTCTAGATTTGCGTGATATTTGAGATATTCAGTGCTATGGAATGGACCTTTCGATACTGAACTGTAAAACTTTTTTCGGTGTGCTACAGTGCCTTTGGTATGGGGATATATAGTGTTTGTTGGATGTTGAAAGACACACCATACCCAGAGCCAACAACTGATCTTCAGCTTGTACTGATTTTTCATTGTGTACCAACCATGCAGAAACTCATATAGAAACATCTAACGAATGAAAAGCGGGTATGAAGGAGCCCTGTATATTTTTGAAATGTGCACCAGATACTGAGTTTAGACATAGAGGGTATTTGTACACCTCTAGATTTTTGGTTGTCCATTTTATTTTATGATTCAGAGGGCAGTTTTGCTAAATTGTCTTTTATTGCACACTGGCTTAAATTTGGAATCCAAAACTGAAGAGAAATCCAACTGGTAATAACAAATGTTGTACTATTTTGTGTTCCCACTCTTCTCCCGATAAAAACAGTACCCCACTTGCATAGCTGTGTCTACTGCTCACAGCACAATAAGCCCCAAAACAAGATATGGAGATATTACATTTCTGGCATTAAAAGCCATCCTTTTAAGGTCGAGCCAACAGCGCTTGCGCTGCAGGATAATCTGTTGTATGTACTTTGTGGGCTCTTAAGTATTGCCGCAGGACTTGTCTGCTTCCCCTTTTTTACTTTCTGATTGGAACTTCCTTTTTCTTTTTACATGTGTGTACGCTTGTTTTTAGGTCTCGCCTGACCCAGCGCATGCGCTGGTCTGGCGAGACTTATTGAGAGGGCTCCAAAAAGTGCTACCAGGCCAGCCTAGAGCTACAGTGCATGTGTGCGCGCGCGCGCGCCGCGCTTTACCGCGATTACTTTCACTTTCGCGGCCGCACGGCCGCTTTGATGTTTGATTGTGATTGTGATCACTTTCACTTTCGCGGCCGCAGGTCCGCTTGGCATAGCCAATAGGTCTCGCTTTTGGGACCTTATAAGTATTTAGTTATGCAACTGCTGCATTGCTAAACACTTATAAGGTCCCAAAGGCGAGACCTATTGGCTATGCCAATGCTTGTTCTTATTTGCCTCAGCTTGTGTATCAGCACAGCACCCCCTTCACAGATGCTGCGCTTCATGTTTCGGTCAGCATTTACATCGCAGGTTAATTATTGTTTTACTTTGGAGGCAGTGCGCATTTTAGCAGCGTGCCCACTTTCATTTTCACCATACATCTTGTTTACTGCTCTTGGCAGCCTGCTCGTTCTATGTCGTCTCTCCCTTCACCCCTCCCCCACCACCCCTCCGAGATCGCTGCTTGTATTTTAAGTGATTTGCTCAAAATCACAGTATATTGAGCCGACGCAGAGACTCGAACTCCTAAGTCAGCAGATCTGATCGCATGCCCGTAAAAGCATGTTGGATGATGTTTCATTGCTGTTTTTTAAATGCTGCCAAATTGAGTCATTTATAAGCTCAAATGCTGCTCAAGTCACTCCCCACCCCCTCACCGCTTTCATTTTCACCATTGTGTCTTGTTTCCTGCTCACCCTGTGCCATCTCTCCTTACCCCTTCACCCTGCACCCACCACCCCTCCAAGATTGCTGCTTGTATTTTTAAGCGATTTGCCCAAAATCATAGGCCACGGTTTCATTTGCACCATAGCTTCTTGCTTCCTGCTAGTGGCAGACTGCTCGTCTCTCAGTACCCCTTCACCCTGCCCCCACCACCCCTGAGAGCGATGCTTGTAATTTAAGTGATGTGCTCAAAATCACAGGACACCACTTGCTCTTCAGCGACTCAGCACTCTGAAAGCTCTGGGGCCACCCACTATGCTGCATTACTAAATCCTTAAAAAGTCCCAAAGGCGAGACCTATTGCATTGCAAATGCTTGTTGGCAATGTGGGTAGCTGTGGAAATTGGGCAGGGCTGAGCTCCTATTCAGGGAAACACACCAAACTTAGACATTTCTGATAACTAGGCAGCCAGGGGGGTCCATGATGGCGTGACTTGCAAGGATCACACAGTGTTTGTCGAGTACCTTTGTATCTTGTTTCCCACGCCCATTCCACCTGGAAGTCATAAATGAGGCTGAAGCCTCAGAGCCCTTCAGATGGAGGAAAACTAGGATCTATGGTCAAGTTTCGAGAAAGGGGTTAAACCTTTCTTGTTCGCCACTGTAACTGTTAGGTAGTTGTAGACTTTTCTAATTTGTTATATAGGACCAACAGAAACCATTACGACCCACATTCCACTTCCCAAGACAGTTATAATATGAGCTTCCTATTTGGTGATCCTGCCTTAAGTGCCAACATTGACTGCTGTATGTAGGTGATGATTTCCCAGAAAGACTGGTGATACTGTATCTTACACTCAAGTAAGCATGCCTCATAGATAATATATGTAATTTATTTCTGTATGCATGTGTTGAATGGTTCCTGCATGCCTGATATTATCTAATAATGTGCTAAAGTGCCACACAGATGCCATGCCACCTTAGATGTTATTCCTATCATTTAAATGATTAAAGTTTGATATATGCCGGTGAGTGAGGGTGCCATGTTATGTGTTAGTATGTGCCTGTGATAGAATGTGTGAGTGTGTATGTATGATCGAGAAAGAGAGGAGGCCTGCGAGAGAGAAACAGAGAGGCAATACAGTTGTAACATATGCAAATGTCAGCATGTTGATTTGTGTTGGAAGGAGTTTTGTAATGCAGGCAATGTAAGTTTTTGGGTAATGCATTGCTGGCAATATAGGCAGGGTGCACCCTCTGAATTTTACCTAAACACACTACAATTCACAAGAGACCTGTCTACCTTAATACCACAGAAAGGTGAGTTATCATGTTTCTTAGTATCCGAGGGCACCTTGTGGAGCCAACAAGATATTATAAACAAGTAGAAACGTTCCCTTCATGGAAAGTCCTGACATTGTTTGACAAGTGGTCAGGGCAGTCACAGATAACCAATAAATACAGGTTTCCAATACATTTCATCAGCTCTGTTTCCTATTCACTATCATCTTTGTCAGACAGGAACAACAAACAAGTGCTGGAAAAACCGATAGGTTGTCTTTAATCTGCTAACACAAGCAAACACAGACATACACAAATGCTTTTGTGCATGCACAGTTGTGTGTGCTGGACGGGGAAATGAGATGTGAGTGCATGAGTGTGTGTGTGAATGGGAGAGAGTGGTTATTTTTGTGTGTGTGATTTGAGAAAGTATGACAGTGTGGGTGTTTGAATGTGTTAATTGGAGAATATTGGTGAATGTTATTAGTGTCAAATGGTGATGACGCGGAGGAAATGCTTAGTGGAGGACCAAAGAGATGATATGTTATTTAAATCTATTTGCACATCTCTGTGTTGACTTTAGTAGGGCCTCTCTGTGCAGTCTTGGCAATCTGCCACTTCCAGGGCACGGGTGACTGTACATAGTGCATATAAGGCTGGGACCCAGGGCTCTGGATCCATTAGGGGCATAACAAAGCAGTGATGGGCCATGATGAGGCAAGGGAGACCGGACAAAAATCAGCAAGTGGTTTCAGGAATTCAGCTATTTTAGACACTGACAATTTTAACATGTCTAAGAACTGATAATTATACATCTTTTTTTTTTCAATACTACAGAATTTTTTATTTACCATTTTTTAACACATCATAGCAATAGAACCATAGTTGTTCAATGTTTTGACATTACAAACGTAGAAAGTGCTGCGTATCGTGGGATATCAATACAAAGTCCAATTTTTCCTGCAACATCGAGCAAAGGAACAACAGCTAGGGCAACAGCATGGAAAATAAAACACATTCTCTATGGCCCCCTCTTCATCTCCTGATAGCACCCTCTGCCAGTCTGCAACGAGGTCGCACATCCACCCAAACCCAGCAATCACAGAGAAGGTCATGCAGAGCAAGGGAACCAGACACCACTTGGCCCAGAATTGCACAGGACATCCGTAGTTAGAGGAGTATGAAACTGTCTATCCGACCCCGGTGGGTACGATGCCCTGTTCCAGCAGTGAGTCAAATGTGTGACGAATGGACTCCACATAATCCCTGTATGGACCCCAAATGTCCTTGAGACGAGAGGAGCTAGGTAGGGTACTGGAATAAACCTCACTGTTGATATTGCAATATGCCAGGCTGTTCATCCAACTCTGTAAAGTGGGACCCGTCCTGCGACTCCAATGGATCGCTATTTCTCGTTTGGCTAGCAGTAAACTTAGAGCTGCGAATTTCCTAACTTTTTTGGGGAAGTTCACCACATATCCCAACAGTGGCACCTCTGGTGTAGGAATAATGGACAATTTAGTCATGTCACCTAGCGTTTTGTGTACTTTTACATAATATGATAGTAAAGCGGGGCAGATCCAGGTGAGGTGTGCGAAATCAGCGTGTGGGGCGTCACATTTGCGGCAGGTGTGAGGCCCAGTCGGGTCGAGTCTGTGAACTTTGGCCGGGGTGACGTATAGTCTGCGAAGAAACTTAAAATGTAGCAGTTTATGCCTGCTGTTTAGTGAAATGTCTTTCGTGACTGCGCAGGATTTGGCCCATTGTTCATCAGTGATGGGGTGGCCCAGATCTCCCTCCCAGTCCCTGTGGATCTTGTAGTCGTTAACCAGTAGCATCCCACAGCATGCCTTCTAGAGTTTAGATATAAGGTGTACCCCACTCTCACTCTCAATGATTAGCGAAAGAGGAGTGAACAAATCTGGTTCAGTGGGAAACCCTGGGAGCACGGCTCGGAGAGCCGAGCGGTCCCGTCCCAACACAAAGCTGTCCATGAGGAAAAAATATGTCCGTCGGGATACAGGTCCCCCAGTTTCGTAACACCAAATTTGGTTAAAGAATGCTGTACCAGTCTCTCACCTGTTATGGGAAGCCAGCGGGGATTGTGGAGAAGAAGAGATGAGGAGTACAGCATCGGGGCGCTAGAGAATCGTTTAAGTCTGTCTCATGCCCAGCTGGTAGTGGAGACGTCTGTATATCATTAGGGTCCCTAGGTACACCTTTCGGAAGGACAGTGGCTAGCTGTTCAGGGAGAATGAAATCTGCTTCCGGGCGGAGGAAAGGGATCCTGGTGTCGGGATAATACCATGCGAAGGCGTAGCTACAGTGGGCCACGAGGTAATACAAATGGAGATTCGGCACTCCGTATCCTCCCCTCTCATAAGGTAGGGTGAGAACCTGCCAGCGGACCTGCGCCCGCTTGCCCCCACCGACCAATCGTAGAAGGTGCGATCGTATCTTTGAAAATAAACTGTTAGGGAGAGGGATGGGAATATTGTTAAAGAGATATAAAAATTTGGGAAGGATAACCATCTGATAAGAGCGACTCTGCCGGCTATGGATAGAGGCAGCCGTAGCCATCGCTCCACCTGAGCCTCAAGTGTCCCAACTGCCTGTCCATAGTTGAGGCAGAAGATCTGTTCTGTGTCTAAGTGGATGTAAATGCCTAGATATTTGACAGAGTCAGAGCACCGCTCAAGAGGGAACTCACAGTCCTATTGGGTTGTGCTGGGAGTTAAGGGAAAAATAACTAACTTGCGCCAGTTGATGCTGAGGCCAGAATGTTGCCCAAAACGGAGAATTTCTCTAATGACCGGCTCAAAATTCACCTGGGGTTCCCGGACGTACAGGATGGTGTCATCCGCGTAGAGCGAAACTAGAAGGGGGCAAGTGTTGAATTGCAGGCCTCTTTGCAGATGTCTCTCTTGCAAATGACGGATCAAGGGGTCCATGGCAAGTATGAATAACAGAGGTGATAAGGGGCACCCCTGGCGTGTGCCGCGGGATAAGGAGAAAGGTCGGGAGAGTGTGCCATTCAGGCGGAGTCTTGCCGTGGGGTGGCTGTACAGCAGTGCCGTGGTAGCTATGAGTCCCACCGGCATACCCATACGGCACATGACCGACATGAAAAAGGTGTCAAAGGCTTTTTCAGTGTCTAGCAAAATTGCAGCGGCAGGGACCTCAGGGCTAATTCTATGAAGGACCAAGAACAGCGTCCTTAGATTCAAGGACGTCGATCGGTGGGGTACGAAGCCGGATTGAGCCGGCAAAATAATGAACTCCATCAATTGGGATAAGCGATTGTCGACAATTTTAGCGAGAATTTTATCATCCAAATTGAGAAGGGATATAGGTCTGAAGGACCCGCACAATGACGGATCCTTGCCAGGCTTGCGTAGAAGTATGACAACCGCTTCACGGAGTGTAGGGGGTAGGGTCTGTTTCTAGAGGGCTTCTGCGTACACTTCGATTAGATGTGGCGCCAATAAGTCTTTATAGGCCTTGTAGAATTCCCTAGTAAAGCCATCTAGCTCGGGGGCGGAGGAGCATCGAAGGGAATCAATGGCTCCAAGTACATCGGCCTCGGAGATCGGTTCTGCCAAGAAATCTCGCATGTCCTTCTCTAGGTATACCAGTGCGATCTCAGAGAGATAAGCTTCCTGCGCCGTGGGATCCCGCCCTAATTTAGAGATGTATAAAGATGTGAAAAAAGCAAGGAATTCTGCTTGGATTTCCACGGTGTCGTGAAGTATCCGATCGGTGGAGGAACGTAGCTCGATGATGTAGGCTTTGCTATTTGGGTGTCGAAGCATCTGAGCCAGCACTCTATCCGGGCGCTCTCCTTCGCCATAGCGCCGTGCTGTTTGATATTTACCCCAAAAAAGGATCTCATGATTCGCTGCCTCTTTGTATTCTGAGAGGAGAGCCAAACATTTCCCCGTCGCGTCCGAGCTGGGGGATCGTCGCACCACATTGTCCAAGTCTGTGAGATCATGCTCTAATCGCGTGAGTGTAGAGCGGAGAGCTTTAAGTACACCTGAATGTTTGGCAATGCAAACTCTCCAAATGTATGCCTTAAATCCCTCCCACAGAACTGCCTAGGTGTCGACCTAACCTGTATTGATGTTAAAGTAATCTTCAATGGCCTCGCGCACCTCAGCGTTAAATAAGTCGCCATTGAGGGCACGACTAGGGAAGCGTCAGTGTCTCTCAAACCCATTAGGTCGTGGAACCCGAAGAAAGAGCTTAACTAGGGAGTGATCGGAGTACGTTCTCAGAAGTGTCACAAGAGACTGGTAACAGCAGGAGACACCAGGGGAGAGAAGCCAATAGTCAATTCAAGTCCAAGTGTCGTGATGGCCCGCATAGTCCGTGAAGTCAGTGTGAGAAGGATTGCGTTTGCCCAAATATCGAATAGGGAGAATTGGTCGCAAAGGTCAAGGAGAGCACGGTGAGCACAAAGTTTAGTGCCATGGGATATGGCGGTGCTATCCAATTCTGAGTTGAGGAGTAAATTAAAGTCCCCACCTGCCAGCAGTAAAGTAGGATCTAACTTTGCAAGCTGGGCATGTAGAGCATGAAAAAATTCTGGTGAATCTGTATTCGAGGCATACACACATATCAACGCAACGCTATGACCCATTAGTGTCTCCACTGCGATTGTGTATCTACCTTCGCTATCATTTATGACTGAGTGGAAACTGAAGGGGACCCTCTTGTGAATGAGGATGGCCATGCCCCTGGAGTAGGAACTAAAGTTAGCGAAATATCTGTGAGCTCCCCAACCTGAGGCATAGCGGACCAAGTCGGACTTGGGGAAATGCGTTACTTGCAGGAATGCAATGTCTACATTATGCTGAAGCAGATAGTGAATAACCTGCCTTTTCTTGCGGTTATCATAGAGACCCCAGACATTCCAGGACATCAAGAACAAGCTGCAGGGGCCTTCAACATTGCCTATCTGAGTCATCTAGTATATGTGGCATGTATGGTAGATGCAGGCACCAACCGTTAAATCCAAACTGTAACAGTGTACAAACTGAAAAGGATACAACAATAGCTATGCAACAGCAGTCTCCCCCCACCCTTCTCCCCACCCAACCTCACTACAAAAAAAGCAAGGCAAAACCCTAACAGATAGTAGTACTTAGAGTACCAATCGACTTTACAGTGGAAAGAAATAACCCTGAGGCGGTACATCAGTTGGACCAAAAATAAACCCAGGGTATACACCATGAGGGGTGCCAATGCCACGACAGCCGATCAGCTAATTGAAACATATTAAACATGGTGAGTAATATCATTCCTTCATCATTCTGCAAAGACATAAAGGAACCATGCAGCAGAGTCAACCAGTTCCGGAACCCGAGAAGATTTCCATGCTTGCTTCATAGCCGCTGTGCGAAGGAGAGGATCTACTCCCTGCCGAAGCCACCGGTGTGTTGTTTTGCTTATAGACGTGGCAAAAGTCCTGCATATCAAAAGGGTTCTCAAAGATGCGGGCTCGGCCATCAATATCAGCTCTTAATCTTGTGGGGTATAACATGCCGTATTTCAAACCCAAGTTTGTGAGGGCGGCTTTAACCCTATTGTATTTGCGACGGGCCTCCTGCACCATGATGGTAAAATCCGGGAAGAAGGCAAGCTTTGAGCCCTGCCATATGTTGTCTCCCCGTTCCCTAGCGAGGCGTAATGAATGCAGTGTCGCAATCCCGAAAGTTCATGATGCGCGCTATGATAGGTCATGTAGGACAGCCTGGGTTGGCCCAGGGAACGATGCACTCGCTCCACCATGAATCCAGGGGTAAAGGACTCCTTAGCAAACCGGTTAGAGAATAGAGTTTTGACAAAGAGGTCAAGGCGGCCCGTGGCGGTAGTCTCCGGTATTCCCAGGACGCATATGTTGTTGCACCGACTTCGCGCTTCAAAATCTTTGTTTTTAATTGCCACTTCCTTGAGGATGCGTTCCACTTGTTCCAGTCTTTTAATGGATTATGCAGTGCCATCTTCAATATCCGAGATGCGCACATCGGTAACGTCTAGGCGTCTGTCATGGACTTGGATTTTGGCCCCCAAGGTCTCCAGATGCCTGTCAAGAGCATTGAACCTCCCATCTAGTGCACGAAAGCCCACTCTCATCTCTTGAAGCAGAGCCATCCGCCATGTTACAGCTGTCTTCAGCAACCTTCTCCACTAGCTTCTCAAAGGGAAGGGTCTTCTGCTTGGGATCTTTGCGTCCCATGCCGTAGCCCAGCGATGTGAGCCAGGACGCTGAGGAGTAGGCAGTGCACAAGAAGGGGGCGGCAAGCAGAGCTGAACCAAGAATCGGGATTGTTGAGAATGAGGAGCACGTAAAACCATATGGCGGATATTGGATCGTCCCTAATGGCACCTGGCACGGAGAGTTGTGGCGACCTGGTGAGCGGGCCCGCCGCTCAGGACTGCAGGATCCTGCCAAGAACGGACCCAGGGCAAGGCTCAGCGGTACGAAGCTGCCTCCGCTAGGGTATGTAAGAAACTGGCCAGGGTCCATGTCGGGCAGAGACTGGAGAGCCCTGAAGGCTGATGCGCCTGTCCGTCCGCCCCGAGGTGGTATAATATGGAGGCACCGGTTGCAGTACTCTGGAAAATCAAGGCACTCCTCAGGGGCAGACCAGGGGCAGCAGTGCATTGATTGGGGGCCACTGTCGGTGGAGTGCGGGCCGTGGTAGCAGCGTGGAGGGAGGCTCACTCCTTATAGGCACAATGGGAGGTCAAGCCACAGCTTGGGGCTTGTAGTTGGAAGAGGCCAGGCGTGAGGTTGAAGCGGCCGTGTTGCGGAGGTCTGGATGGCAGCAGGGACATGCCAGGAGCCAACCGGGCGCAGGAGGCATTAGGCCGCCCCTAGACTCTCCCTGGCTCCACGCCTCACAGCAGGCGAATGGACGCCTCCCAGGCTCAGTATGTGCAGACCGCCAGTTCACCACCACGGAGGCACCACTTCCTCATCTGGGCAGATCACCGCTCTACGATGTCGGGTCTGGGGAGAAAGCTGCAGTAATTGCGGGGGATGATGCAGCGTAGCTGATTCAGTTGGCGGAGCTTCAATGCCACGCGACCTCTTGGTCGGGGGCTTGGCCACGCCCCATAATTATACATCTTTAATAAAGTTGGACCTTGTGGACAGGACCATTGACCACGCCCTATGGTCAGTGACCTATTTGTACTGTGAGCAGGAATGCTGGGAACAGGTGCAGACTATGTTCAGCCTCTGATGAGCACAGTCTAGGCCACTCCCAACAGGTATTGGGTCAAGCCAACTGTGTCCAGTGCCTTCTAGGAGTAGCCATGCCCAGAGATTATAGCAGGAGGGTGAAGTAGTTTCACCACAAGGCGTGTCTGAAATGCATGAGCTGTAAGTCTAGGTATCCTGTGGAACTACAACCAAGTAGAAATTGTGAAACATGCATGTTTAATAAGCCTTTGGATCACAATTATGTAGCACTGTTTTCACTATACATATTCCTATTGTAAAAACATGTAAACAAATGTGATTGATAACAGGTTATGGAGTTTTGGTAACATTTACACACAGCTCTGACTCTTGGCCAATTATCCTGTCAAGAGAAGCAAACATTAGTGCAGTGCCATCTTACCGACTTTTGTGGACCAGGGCAAGATATATTTTGGGGCCCTGTTACAGAACAAATGTGAGTTCTTTACCCATGCCATGCTAATTAAAGTCTGCATGATGCCAAATTGTTTTAACAGGGTCATACAAAACAGTTAAAATATGTCTTCCCTTGGACCTTAAAATCCTTAAGATCACACTGGTTAAAGAGATAGAGTCAAAAGACGAGGTAGGTATATGTTTAAATCAGGCTATTGGTCTATTTCTGTTTTGTAGCTTATACCCAGTGGCGGTCCGTCCATTGGGGGCGTTGGGACATTGCCTCCCCGCCCGCGCCTCCGCGCCTCGCGCCCGCAGCTTCCTCGGTGAGGGAGAACTGTCAGTCAGTATGACGTTGGACCGCCCACCCCCTTCAGAGTCTGAAGGGGGTGGGCGGTCTGGCGTCATGTTGACTGACAGGCAGCCAGCAGCACACAAGTGCGCATGAGTGGGGACGGAGGGCGATTTTTGCACCGTGCCCAGTCATGCGCACTAGTGTTTCCCGAATCTGGTGCATGCCCATTAGGAGAGCGAGGTTGAGCCAAGGCTCAAACCTCGGTCTCGTAATGGGTAGGCGGGCGGAGCGTAAGCCTGCTCTAAGCCAATCCTGGTGCTGCTCCAGCACCAGGATTGGCTGAGAGGGGTCAGATGGGCTGCGCCTGTTCCAGTGAGTGAGTGTGTAGGCGGCGGCGCCAGAAGTAACGGACCTGAGGCGAGGCAGCGCGGACCCGGACCTGCTCAGGACAGGTAGGATTTTTTTTTTTTTTAAACACTCCCGCGCGACACCCCCTTCCCCCCCACGCGACACGAGCCGCGTCACAGGTACCGTTTTAGGGTTAGACCGAGGGTTTCATTGATGTGGGAAGGTGGGTGGGGAGGAGGCAACCATAGATGCAGAGTAAGATTGAAAACAACAAATGTATGCTTTCTTCTGAAATCTACTAAAAGCATACAATTCTGTATATTTGGTATTTCCTCCCTTTGTGTGTTTTACAAAACTGAGAAAATAAGTTGGGAAAAGTTCACCTAGAAATGCAATCCTGAATTAAGCAAATGATTAACATTTTTAACACACTAATATGCTACAGTGCCTTAGATATGTGTTAATTGCCTCTTCCGTAGGTTTCTGCAGTGGCCCTTACGTGTATTGAATTGAATGTTTACAGGTCGATAACAGAACAGGGAAGCACTCGGACATGAGAGTGGCTGCTCTGATGGAATCATGATTCAGATTTAGGGACACAGACGCTCATTGATCAAGAGCACGTTAGCAGTCACGCCAGCGATTTTGCTTTCAATATTCACATGAGGCAAGGTTGGATCAGGGTGTCAGCATATTTCCTCGCAGTCGCAGCATAAAGAGTTGATTTTTTGTGTGTTTTATGCTGAATATTTGTAGAAGTCGTGGAGTAAGTAGAATATTTGTAGAAGCCAAAAATACCATGTACGTTGAAGCTGGCAGATTACTGGATCACAGACCCGGTACGATGGACCAAAAGCATGGACCCGGTCTACACATAGAGAACGTTCTACAAAAACGTGGAAAGTTAGAGATAAGTTTTATTTTATTTTATTTTATTACCGGGCCGCTCCCCCCCCATGAACCCATGCTACTCTCCCTCCCCCACCACCCGTCATGCCGGCTGCGACTCCACACTCATGCTATGTACTGAATGCATGGGATAAACAGTGCCCTCATCAAAGACTATTCAAAAACCACTGCTGTGAACCCATATCTAGAATATGTATTCTATCAGCCTGTACTTTTATAGGTGACGTTTTGGCTGCGAAAATATTTACACTGCGATTATTATTTCCTGTATTCATGATTGTCAGATCTAAAAAATTGGTCGTCTTAGAACTAGCCTCCTGTTCCTGTCTCCGTGTTTTGCAGTGGTGTCCTGTGATCACCTTCGGTATATTTATTTAGTTTCTTGCCAATTTGTTGAGAGCCGGCGCGGCGGTAGTTTAACTGCGTTTGGGTGCAGGCGTGTGCAAGGCAGGGTCAGGACACAGAGTTCTGGCTGTTGGTATGGCAGGCACTGCATTCAGACAAGGCCATCGAGGCGCTGTACTCCCTCTCCCCTCCCCCCCCCCCGTAAGCAGTATTTACACTCTTAAATTCGGCTCCTTGTTCTCTCACTCCATTGCGTTTCAATGGAAGCTTAGTATTTTCATTCTAAAATATGTTATTATGATTCTGTTTTAATGTGACTTATAATAAATAAGATTATAATTTAACGAAATATCATATAATAATAAATATGTGGTGGCTTGGGGGTCAGGGTTCACCCCTTGCCCTATAACCCGGGCACAAGTTGCGGATTGGTTTGGGCATCTTTTACAGAGCCAGGTTACTCCAGTATTAAGTTGTACTTTGTGCTGTTTGTAGGTGAGTCCTTTTGGAGAGTGGCTGCTCAGGCTGCATGGAGGAGAGCAGTGTAGTGTTTAGGGGTGGATTATAATTAGGGCTCCCGGTTGTATGCTATTGATTTATGTTTTCGTCTGTATTTATCCGTATTCAATGTTTGCCATCTTATCTGTATTTATTCATATTTATTTTGTGTTTGGAAAACCCACAAAGTCATAACATTGTGTTTTTAACATTTATTTAACATGCATTCATACTTTGATGCCTGTCTTGTTTGAGCAAAGAATGGGTGTGTTACTTGGAGGATTAGTGCTTGGGTGTGTGCTTGAGACATTAGTGCACAGGTGTGTTCCAAGAGCATTAATGCATAGGGTGTGGCTGGACCATTAGTGCACAGGTGTATGCCTGGAGTGCTAGTGCACAGGTGTGTGCGTGGAGCATTATTGCACAGGCGTGTTCTAGGAGCATTGGTGCACGGGTGCATTAGTGCATGGGTGTGTGCCTAGGGCATTAGTGCACTCCGAAGGGTATGAATGTTCCTAATTTTGTCTGAAAATGTAATGAAGAAACAGGATGGGGAACTCATTTTCTGGGGATGACTCTCTTTGTTAAGTGGGGAAACTGAGATTATAATGTTAATGCATTTTAGTTTCAGCAGGACTTCACCTAAGAACATACCCTCTGCAGTGGGCTCTATGTGTGTTTGCAGCTCTAGTCTCTGTGCTTCTCAAATTTGCTTGAAAATGCACCCTTTACCCACTTTTTTTCCAAAATTTTCTCGGGGGGAAACACCCCCCCGAACACCCTCTAAGGTGGTCGAGCTCATTCGCTGCGCTCGCTCGCCACGGTGCACTCCGACAGAAAAGTTTACGCCACACCACTTTCAAATGTCACCATCCGCCACTGCTTATACCCAATATAAATGTAACTTTGCTGTTTCAGTAAACAAATATACACTAAGGTGCCGATTCCGATCCTGGAAAAACCGGGTACGAACCGTCGGTCGGAGCGTTTTCTCCGTCCGACTCGTACCCGGGAAAAAAACCCTACAAACTTGCAAGTACGATTCGTACGGAAACACCATTTCCGTACGAGTCGAAAAAAAACACCGACAGACTGAAAAATACATACGAATGAGATCCGGACGTGATGTCCGGACGAGGTAGGATTGTTTTTACGTACCAGCAAGTACGATTCGTACCCACAGCAGTCCAGACGGCAATATTTTTACGGCACCCAAAAAGTGCCGGAAAAGCTAAGTACGCCGCGATGCCAGCGGAATAGGGGGCCCGGTACGCGCCGTACCCCTCCCAGCCCCCGTATGTACGCGCCGAACACCCCCCCAGCCCCCGTATGTACGCGCCGGACATTCCCCCAGCCCCCGTATGTACGCGCCGTACCCCCAGCCCCCCATGTATGTACGGACCATACCCCCACCCGTGTATGTATGGACCGTACCCCCACCTGTGTATGTACAGACCGTACCCCCAGCCCCCGTGTATGTACGGACCGTACCCCCCCGTGTATGTATGGACCGTACCCCCACATGTGTATGTACGGACCGTACCCCCACCCGTGTATGTACGGACAGTACCCCCAGCCCCCCCGTGTATGTACGGACCATACCCCTCCCCGTGTATTTACAGACCGTACCCCCACCCGTGTATGTATGGACCGCACCCCCACCCGTGTATGTACGGACCGTACCCCCAGCCCCCCGGGTGGGGGTGTGGTCCGTACATACACGGGGGGCTGGGGGTACAGTCCGTACATACACGGGTGGGGGTACGGTCCGTACATACATGGGGGGGCTGGGGGTACGGTCCGTATATACACGGGTGGGGGTATGGTCCGTACATACACGGGTGGGGGTACGGTCCGTACTTACACGGGGGGCTGGGGGTACGGTCCATACTTACACGGGGGGTACGGTCCATACTTACACGGGGGGCTGGGGGGGTGTCCGGCGCGTACATACTGGGGCTGGGGGGGTGTTCGGCGCGTATGCGGGCACATGTCTCCATGGTTGCTATGGGAGTTCGGTCCGTACGGTGTTTTTTCCATGCAGTTGTAACATTGTACTTGCGCGCTCGGACTTGAGTTTTCACATTTGTACGTAAAATCATCCGGGGACGTGTCGGAAACTTTTTCCGACCCGAGGATGTGTGGGGGAATTTTCCCAATACGATTCGTATGGACTTTTTCCCATACGAATCGTACTTGCCAGTTTGTACGGTACTTGTACGATTCGTACGAAAAAAAATACGGATACGATTCGTACGGGGAAAATTTTTCCAGGATCGGAATCGGCCCCTAACATGTTTCATACACTGCTTGCTACATCATATTTTGCTGTCTTGAATCACTGAGAATAGCATGTGTTCCTATTAGACAACTTGGTTATATTTATTTTGTCAGTCTCAGAAAGATGAAATGCTTAGGTGTCCTTGATCGATTCAAGTCTGTGCCATGCAAGTATGTATAGATCCCTATAGAATGCTATTTTGGCTTGTATACCCATCAAAATACACATGAATGCAATGTGATTTAAGTAGAATTATTTACAGAATGTTCTTAATTTAACTAAAGCTAAGGGAACCTTTCATTTGTTCACTTTTCATTCAGTTTATTTTTTATATAATGTCCCAAGTTAGGAATTGAAGAAATGGGGGAGCAGCGCACTCCTGTTACTTAACTTTACAATTCACTTGTGGTTTTTTTGATATAGGTGCTACAGTGTTATGCTCGCTGTCTATCGGGCATAGCAGTAAAGAAGCTAAATCACAACCAACTGATGGTTGACACTGTGCACTGTGCTGGGGGTACCTCAGACCCTAGACAAATAATCGCCTAATCATAAAGAATCAAACTCAACGGTCCAAATCAAATAAGCATATATTGGTTCATATGCAAAGTAAATGTATACAAAAGTAGTTAAACCAATGATCAAACATTACAATAGTTATTTACAGTCATCAACTGAATACATTATTGACAAAGCAAAGATGTATGAAACATAGTACATTTGATCGTTCACATGATGATTTAAAGGTGAGCCCAATGCATTTCGGGACTTAGATGTCCCTTCGTCAGGGGCAATCTGTGGACAAAAAGAACATAGTAATAATGGGCTAAATATATGGAAAAAGAACTTAGAATCACATAGCATGATGTTCAATATTAAACTTTACTAATCCTGTGACTACCAATCGTGATTAACCAACGTGGGTACATAGCTCTACGTATCACTGAAGAATAGGCTTTACAGAAAGACTGCGTTTAGGTTAAAGGAAAGGATCAACGTCACCCAATAGTGTAAGGTCTCCATGGTGGTATAGGTAAATCAAGTGGCTAATAAAATGGAAATCGTGCCGAGAAAAGCATATAGAAACGTGGGAATGTGTGGCGAGAAAACCTCACCTTATGCACTAATGCGGTAAAGTAGAGAAGTTGATGAAAAAAAGTTCATGACTACCGGATCTCAGCGTAGCTATAAAGGGGGAGAGAAAACAAATGGGAATGGACAAATGTGATTAGAATAACTGAGAAGGTGATGAGCGTGAAAGAGAGTACTGTGTACTGTATACCCAACTCACCAGCAAAATTGAAAACGGGCCCGCAATGGTAAAGACTGAAAACAAAAGAAGAATAAGATCAGCACTGGTGCTGACATCGGTATGAAGACCAACGCACAAAAGAACTGGAGGCAGTACTTACAAATATGTTCAACAGAGATTGGCGTGGACCGTTCAACCAAAGAGCTTCCGATACCGAAGGGAGGATCGTACGAGAACCCTGCTCGCTCGTAATTAAATGGACAACGGGAGAGTCGGGTTATGGCGTGCTTCCGGAATAAAAATGAAAACAGGACTGCAACTATGGTTGCCATATTGGAAGGGGATGACATAAAAAAATACTGAAAGGGGCATGACATGGTGGGAGAAAAAGGTAAATACAAATTACCCGATGTACACGACTGAAGTATGATACTTACGAAAAAATGTATTCATGGAAAAAATGAAAAATACATGATAAATAATAAAAAGACTGAATGAAGAAATTTACAAAAAGGAGCATAAAACGCGGCTGACTGATGGAGAGCCATCACGAAAAGGGAAAGGAGAGAATGTATGTGAATAAACGAGCTTAAGCGTTATCTAATAGATGCGGCCATGGGAACAGTGTGGGGAACTAGCGATGGACAGAAACAAGTCAGTTGAAACCAGGAGAAATACATATGGCGACAATTAAGGGTATACAAATACTAACAAGAATAATGATGAGAAAACGAGAGAGATCTAGTGTAAGAGACAATGGTGGATGGTGGTGAGGAAAAAGTGGTGAACCCTAGAAATTCGTGACCATAATGTAGAGAGGATGATCTATAGAAAACATGACAAATCCAACTAACTAACTAACACATGTCAAGGTTTTTGAATATTTTTTATTTTTGTATTTTATTTCTTATATTTAATGCACTTTTCTAAAATGTATTTTACATACATACAATGCTTAAAACAAAAAACATTTTTGAATGTTACAGTGGTGAAGCATGTTTGTACTTTTTTAGTACAGTATTACATGTGGTGTATTATTACACAGTTTTAATACATGTATATTTGTAAACATTTTTAAAGAAAGGTAAATAATGTTTTTACATGAATATTTTTAAACATTTTTAGTATATATTAATTAGTACGATGTAATATAGTTATATTTTTATAGTACTCTTTAGTGTATATAGTTTAAATATACATTTATATTTGTTACATTCTTTAACATTTTTTAACATTTTTATATTAATTTTTAAACACTTTCAAAAACTTTTTAAACGTTTCTCTTGATTTCTATACAAAGATAGTCTTTTAAAAAAAAAATCATTTAGTAACCTATTTTTACCGCTACCTGTATTTTTTAGCCTATTAGTGTTATTTTGAGGAGGAATTCATTCACGCAGGTCATCGTTGCCTGTTGCTTTTTGACAGACCAGGCAATACTTTTTTAAGTTTTCTTTAGAGATATGTGATTAAGTGTAGTTAGTATGGATTATGGTTTTAGTTTTGTTTGTTAAGGTTGTTTAGTGTTGGTTTATTTTGCATTGTTATGTAGTATAATGAGGTAGGCCTAACTATAGTTTCATAGTAGTAGTGTGCTATTGTATATATGGTTATGTGTTGTATTAGTTTGCAGAGTTGTAATGTATTATTTTAATATGTATCTATTGTATTTGGTACGTATGTTTTGTGAGTGTAGGTTTGCTATTTTATTTATAGATTTGGATATTACAGTGCATCGTTTGTATCTGTTTTAACCCCTTCAGTGCCCATGACGAGCTGGACTCGTCATGGGCTGCGGTGGCGCTGTGCCCATGACGAGTCCAGCTCGTCATGAACTCCGCCCGCTAATGAAAGGCGCGGCACTGGGCGGGGAAAGGGGCGGGCATGCAAGGGGTTAATGCATTTTTTTTTAGAGGAAATTATTCTGGTTTAATTTAAACCAACATTGAGGCCTGTCTTAGATCTCGGCGGATGAGTTACTCATTCACAATTGTGACATATATCCCGTCCGTTGACATATAAATCCCATAGAATATAAGGGAATTGATATTTCGGCAGACAGGATATCCGGCACCGCTATGAGAAAATAACCCATCCGCCAAGATCTAAATCAGGCCCTATATTTTATATCGTTTAATTTTTTGGTTTTCCTGGAGCAGTTTTTGTTTTCAATTTTTCATTATTTTTTATTTTTTGGGATTTGTTGCGGGTTCCGTGACTATAGAATACTTCGGTGGGTTTAGTTTGGACATTTCATTTTTGTATTTTGTTTTTGGTTACTTGTGATTTAATGTTGACTTTTTTTTGTGGATTGGAGCTGGATGAAGATCTTCAGCTACACAACTGTAGGTATGATATTTTTATTTTTTTATGAGTAGGAAAGGTCATATTTTAATATGTAAATGCATATAGCTTTTCCTGCAATGCAAAAGTTTAATTTTATATGTGTGTGTTTGTACTGGTGAACTTCTATGTTTATTTTTAATATTGCATCTGTTTGTTTTTCATATGAATAATAATAGTTAAATAATGGAATAATTTATTTGTATTCATCAGACTTGTTTTGTTCTTTTTTTAATATTTTTTGCCTGATTCATGAAAATAATTTTAATATTTATTTAAAAATGGTTATGATATAGTGGTGTTAGTGTTTTGTGTATTTTAGTAGTAAGTAGATAGGTGGTTTATAATTGTGATTTAGCTATCATTTCTAGGTAGTTTACTCCTTTGCTATTTAAAAAGAGCCTGACTTTGAATTGAGCATTTCATACATTTCTCTGGATTGTTTAATTATTTTCAAATTGATTTGGGTTACTGATTGTTCTAGCCTACGTTTTATGTAGATGTGTTCTTTTTGAAGGACCTATATGCATTTGTAGAGTGTTGGTTAAGTCCTGCCTAGTGTGGCTTGCAAGGCGTTATGCCATCCTTCTACGGCGTTGTGGGGTTTGGCTTGTTGAGCCATAGTTCTGCTGCTGTAGTCATTCCAATACTGTATTTAGAATATGGGTTGGCATCTGTGCCCAGAGTAGTCCAGTCTGCCAAGCAATTTGTCTTTGAAGTAGTCCATTAGTCAGCTTCATTTTTGCTAATTACGTTGGTAAAAAGGGGATTCTATTAGCATGTTGTGAAGTAGCTATACCTTTACAGTTACATATGCTAGGGCTATTGATTTTTTAATTTCAAACACAAATTGGCTTTGGGATATTCTAAACTTAATGCAGATTTTTGGAGATGTCTCCAAAGTTTTGGGTTCAAGTGGAAATAGCAGATTTGTATGGATCTTTGTGGATATAGTTTAAGTATTGTTTGGATTATTGCCTGTTTCAAGTCTATTTTAATTTGTGTGGAGAGTAGTTGTTAGTTTTTATTTTGATTTGGTTTAATTATAAGTTGCTAGGCAGCAGTGCATAAATGAAGGATATCTTAGTGTTTTGATATTGATAACCTAGTATGGTATATATTTGTGTGAGTGGTGGAGAGCACATTTTTAAAGTTCTGTCCATCCTCTATGTTTCATATTAGCTTAGTTTTACGAGATTATTTTCAGTGCAGGAATAAGGATTTATTGTAATGTGTAGTGATTGGGTTTTGTGGCATCTGTATGTCTTGGTATCTTCTAGGAGAAGCAGGAGTTTAACTTGTGGCTTTTTTAGCATGTGATATTAGGCGTTTTAAAGTACGAATTGCTGGTAGCTGGCATGTGATGTCCTCAGGTACTTTAGGGAGTATACTTTTTAGAATTTTAGTATTGGGCTTTTGAGAACTAGTGCTTTTTTCTTTTAAGTCTTAAAGTATGTGCCTTACTTCTATCTCTGTTACATTTGGGGGTGGTTGTGTGCTCTCATATTAATTACAATATCACTTTTGTTGTCGCTTTCCCATAATAAGTATTGCATATTATTTAGTATGTTTCTGATTAACAGTCTTGGTGCTTCCGCTTGCCTTGCTGGATGTGTATCTCATGTGAGAAAGCAATTGTTAGTCTTTAAGTGATGTGAAATGTATTTCTCTTGCTGACATTCTGTGTGAAAATAGATTGAAACATCTATTTTTTTTACTAATATAATGTAAATATGCTTTAAATCATTTTACACTTACGTATGCGCTGTTGATTTAAGTAACGCTTAGTTTTCTTCTGATTCTATTTGATGCTGTAGGGATTTGGGTCAGGTGGGGTTTTCATTTCTGCTGGTGAGAAAATGTTTGTTTTAGTTACATAATAAAAATACAGGTTTCGTTCATTTTGGGGGACAGTTGGTTTAAGTTTTAACTTTAACGTTTAAGGGTTCTTCTATTTTTATATGTGTGTTTGTTTTACTTAATTTGAAAGTGCCTTTGTCCTGGTGTACGAGAGTGGGTTTGAATTTTTCACTGTGCACTGGTCCGTTTTAGTTGAAGTGGTTATTTTGAATCTAAGGAGTAATATACATAATGGAAAAGAGAGTTTATTGAATTATTTACCTATTTATATTTTAAAATATGTTCGGTTACATTGTAGTTGTTTTAATTTTTAACCTCACTTGTGTTGTTGCTTGTTTATTTATTTATTTATTTTTTTCTGGTTCTTCTTTGCGCAGTCCAGCAGAGTGTCATTCTCTTGCAGTTGTTAAGTTTCTTCTGTGAAAAATAGTGAGATTTTTTGCTCTTTTTATACTGTTCTGTTAATTATGTTTAGATTTGTAATCGTTTGTTTTACAATAAATGTATTTGTTTGATTTTTATTTTCAGCTATTACCTTTTCTAGTTGGTGGTAATTAGTGATTCTCTTTTACTTTGAAATGTGTACATTTATTTTATTGTTGTATTAATAATATCTTTTTAATGTTTTGTATAGTATTTATTTTTTTATAAATGTTTGGTGGTTGAAAATGTGTTTATTTTTATAGAAATTGTATGTTGAATAAATTTGGTTTACATATCTGAATAATTTTATTTTTATTGTTTTAAAGTATTATTATTTGTGCATTTTGTTCAGTTATTGTTATTTTTATATTTATACAATTTGAATATAGGAGTTAATGATTTCATGTGTTATTCTTTCCTTATTTGTAATTATATTATTGTAGTTGATATTTTGTTTCAATATTTTGTTATTGTCTATATATTTAATTTTCCCACAATATTTTTTGTTTTGATATTTGTGTTTGATGTTGTTAAATGTAAACATTTCTTACAGCAATATCCTTGTCATCGATATTTGTGTTATTTGTAATAAAGTCTAGGAGGATGGTATTTTTGTAAACAATATTATTTTGATGATATTTTGGTGATCACTTCAGCCTGGAGTGCCAGGACCCCTTGTGGTTGGTTCTATAGCTGTACTTTGTGGTCTGAAGAAATGTTAAAGAAAGACTCAAAGACAGGTTAATGTTTTTTGTTTAAAAAAATGCTTTATTGAAAATATTTTATGACAATCATTATTATTAAAACTTGCAATGTGCAAATTTTAAAAATATACATTTTATTGCAGTTATTGGTGACTTTTAAACAAAGGCAATAGGTCTGATTTATATTTATATATATTGAGGTGCTGACCCCTTGATAAATCCAATATGTCCATATTTATATTTTGGTGTTCTGGCCCTTTGACACACCAATAGGTCTGCCTTACTTAAGTTTCATATAGTTACATGATATAGTCATTGATTGCATGCGTTCAAGGTTGATCATAGAGTCTAGCAACAGGCGAGACCCAAGACCCAACCACATGCGGCCATGCACGGCTATGGGTGATGGCCATGCACAGCTAGGGTGGGGCACCCGTGCAATCACAGGCTAAGCATGGCGTTGAACATCTTACATTACATTTAAAAAAATAGACATTCACAGGAAAAAACAAAGGTTAAAGTGAAGCTATAGTTAGGAATTGTAATAATACCTTATTTTACATTAAAATCCTTACAAATTCCCTAAAATAACAGAGGCTAAAGGGAAATTATTGTTAGATGAAAATGTCAGTTAAAACATACCATTTTAAACTAACAAAACCACTGACTTTCACCAGATATAGTTATCTGAAGTAACTAGAATGTGTGCCTTAAAGAGGCATGCACTGTTAATTGATGCACATATTACATTATTTGTGACGTGTTCTATGACATAATTGAGAACATCACTGCAACATCTGAAATTACATCATTGATGACAACAATGTAAGTGGAGGGAGAGCAAGTTATAGTTACTTTAGAGCATGAGACAGCCATGCACAATGGGGAACTGACTGAATGTGAAGCATACTGTAGTGTATCATAAGAAATATAAATAAACTGAAAAACTACAGCAAAGGTGAACATATCATTAGAATTGGTTAAATCATATTAATGACAGCCCCGAAACCAGTCTGCGGATCCATTTTTTTGGGTGGAATTTTATATATCGTGAACTAGACCCAAAAGTATCAGAGTGCTTTACATGAGCACCAGTTACGTTACAGACAGACACATTTATTTTTGTTGTTGTGTTAGGCTCGGGGAGATTAAGTGATTTGCCCAGAATCACAGAATGTTGAGCATCCATGCTGAGACCCCAGTTCCCAGCATGTTCCCTAGCTCGAAGGTTGACCGCCCTAGCCATTTGGCCACATTCTCTCCCAATCCATTGTCAGGGCCACTAGGATTATGGAGTAAAGCTATTTCAATTAAGAGTCAAAGCTATCTAATTTACGTGAAAAATGACAACTATGCAGCACATTTTCTCACAGTATTATTTTAATGCATTTGGGTTAGAAACAACATTTTGGGTGAAATCTTCCAATTATTTGGCCCATCTGATAATTCCATAATTCTGTGGTAAACTCTGTAGCAACATAATTGCATAAATACATAGGCCCTCACTGATGTCCATTGTTTTAGCAGCAATTTATTCATAAAAGGTAAACCCAAACATTTCAACCGGTACCCATTCACAGCTGCACTTGAAAAAACACATGTTTAAGACCAACTACCCCAAAATGAGCATGTAATATATATAAAATACATAATGGATAATGTCTAATATGGTATTATATTGTCATCGTGGGTTTCTGGACATACGGTTTGGGGTCAAGGACAACAAGTTTTCATGTTTATTTTGTCCTTGTGACAATTAGGACCAGTCCACTGCAGTACATACCCTTTGGCTGCCAGTTTACAGTCCCACATTATGGACCAGGGAAGGGCATTGTCTGCAGTCAAGGAAAGATTTGTGTCCATAAGATAATAGTGTTCAAACTTGTCTTATGGTTCATTAATGCAAAGCCTTTGTTATTTGGTGAGCGCTAGAAGGGAATGTTGTAAGCTCAGACTACACTACTGACAGTGGTTTCAGTATGAAAAAAAGTGTGCAAAAGTTTAGTTTAACAGTATGCTCTCTGATTTGATGCAAATATTTGCAGAAGCTTGAAAGCAAGATTGATGAATATTTGCTTTCAAAATAAAATGTTCACAAAAAGAAATGCACCTAGGGAAAAAAACGTTTTGCTAAACTACTGTGAAATTTTAAGTACCATTTTTTGAAGCATCATTTAGTAAAATGTGTTGATACGCACTAGTATTTCCCCCCTAAAAATCATAATGGAAAAACAGTGTAACCAGTTTCAACAAGATTACGGGAAACATGAAAATTAACAAGCATTGGCAAAGTCAATAGGCCTGACATGGGTCGTCAGACTTTTGGTTTTGTAATTGCGTATCTTGTTTTGACATGGTTTTTGTAAAACGTTATTGTAATGGGAGCTGCTGGGCCCTCATCATTATACCAAACATTGGCAAAAGTAAAAATATGTTTTGGTTTCAAAAAAGCACACATTGCCACAGTAGTCCTTGGCACAGAACAAAACTAGTTTGTGTGCCATTATGCTCCTTGTGAAAGAGCAGAATACTGTCACTCACAGTGAAGCCAGTTGTTAGCTAGAGAGAGAGAGAGAGATAATATATATATATATTTTTTAAAGTCATGGTTAAAGCCAACTCTTATTTGGGACCAAATTCTTAAAGAATGTCAAAAAAGTGCACCCACTGTAAATATCTTTGCATTGGTGCATATTTCTGGCTGTCATGAATTCACAAGAATTTGTAGAAGTAGGCCAGGAACTTGTACTCCGAGAAAATATCAGTATGGGAAAATATTAGAGTAAGCTGGTGAAAAGCTAGCATTCAAATCCTACTACACATCCATACAACCACCCAAATACCCATTCACATACTCATGCAACCACTCGCATACCCATACAACCAATCAGACACCCACTCACACACACACCCATACTACCACTCCACCCTTACTCACACACCCACACAGCTACTCACACAGCCACTCACACACCCATACAACCACTCACATACCCATTCACACACTCATACAACTACTCACACACCCATACAACCACTCACACACCCATAGAACCACTCACATACCCATAAAACCACTCACACACCCATACAACACTCACACACCCATACAACTACTCACATACCCATTCATACAATGACACAGCTACTCACACACCCACATAGCTACTCACACACCCACTGACACACTCTTACAACTACTCACACAACCATCACACACTCATACAACCACTCACACACCCATACAACCACTCACATCCCATGAAATGAGCTGCTAATGCTTCGCTCATATTTAACTCATTAGACTCCAGTGTATCTAAATTTAGAATATATTTAGGGCCTGATTTAGCATTTGATGAAAGGTACTCCATCCACCAGGGTGGAGGTGGATATTACCTCTGCCATCCTGGTGGACTACCATCCGTTAAACTTAGACATGACTGCCGGCCCAGTGATCATATCTGTATATTGAAAGGGACCACTGTCCCAAAGTGGGAGTTCGTTTCAGAAAAACAAAAAAATGAATTACCTACACACCATGGGAGTTATTATTTGGTGAGGGGGGCAGAAAAAGAAGACGTTGCATCATCCAGTCTAAATATGGTGGACCACGCAATATCCTTCTTCCGATGGGCCCACCTATGTCATGCAATCTGTGGAATTTTTCCATTGGTGGAGTCAATGGAAAATTTAAGACAGGGTACTTTGTTGTGTTTGTGACTGAGTTCTGGTTAAAAAAATAAATAAACGCTTTAGCTTTATTTTCACTTCCCTGCCTGTAGGAAGAGCTCATCTATGTATCATAGTCAAATCACTATGTGGTTGGTAATTTCTGACAAATCAGATTATCTACTCCTCCCACGAGCCTATGAATAAATTTGCATTTCTGGGTGCACAGAAGTCATCCATTGTTGTTCCCTGCAGTTTTCTGTACAAATGAGTAACATACAAAAGTATATTTTCCATTAAGCAGCCTTTCATCTTTTTGATAATCATACTGCTATGGTAAAAGTGGTGAATGGGTTGGGATCTCTAAAAGTGTTTACCAGCCATGATCCCTTCACTGTGCCTGATATTGGTGTACAGTTACATCACATTCAAAGTGATAAAAAATATATTGTTTCCACTTGGGTGCCGATTCCGATCCGTTAAAAAAAATTACCGTACGACTCGTATCCGTATTTTTTTACATACGAATCGTACAAGTCCCGTACAAACGGCGAAGTACGATTCGTATGTGAAAAATACATACGAATCGCTTCGGGAAAAGTCTACGAGACGTACCCGGACAGTTTTACATACAAATCGTAAACTGAAGACCGAGCGCGCAAGTACGATCCGTACCGGCGTTCCGAATACACAAGCGTATGGAAAACGTCCCGTACGTAGCGAACTTTGTACGACCCCTACCCCGGGTACACTTGTGCCCGGGGTACGAGTCGTACGGCCTCCCCCCCACCCGCGTATGTCCGCACCGTACCCCCCCACTAGCATATGTCTGCACCATACCCCCCACCTGCATATGTCCACACTGTACCCCCACCCGCGTATGTCCGCACCGTACCCCAGGCGTACCCCAATTCTCGCGTATGTACGGACCGTACATACGCGAGGATTGGAGTACGCCTGGGGTACGGTGCGGACATACGTGGGTGTGGGGGTATGGTGCGGACATACGCGGGTGTGGGGGTACGGTGCGGACATACATGGGTGGGGGGGTACGGTGCAGACATACGCACCGTACATATGCACTGTTGGGCTATGTACGGTGCGTACCCCAACAGTGCGTATGTCCGCACCGTACATATGCAATGTTGGGGTACGCACCGTAAATGATGACACGTACGATGTGGTTGATGGCGTGTACATCACGTACCGGGCCCCCTTTTCATCGTGCATCGCAGCGTACTTCGCTTTTCCGGCACTTTTTGGCTCCTGTAAAAAAATTGCTGTGCAGAGTGCTGTAGGTACGAATCGTACTTGCTGGTCCGTAAAACGCTGCCTGACTCCGTGCGGACTTCACGTACGCGCTGTCCAGGATCAGAATAGTAGGTATTTTTTATCCGTACGGTGTTTTTTACGATTCGTACGGAAATGGTATTTCTGTACGAATCGTACTTGCTGGTTTGTAAGGTGGATTTCCCAGGTACGAGTCGTACGGAGAATACGCTCCGTACGACCATTCGTACCCGGGTTTTACAGGATCGGAATCGGCACCTTGATGTCATAGACTTTGCAAAGGAATTTTTTGTGTTTTTACCATATGATGGTAGTGCTAGTATGTAAGGAGGTAACAAATTATCATTGTAGAAAAAGGTATCAATTATTCAATTATTTTGGCACAGTTTGGTTTTCTTGAAAACACATCTGTATTGATCATTTTGTACTGCCTTATGCAGATGGCCTCTTCAAGTAGTTTCACAAAACGTGGGCTTGAGTAGGTTTAAAGACCCGCAAGGGTTAGCTCTCCTACTACATATATTACACCTCAAAAGCAAAACCCTTAGGTTTGGAATCATTACAGGCCTCACTAATGATGGGGATACTCCCCAGGAGAGTTCTTTCTTAGGATGGTTTCCCTCACCCACCAATGGTGGCATGCTTCATCATTGGGGAACCTCCTCATATCGTGATGCCTAGTCACTATACGGGCTACAACCCCCTTTCTAAGAGGGAGGAGCTCAGGGAAGTTCTAGTGCTAAGAGAGGAATATACTAAATACCCAACAGTAGAGCTCGTTGTGGTGAGGGCAGCAGAGCAAATGAAAAACACAGTGATTAAAAGTAACCACATGGTTCGCTACAAAATCTTTAATAGGGCAAACCTGGGTTAGGATTAAAAAACAGTGACACTGCGGGATTGATTAAACCTGCTCGTGTGTCACGAAGTTCGCCATGTTTCAACCAATGGCCAAACTGGTGTTGCAGGTTTTTTTCAGGATCTATGGGTGCTGCAGCTCAAATGTGCTCAAAATAATAAAACAAATCAACATAACGATATATACAAAACCATTCAGTGATCCCATGGAGCATCATCAGATGGAGGATTCACTGGTGGTACCTGCTAATGTCGGGTGTCACACCTTATCTGTACTTGGCATGAAGCTCAAGGAGTGGATGGTTCTCTATCATTTTCCAAAACACCGGCTTGCCACATTTGCTCTGCTGCCTTCACCACCCCGAGCTCTACTGTTGGGTATTTAGTATATACCTCCCTTAGCACTAAAACATCCCAGAGAGGGGGTTGTAACCTGTATCATGACTAGGCATCCTGATATGAGGAGGTTCCCCAGTGATGAAGCCTGCCAACATTGGTGGGTGAGGGAAACTGTCCTAAGAAAGGATTTCTCCTGTGTGGTATCCCCTTCATTAGCGAGGCCAGTAATAATTCCAGACCCAAGGGTTAACTTTTTTGGTGTTGTTTTATATTTCAAAGCAGGCGTTATGAGTCTTGATTTACATAAAAATCACAACTTTCACTGATAAACATGAAACAGTGAAGGCTACAGTTAGTGAAGGCCCTGATAGGGTGCATAGGGTGGTGTCTATTGGGCCTAACCACATGCCATGCACTGTGCCCACCTCTGACTGTACAGGAACAGGTGCAGCAGAGGTTGTTTGTCTGAAAATGCTAGGTCCTGCAGCTCATACCAATTGAGTGCATCCACGAACAGCATTGAATGCATTCAGTAAAAACGCTAGAAATTCACTATAAAAAATATTGTTAAAAATTAGTTAGGTTTCAGCTGACACAAACCCTGAAAAGCTATGAAATTCACCAGTTATGGTATAAAGCTCACAATGCAAACTATACCTCACCAGCCATTCTCAGTTTACAACTTAGCCGATGGCACAAGACAGTAAAGGCTGTCTTCTAAGAGCAAAACATGGCAGGTGTGAGTTATATTGAAAATAAATAAACATAAACATCCTTACATTGTTTGATAAATATTCTAAACATAAATACATACATATATAATATATGCCCATGCCCAGAGTGTAATATGCTACTTTCATTGTTGTGCATGGGGGGAACATAATTAGTGAGAGAGTAAGCCTTGTGCAGGGTTGTGATGCCCCTCTCTCATCAAAAGTAAGAAATAGCATATTGCAGTATTTGCATTTGCATGCATTGTTTATGTCATAACATTTTGTCCTGTTCATTTGTTAAAGAAAGATATTTGACGAAAACAAAAACGCATGGGGTTAAATATGTGCAAGTGAAAAATCACATTGAAGAGACCTTGTTAACATTAGGGGAGCTGTTTCTGAGTATAAAGTAATTGTAGTATGCAACTTGTGAGGCTGTGAATAGTGTTTTTTTCATTTCAAGTACTCTTTACTATTGTAATAATCAAGAATTTGACATTTGCATAGTGGTAATAAATCTGCAAATGGTCTTTTATTAGACTAGTTGCTCTAAATCATATAATTATTAAACCACATCTAGTGTCACTGCTATGGCATTATGTTTATATTCATATATACAAAATATGTATGTATGGGTAGGGTAATGTGCTCAGCGCCTATTTTCGCCAAAACACCATTATCGTTTGATACAATTATCTCAAGCATCATATTCTCTATATTGAATGGCATGGTGCGAATTCATACTGGGAAATGGCTTTTTGGTCTGACACAAATATTCTATAGTTTTTTGGAACAAGATAGTTCATATTCATTTATAAATGTAAAATGGCCTTTGCTACCACCTATGGCGCTTCTAAACTACATGTAGAAATGATCTATTTTGTCCTGATAAGCCCATTGTACGTAGCATGTAGATGTGTAAACCAGCAACATCACAAAATAAAAATATGAATGGAGTGTTGAAACTTTTCAGACACTCACCCCTAGGCATAGATCTGTGTTTAATCCATCCTTATTTTTCTCTCCACATCACCTCCGTTTGAACTCAGCCATATGCAAATCAGTCTTGACACTGCTCCCCATTTGAACAGTTCTGTCCGAACTGCCAGGCCAAGTCCTCCCTGGACTGGAAACTAGAATCCTGGGACCGGTTTCAGGGTATCATCCCTGATCAGTCAGGCTAGCTTGAATCCAGTGGTGCAGCGACCAAGGGACCCACGTCTGGGCATACCCATTGCTACTTAGGACAAACATAGCAACATCACAAAATAAAATGATGGATGGAATGTTTACATTTTTCAAACACTCACCCCCTATCACAGATCTGGTTTTAATTTATTGTTATTCGTCTCTCCACGTGACGTGGCCCCAATTTGGACCAAGCCTTCTGCATATCATATTGCCCCTGCTCCCCATGGGAACAGTCCAGTCGGAACTGCAAGGCCACGTCCTCCCTGTAGTGAAAACAAGCATCCTCGGACTGGTTTCGGGGCATCACTCCTCACCAGCCAGAATAGCTTGAATCCAGTGGCGCAGTGAGCAAGGGACCCACGTCTGGGCAAACCCTTAGCAACTTAGGGCTCACTTTGCCACTGGATCCAAGCTAGCCTGGCTGATGAGGGGTGATACCCTGAAACCAGTCCCATAATACTTGCTTCAGGTCCAGGGAGACCCTGGCCTGGCTGTTCGGGCTGGACTGTTCGCATGAGGAGCAGGGTCAAGACCGATCTGCATATGGCTGGGTCCAAAATGGGGTGGCATGGTGAGCGAAAATACGACGGATTAAACCCATATTTGTGACTGGGGGTGAGTGTCTGAAAAGTTTCAGCACTCCGTCAATCAACTTTTTTGTGTTTGGTATGTAGATTTGTACTGTTCCTTTAATCCTTCCTTACGTAGATTCCAAATTATTAATGACCTCACTGAATTTAATTACAACCAGGACATCCTGAACTTCATTTACAGCTGGCACTTTGCAGGCTGTGTGATCCTGGCCATAAAAACGTAAATATCCTTGTGTCACACCTGAATTATAGCCACTGGCAGACACCCAGAAGCAGTCTCTGCGAGTACGCAAAGCACCGAACAGGCTGGCGGTGACCCCAGCAGCTACATGTTTCGATGCTAATATAATGCAATCTTGCACGCACTCTGCAATGCACTGGTGAAGGCATACGCGGTCTAAAATAAGAACCCGCTCAAGGTTGCGGCAGGGGAAACCGAACGCGTGAGCGGGTAACCTGCTGTTAGCTGTTTTCTCTACTTCTGCGCCATTCTCACGTTAAATTCCAGAGCAAACAGTAAACACCTTAAGCAAATACGCTGTAGATGCCAGTGCGTGGCGTCACCGCTGCCAAACAACTGTTGGGAACAAACACCGGCTCCTCGGGAGCTGTGAGTCACAAGTGTCGTGGTGCGCGGCCACCAAGCCTCGGTACGCAGATAAGCCCGGCATGTTTTAGAGGGTTGCCTAGTGACGGGGCTTAAAGTGCAGGGGAATGCTGGACTGTCAGCTGTCTGTATCGTGTGTAGTGGGGCGAAACAGGCTAGGAGGGGTAGGAAGTAAAAACGGGAATAGCGACAGGAAGTAGAGAAGAACATGATAGCATTGTTAATGCGCCAGCCAGAAGCATTCACAGCTGAGGGGAGAGGAGAGGAGGGCGGGAGAGGCTGTGCAGTGAAAAACGCATGCTCTTTGTTGTTGTATTGTGCTGATAATGCACGGAGGGTGCAAAACCATCGTTCGTGTTTACTTCTTGGAGAAGAGGAAAACAGGTGTGGGTTCTATTTTGCATTTGACGTCTAACCATGGGGAACGGATTGCTTGGGGGTCACGTAAGTCCCCTCCTGGACATTTAAATGCGAAGAAAGGAAATGCAAGCATATTCGACGCGAAGGCGTGCTTTAGTTATGTGACAGCAGAGAAGCGTATTCTTGGAAACCATATCTAGCAGAAGACAATGGAAATCATTCCACAGACGAGACTGTATACAACAGTTTTTTGTTTTTTTTACAAATGTACTGCATTTAGTAATCACTGTAATAATTATGATATAAACACATTGACCTGCTAAACTATGTATTTAAGACGTTGCTGCAAATTTGAAAAACAGCTACGAAACGGCAATATTTTCTAGAAGCAGTGAACATAAAGTTGACATACTGGCATCATAATTAGAAGGATTCTTGGAAGCAGGAGATAGGCAGAAGGTGTATCCAAAAAGAAGTACTAGTAGGTTTGGCAATCCGATAGCAATGGCACTTATAAATTAATACCACAGTCAAACTGTTGCAAAGTCATCCTGCGCCCTGGGCTCCACCCAACTTTTTGCTGGCTGATACTGGTGGTAACTGACTCTGACTGACCCTGGGCTCTGCCTAACTAGGCCCAGGGCCAGTGCTATGCTGAAAGAGACACATTAGATTACAGTTAAAACACCTACATACACTAGGGTACACAATGGTATGGTGGGGTACACCTGTGATTGGCATGACCTACACTATAAGCCCCTAGTATATAATAAGGCAGGGGGATTGAAACTACCTAGAAGTCCCTAGTACCCTAGGGCATGGCAGTTTAGAGGCAAGCAGCTCTTTTTAGGTCTCGGCTAGCGAAGGCTGCGCTTGCGCAGTCTCGCTCGCGAGATTTAATGACTTGGAGAAGAGGGGCTTGAACCCGCCCCTCTTCTCCCCTCTTCTCCATTGGCTGGCCTCTTGAATGCTGGCCAGCCATTGGAGAAGAGGTTTGTCTCTCCGAACAGGCCCCGTCCTTTTCGGATTCGGGGGCGTGTTTTTTGCTACTTTTCTAATTATCTCCTCAAGGCCAATGGCAAGAGGAGAACACGCCCCCGAATCCGAAACCGCCCCTGGCTTTCTCCGAGGCATTTCTGCTTCGCCTCGGAGAAAGGCAGTGGTGTGCTTGTTTTAATGTTCGGCTCGTATACGGTCTCACAGCCAAGCCGGACCCCTGGCTCGATTCTTCCTTTCAGTTCGAGCACCTCTAATTAGAATTACTACAGTTACATAATTGATGCCTATCGGCAGACAGGCATGTACTATTTGGTGGCCAAATTCGTTCGTCCAGAAAGCGGCTCGCGTCGAAGGTGAAAGCAATGGGCAGGATTATCAAAGAGCGGCAGAGTTTTACTTTCTTACACCTTATTGATATTATCGAGTTTTATGAGTGGCCAACACGGCCTCCCAAAAAACAAAACGCAGCGGTCTAGTGTTTCTGATATCCAGAGTGATGTTATTCCGGAGCGCAAAAGAATAAACTACATTTTCAGGGGCAACGTCACGTCCTACGTGACACGAGCTGCAACAAACCCATGCCCGATCGCCGGAAGTGCCTCGCGGCCAGTTAACAGATAGCAGTCGCCCCGTAACGGCCCCTGGGCTCACTCCGTTCCTTGGGCAGTTCCGACCCCATGGATCTTCAAGGTGCCTCCGCAGTCCTGGAAGCACTGACGCGGGCTTCCAGCCAGGACTCGGCGGTGCTGAAGCCAGCAGAGGAGCAGCTTAAGGGCTGGGAGACCCAGTCCGGCTTCTACCCGACGCTATTGGCTCTGTGCGCGGAGCGCGGCTTGCCTCTCAACGTGCGCTGGCTGCGCTATACCTCAAGCATGGTGTCGATCGGTACTGGCAAGTCACTGCCCCTAACGCCCTGCCTGAGGACGAGAAAGCAGTGCTTTGTGCTGGCCTTTTTGCTCGCATCCTGGACGAGCCGGTGCCTCAGATCGCTACTCAGATGGCTGTGCTTATTGCTAAGGTGAGACTGATTGCGGTACAGAGACGGGTATTGCTTGGGGCTCTGGGCAGAAGGGTGATGACGCATGTCCTCTCCCTGTCGCTCGATCATTTGTACACTCTTAAGTCCACGCTTCTATGTGAAAAGCGTGCCCGCTGCACTCCCTGCCTTTGGGAATGGTGTAAATATGCCAAAGAGACATACACCTAAACGTAAACTTGTAGTAGAGAGCGCACTGCGAAGCTTCAATCTATGGGCCCCTCTCTTCTCACCTTCAGCAGCCCCTCGAAGCATTACAGGCATTATCGTTCACTATTGAAGACAAGTGTGCAGGTGAGAAGGGCCTCGCCTCTCCTGAGCCCTAATGCCGGCCTCCCGCCCACAGCTCTTAGGGGCCCGTGCCTTTGAGGCGCTACTGGAGGTCTGGTTTACACTGGGATCCCCTAATGAAAACAGGGTGTTCCTTAAAACCACCGTCTGGCTTCACCGAGGCCTGGGAATCCTGCCCTCTCGTGCACACAAAAAGTGCTGATGGATGTCTGTCTGTCAGTGCCTCGAGCCTTTGTCTGACAAAGTGCCCGTCTTTCTGATGCCAGCCACTCGCAGCTTTGCCTTTCCCCATCACAAATGCGGGGCTTCGTGTTCTGACACACAGAAGTGATTCACACGATTTTGCGTACTTATGTTGACTCCATGGGTTCACTTTTTTATTTCGTGCATAGAAATTCCCACTCCTCCGTCAAAGAATGAGGATTTGCAGTTCCAGAGCTAGGGCCAGACATACTAAAAGATTTTGCCATTGTAAACCCTTCATTTGCTAAGTCATTGGGTTTACGTTCGCAAAATTGCTTTTTGTAATGTATGAAATCCATTTTACGAGTCGGAAAATATTTTCCAACTCGTGAAATAGGTTTTGAGACCACAGGAAACTGCAATTTGGAAGGGGTGTAAAATAGGTTTTTCTTCCAAATTGTGCTTCGGTGTGCAATCTACCAATGCTTTACGACTACAGTGTGGTCGCAAATCATTATACAGTTACCAGTTACTCAAAGGAGGTGGTGACAGATTCATAAAAAGAGAGTGCCCACTTGGTGGCAATGTCTGCCCTCCCTGGTGTTTTTCCAGCTGTAAAACGTGTATGTTTTTTAAAGCAGCACAGAGTCCAATGCCCACTTTGCTCAAACCTAGAAATGTCTCTGCCAACCTGGTAAAACACACGCACATTTAACGTGTTTCCATGGTGATGCTCGGAAGGGTCCATCTGCAGATTAATGGGTGAAGTGGGATCTCCAAGTAGAAATGTATTCTAGTCATTGAGAAATATAACAAGCATTTACAATGCAATGGTCTCGGCATTGTTAAAGTTAGAGCTATTGGCATTGCTCATGACATTATTTTTGTTTTTGTTTTTAAAACATCTCTCTCTCTCTCTCACAAAAATAAGTCTTATTTTTGTGAGAGAGAGAGAGATGTTTTAAAAACAAAAACAAAAATAATGTCATGAGCAATGCCAATAGCTCTAACTTTAACAATGCCGAGACCATTGCATTGTAAATGTTTGTTGCACTTGCATGTGTGCACTGCTGAAGCCTGAGATCAGTTTAAAAGCAGCTCTGGGTGTCAGGACTGCTTTAAAAAAGTAAATTGTGTCCAAACTTGACTTTGGGGTTTGGGGCACTTAAAAATGGATAACCTACAATGTTTTGGCATATTAGGAACCCCCAGGGTCTCCCCCAGGTGTCCCAGGGGTGGAGGGTCAGATATTTATACGGTACACCCTTATAAAAATGAGTTTTATACGCCCTGGGTTCAGTGACATTTCACATTTCACTCTCCACATTGTGGTAAAGTGCTGCTCAAATTCGACTTTGATGCTAGGAGCACTGTGGAGGGAGGATCTGCAATATTTTTAAAGATTCAGAACCCCTAAAGTCTCCCCTAGTTGCACATGGGGTGGGGGTCCTGTAGAAATCAGTGATGTACTTATAAAATATGTTTTTGTAAGCCCCAGTGCTGGAAAAATGGCCCAAGTAATTTTCCCCATTGCAAATCCCAGGCCACATAGGTTAACATGACAAGAGGTTAGTAACTAATAACTCTTGATAGGAACAGGCTAGAAATACCATTCAAAGACTTCCCAGAATGGTATTAGTAAATCCAACAATATCATATTGTTAAATTTCTCCTAGAGTGTACATACAAGAAGTTATAAGACTTTCATATTTGTAAGTCCAAATTCAGCCTTTCAGTGGTCTGCCCGGATTGGTCAGATTTAAGTGAATTAGCCAGGCTGCCTTGAAGAGGTGATAAAGAGCCCCTGGGGTTGAGCTCTGCTGGGAGGGCAGTGTACTGCTACACAGGAATGCCAGAGCAGGGGGAGAAGGTCGTAAACCATAGTCATCAAAGGCAGAGGGATGGTCACAGTGTCAGGTTCCACTCCACCCTTTTGATCCCAACCAGAGCTAGGATTAGGGAAGGTATGTGCAGGTGGTAGGGGGAGAGTCTATGGAAATAAGCCTTCCTAGGGGGTGTCTTTAGCCAGCTCTTGATTCTCTGCTGGAGAATCAGCCATTATGAATTTGGAAGATCTGGTGCACTCTGGGAAAAAATAATGCCACACTCTGCAGGATGTGGTCATATTTTTGGGGAGTTGCCCTGCTCCCATTGGTCAGCAGTGACCTCCTGCTTGACCCAGAGAACTGGGAATAAGTATCTGAGAGGGACAGAGCCTCTCAGATCTGCTGCTTGAAACTTCCTGAAGCAAGAAGTGCCCTGTTGAGAAGTTTTGCTGTGCAAAGATTTCTAAGGCCTGACCTCTGAAGACTGCACCATCTGAAACTACAGCCCTGTGGATTATCTTGATGGAAAAGAACTAAAGAGTGGACTCCCTGAAAGCTACAGGTTAAAAGAGCTCATCTGGAACATCACCAATTAAATCTGCACCTTGGAGAACCACCAGTGAATTTGTAAGGGTTTTGTAGCAGTGGATTGTGGGAACTGAAGTCCTCAACTTTCAAGGATCATCTTGGAGCTTCCAGACCCTTGGAGTGAGTTTGAGACACTTTGGGAACCCTTGAGGAACTTCAAGGAAAAGTTCAAGAAGTTTGGAGAACTGTGGAGCAACTTTGGAAAAAAGCTCCATAGAGGGACAGACCCAACCTGGCCAGCCAGGCCGCCTGCCTTCAACCGCGAGCCGGCTAAGCCAACCAGGTTCGTCCCGCTAAAAGCTCCATCGGTCCAACTTCCACAGTTTGACCGGAACTAGAAAAAATTTGAAGCCGGCGAACCCTCACCAGATCTGGCTTCATGAAGAGCATCAAGAGACCCTGCAAGAAAAAGCTCCAGATAAGTTTCTAAGTCTGCTCATAGAAAGGGTGACCGGGAGCAACCGCAAAAGCCAAGCCGCCTGCCTTCCATCGCGTGTCGGCCTGGATTCCTGGGTTGCCCCGCTGAAGCCCTAAAGAAAAAGTTTGTAAGTCTGCTCCAGGGAAGTTGATCGGGAGCTCGTCGAAAGGCAATCCGGCGAACCCTCACCTGATCTGGACTGGCTGGGAGCTTAGAGGGACCTCCGGGAGAAAAACTCCAGAAAAGTTTCTAAGTGTGAAGGTAGAAACTGAGACCGGGACCTGCCGTGATCTGAAGCCGTCCAGGGCTCCATCGTGGTCGGCCTGAAACTTTGACTTTGACCCGGTCTATCGCGAGCAGGTATCCCAATATGGTGCTATAATCTTCTAAGTGCTATATTTAGCTAAATCTTTGAAAATTCATTTCTCCAGTTCCCTACATTGGATTTTTGTCGTTTTGGTGTCATTTTAAAGATTGGTGTTGGATTTGTATCATGTGTTGTGTCTTAATTATTTACTGAATTGGTGTTTTTAAATGCTTTGCATACCTGTCTTTGAAGTCAAGCCTGCCTGCCTCAGGCAAGCTACCAAGGGTTGAGCATAGGAATAATTTTCTAAGACCTATGCTGAGTCCTATCATGTGTTAGTGGCCTTATTGCCAGTGGCAGACCTACATTTGCCCCTACCAATAACCCACTTTCCAACACAAACAAAACAACAAAACAGCTTACTTAGTGCTAGGAGGAGGAGTCTGGATATTGTGGCATGTATGAGTGAAGAAGAGCGATGCAAGGCTGAAGTGCCCTTAAGCTGAAGTAAGGGGGCTATTGGCACCCCCAGCAGAGGCAGCCGGAAGCTACAAATACAGTCTTTTTAGGTCGAGCCTGGCAGCGCATGCGCTGCGAGCCATGCTGTATTGGAGTATGGACTTGAAGCACTGCCCACTCTCCACCCATATTTGTCATTGGCTTGTGTCAGTGTCCTTCCTAAATGCTGGCTTCTGATTTGTTAATAGGCTTGTTAGTCCCTCCTTAGTACCGCCTTGTCTTCATTTGTAACCACCCATGAGGACTGGCCCTTTTACTTCGGTTGTTACACAGTACGTCTTATTTACTCTTTAAGCACTATTTTCTTTAATGGTTTCTCCTACTGCAGGCACTACATGCTTTCCTGCAACATTCAGCACATTCAGTTTGCCATTCGTTCTTTCAAAGGGCTCATTTACAAAACAAGCATTTGGACTGCAATAGGTCTCGCATTTCTGAGAGTTTAAGCTATTAGCATTGTAAATGACAATGCCTTTTATTTATGTTTTAAAAAACAAAACATAAATAAAAGGCATTGTCATTTACAATGCCAACAGCTCAAACTCGCGTAACTGCGAGACCTCTTGCATTGCACATGATTGTTTTTTTATTGTTGGAAAGGAGGACTGCCACAGTCTAAAGGCATTTTTGCCCAAAATGCCAATAATTGTTGTTCCTTCCTAAAACAATGATGTGTGCTATGGACATTGAAATATTACTTAACAAATTAATACTATTACAAAGTGCCCACAGGGAGAGCCATTGACTGATCTTCATTGTTGAGTAAAGAAGTATAAATATGAGGGTGTGGGTACTACACAATTAATGAAAGAAAGAGTCTAACTCCAACCGACTGGACTGTTGGTGGATGCAGTATTGAAGCCGAATGGGTGACATCTGAAGACACTCAGGGGTATATTTACAAGAACTGCTGCTAACTTGTGTTAGCATTAGTTAGCGGCAGTTTTCTTAACGTGGACTATCGCTGAAAACTATCACCCTGTTAGCGATGTATTTACTATACATTGTTATATGGCAGTAGTTTCAGGTAGCCGCGGTGAAAACTGCCACTAACACTAGCGTGAAGGCAATAAAAATTCTGACGTTAGCGGGCGAAAACTGACAAAAGGCCAATTTGCGGGCAAAAAACTCACGTTAGTCAGCAGAACTTCACCTTTTTTGCCTCTAGAGGCAAAAATAGACAATAAGTCCACCTCCAATGAAAAAAAAGAAAACAATGCAAGGCAGAATGGAGCAGCCAGGAACAAGTGCAGCACAGATCAACAACCTCCCCAAATCCCCCAACAGCCAGGATGACCAGCCAGAGTACTCGGGGAAGAGGAAATGCAAAATCAGGGCTACATATATGAAAAGATGCGCATCGGTGGCGAAAACCTGTGCTGCATCACTTTTCATAGCACTCTCCTTACAACCCCATGTCAGCCAAAACCTTGAAAGCACGGACAGTCCCCGGTGCCCGGAGGCCTCACTGTGCCTGTGTCTGGGATCCGAGTGGGATGCAGAGGTGCTGTGGAGTTGCTGTGGAGTTGCTGGGCTATGGCAGTAGACACTGAGGCATCAGCGATCGCCCTTACATGGTGGTGAAGTCTGCCAGCTTGCATGGAGACATGTTGCTGACCTGTGTGAGAAGACTGCCTGGTGTCCCTTGAAGCTGTGAACGGTAGAGGTGCTCCTGCGCACCAACGTAAAGAGGTCTGCATCGCATGCCACATGCCATCACTACACCGGGGTGTACGTGGGGGATTACCAATAGTGGGATGCGCCTCTCTGCATCACAGTCTGGAGGATGTTGCGCTGGCCTTACGCTGTTGAGGGTGAGGCCCCTGAGCTCTGCCGAACTTGTGTGGTGGGAGCGCTGCACCTTCACGCATGAGGGGGTTCTGTTGCATCACTTCCATCGGGAGGTTCCCCAGCGGACTTGGCGACAACTGCTGTGCCCAGGCTTGTGAAATCCCGCCTGGCTGAGGCTCCTGCTGGCTGAGTCACAGATTTAAAGAGAGTGCAGCGGATTGCGCCAGTGTCAATGTCCAGGTGAGGATAAGTTGGGACGTGTAGCAGAGGAGGTCCGGGGGTCGAGTCGGGCCCAGGCATAGCACCTGTGGGTGACGCAACCCCAGTTGCGGTTCCTCCTCTATGGCGGAAGAGCATCGCCCCACTGCTCTCAAGCAGTGCAAGAAGAGGAAACCTAACATGAGGATAACCTTCAGATATTCTCACGCTATGTTTCCTTTGCGGGCAGGAGGGTGGGTGGGTCTACCCGACTCACAGAGCAGGGCAGGGGCGGAGTGGTATGGCCACTGAAGTGCGCAATGACTGTTTGGTCGGCCCTCTCAGGTCACCCAAAGAAGTCATGCGCACTTCCCTGTTTGCAATGCAGGCTGCATTACAGCATGCATGGAGAACATGCCCACCCCTCCAGCCCATGGCTGAACGCCTTGTCACGTCACTCAAGAACAATCACAACGGTGCATTGCAGCATTGTGATTGGCTTAGGGGAGGGACCCTGGCTGCCTGCTTCCTGTTCCTGGAAGCAGATTCAGGAGACCAGGAGCACAGAAGACATGGGACCCGGTCTCGAGGTAATATTTAAAAATATATATATTTACAACCTACCATCCCCTCATCCCCACCCCCTCCAGTGTCCTGTCCCGTGTTTCCTGCCTCCCGGCTGTCCAGTCCCCCAACCCCGCAGCACTACTTAAAGGCAGCTACTGTGCGGCCATGCGCAGCGGGCATACCACTGGTGAGCCAAAGGCAAGCCTGTCTGCGTCCATCCGCCCCTGGACCGTGCCCAGCACTAAGGACCCTTCCTTTCGGATACTCCAACGCTACGACGCCAGCACCGTCCTCGCCATCAGCCCTGGAAGCCACACCGCCTGCCATCTAGCATCACTTTTGAATACCCTTGCACCCTGCGCCTGCCAAAACTGCAAACGCACCTTCTGACACATCAGCACACCAGCGCCTCCTGCCTCCCAGCCGACCAACAGCACAGCCGACCAGCTCAACTGCATCCACCTCAATGTGTGGTCCCTCCACAAACACGCAACAGAAATCTGGGACCTCCTCGACACCACCTCTTCAGACATCGCCTTGTTCACGGAAACCTGGACCATGCTCTGCTCCGGACCGGACATCGCCATCACCATCCACGAAGGCTACAAATTCACCCGCACGGACCATTCCGAGTGCCCAGGAGGAGACATTGCCATAGTCTAAAAAAGCACACACCAACTGACCACACACTCTAATGACCCGTACACTCCCAGAACCGGACCAACACCAACCCCATCCTCCGCGGCACCCTCATCTACAGGCCCCCAGGCCCATGAACCCCCATTTACCAATGCCATTGTAGACCTCATTGCACCCCAGGCTCTCCCATCCACTGACTACATCCTACTCGAACACCTCAAATTCCACCTGGACAACCCCAGTGACCAGAACACCACCACCCTCCTGGCGAACCTCACTAACATCGGACTCAAGAAGCTAGTCACCGCACCAACCCACATTGCTGGACACACGCTCGACCCCGTCTCCTCCGCCAGTGGGAACTTCAACTACAGCCACACCACCTAACTCTCCTGGACCGACCATCAAAGTATACATCACGCCTTCACCACGCCCACAGTACACCACCGCCATCCTCGAAATACCCAGCCGCAGTTGGATCAAGGCCATCAAAGAACTTTTTGGCAAATCCCTCAGCACCACCACTCCGTCAACGCTTACAGAAGCCAACACCAAAATGCGCAAAGTCCACCAGTGGAGCTCAAACTTCGCCAACACCTTGGTAGCTCCTCCGTGTCAGTGGACCGAGCATCTGGGGGTCGCTGGCTGCTGAGGAAGGTGACAGCAGACACCCTGGAAGCCAGACTAGACTCTGTACAAAGGGACGCCTCTAGGCATATGCGTGACCATGTGAACTCCTATGCCACATTATACCTGCATCAGGTAGGATGCATGCATGGTGGGCGTTCCCAGGTGACAAAGCCTCATACGTGTGGCGCAGGGAAATCTATGACGGTTAATTGCGACAATTCTAAGACGCCACTGCGTCAAAACCTTACGCCCGCCAAGGGTGACGTAGTGCCATAGGGATAGGCCTGCCTCATGCATTACTGGCGTTGCGTCATGCTTGCGACAAAATTGCAGCAATGCGTGATTTTAGCGCTGAAAGATACGTCAGGAATACTGACACATCTGTAAATCCTTGCGACTTGGAGCACCGTACAGTAAATACTGCGCGTCCATGGTGTTGCAAGGAGGGCGCAGTGAAAAGTGTGCCAATGCTGTTTTGTTGCAGCGATGCAACACTTTTCATGAATGAGGGCCAGGACTGCTCCCTATGTTATTGTGGGGCGCATTCCAGAGCTTTTGTTTTGACGCAGGGCAGCGCAGCAATATTCTTTGCTGCGCTGTCCAGCACCAAAACCTCTGAAATGAGGCCCCAAGTGTTTGCATCAATTTTAAGACCAGCTATTAGCTGGTCTTAAAAAACTGCCTCTAACTGAAATTAGAGGCAGTTTGGGGGGTTTTGCACCATAGAAGGAATTTCTTGTAAATATCGCAAAGTGGGTTTCACAGGAATGCCCACCTTGCATCTCTTTTTCATTAACTCTGGTGAACAGATGTGGCAATCTTTAAAATTCATGTTTTTGCTGGAAAAGTGCAACTAACTCCAGTTAGCGGCAATTTGTAAATAAGGCGATAAAAAAATAGCTACAGCGGCGTTAAGTCCTTGTAAATATACCCCTCAGGATGGTTAGGAAATCATTGGTGGTGCTGCTTGTCAATGTTGTTCAAGCCATCTTTGTAGACAGGTGTTTTGTGGTGCCAGAGAGCTGGGGAAGAGCATATTTAATTCAAACACACAAAAGTGACAGCAGGTGTAAGCAGGACTCTGCAAGTCTGTAAGCCCAACCTCGCACTGTCTCCCCAAAACATTCTTTCACCAAAGAGAGGTCAGAAGTTATTATTTATTCATTTTTATGTCTGATACAGCTCCAGACATAGCATGTAGCACAATGTCAGTAAATTAACTTTACTGTATAAATATATTATAATTATATTGTATATATTACCCAGTGGCAGTTGCCACTGAGTATAGTTAGGTCAGTGTTTACATAGGAAATGCGATGTTTGTGATGCTAATAAATTTGGCACCGTTAGACGAATCTCCATGAAAAAAGAGGTGAGATGTTGCTCGGCCCCCCTCCCGATCCTTCAAAGGCCCTGGGGACCCCATCCCCCAGGGCCGGTATATTTTATTGAGGGGAGGGGGCCTCCTCCCAAGCCATTGAAGGCCCTGGGGAGCCCACCCCTGGGGCCAAAATGCCCAGGCCGTCCCCTCCCTGAGCCTCTGAAGGCCATGGGACTCCTAAAATTTTAAAAAGGGAACAGGGCTGCAAACCCTCCTCCCTCAGTATTCCATGGACTTAGGGACCTCATGCCCAGAGACTGGCTCACATGCTGTGACCTGGGGAACCCACCCCCAGGACACAGCAACTTCCCTGCCTGCACCAGCACATGTAGGGAAACTTGTGTTTGCTTCCGCCTAGTGGGAGCATTTTTAAAACTCCAGACAAATGGGAGCAAACACAAAGTCTTTTCCCAGCGGGTGGAAGCTTTAAAAATGCTCTCACCAGCTGGGAGCAGACTTTTGATTAGTTTTCCTGCTTGCACTGATGCCGGCAGGGAAACAGATCAACAGATTGCTCCCGCTTTGAGGAATTGCTGCTCTGTGCGGGCGGGTGCAGTCGACTCCCACAGCATGCGGGGAGCAGCTGGGTCCGCGGAAGCCCTGGGACTTCCCTTTGTGGCTCCCCCAACAATTGTATGGCCCCCATTAAAATAAAAACTAGTGTTCCTGCCATTTTCCATGCTGATGGACTGCGCAATATACGAAAGGGACCGAGCGTGTGACTGCCAATTTTGATGGCTCTATCTTGCTGCAGAGGAATATGAGGATATCTCCACCAAACAAGGACACAATTACTTCAGTTAATTGAGAGGAAGTTCACTTGTTTGGTGGAGATTCAACTCTTTGTCTTTCTCTTTGTATCCTCTTTTTGAGGATTCTTGTTGTCACTGTTTTCTGCATGAAGACACTTGAGGAAAAAACAAATTGCCAAAATTGTGGTCCTTTACGCAGCTGTAGTGTAGAGTATGCACTAGACAAAACCGAAGGTTAAAGTAACGTTATAGTTAGGTGAATATGTCAGTGAAAACATTAACGTTTTGAACTGAAAAAACCCACAGAAATTTACCAGTTATAGTTGGCAGAACTAAGTATAACTTCCGCCCTCACCATGCACTACTTATGACCTCACTCATGACATGTTCTATGACATAATTTATGACATCACTGATGACATCTCAAAACGACATAATTGATGACATCATTGATGAATCTTTGTCGCTTAATAACTTTGCACCCGTTTGACGAATGTCCATGAAACTTTGTAGAACAACTGCCCCCATTTCATTCTCTGAGTAGTAAAAGCTTTGCTGCGTTTGCTCAAGGGGGTGCAAAGAAAAAAGGAGGGTCCCAATACAGGTGTAAACTCCAATACATTTTACATAGACTTTTGTATTTGTGTAGTGCAAAAACCGTCAGTTGGATTTCTATTAAGTTAGAACAAGTAGGTATGGTAAGTATTTTTTATGTTTTATGTGTTTTAAACTTAGCTATATCTGTGGCTGCTGTAGTACTGTGGTACTCCCAACGTATATTGCTATGACAAGTCATTAGCTGATTGGCTAATGACTGCCTTTAGAAAAAATAAAGGCAGTCATGTTGTTTTCAGCTCAAGTTTCCCTGTGTTCTGCGTTACTCCTTGTAATGTAGGTAAGTATTTGGTTTGGTACTTTTCCCATACCTATTGCCACTTTATTAAAATGGTAATAGGTAGGCCAAAATTGTAATACGTGCATATATATATATATATTCAATGAAAAAACCAAAGGTTTCACACGTTATAGTTAGCTGGACATTTCACTCGTAAAAAACCAATGAAATTCCCCCGTTATAGTTAGTTCAGCTAACTATAACTCGCGCGCCCGCAATGCACTGCTGATGACGTCACATATTACATCACTCATGACATGGTCAGTGACATCACTCATGACATCACTGATGACATCTCAAATGACATCACTGATGACATCACTGATGACATCATCCTTGTGATAGAGTGGCAGACCTCCTCTCTCCCTAATATAACCTTTGATACACACATTCAAAAATAGAGACTAAAATTTTCAAAACAATGGACATACCAATACCAGTTACAACAACCTCTTCAGTAACTCTAAGATCCACATACACATCCACTCATTCACCAACAGTCCTATACAGTCACTCATACATGTACTCACTCATCATATGTACTCATACACCTATACATCCTGTTACACAATGCCACTCATCCATAGAGTTACTCACACACATAGTCACTCATGCTAATAAAGAATCAAACATACATTTACTTGCATATACAGTTATACACACACCACCACACTTACTTCTACGGAAACTTACACATACTTAGTCTTTTAAACAATCACTTATAGAAACACATACTTATTCATACAGGAACTCTTTCAATCTCTCACTCTCACATATACTCGCTTATATACACCAATAGTCACATATACTAGTTTAAAACATATGTAGTTACTCAAAAAGACACTATTGAGACAGTCATTCACTCACTAACACACCCATACACTCACTCATCCACCCATACAGTCCTGCACACATGCTGTCTTCAACACATACAAAGAGTGAGTCACTCATTCATGCACCTATGCACTACGTAATACCCCCACCGAACCATGCAGACACTCAGACTGATACTCATAAAACCAACTAATAACCTATATAGACACCCATGTAGCTACTCACCAACCCATGCAGCCACTTATACACAAAGTGAGAGACTGATACAGATATTTACATATTAAAACATTAGTCACTAAGCTATGTATTCACTATGATACACTTAATCAGTCAGTTACACAATCAATTTTTCAAAAACAAATCATCCATTTAGACACTTATATACCCATTTATTCTTCCATCGACCTTGAGATATACATATATAAAACATACTTAATTGTCAGAAAAACACACATTCACTGGATGATGTCATCAGTGATGTCATCAGTGATGTCATTTGAGATGTCATCAGTGATGTCATGAGTGATGTCACTGACCATGTCATGAGTGATGTAATATGTTACGTCATCAGCAGTACATTGCGGGCGCGCGAGTTATAGTTAGCTGAACTAACTATAACGGGGGAATTTCATTGGTTTTTTACGAGTGAAATGTCCAGCTAACTATAACATGTGTGAAACCTTTGGTTTTTTCATTGAATTTCTAAGGTTTTTTAAATGCTAATTCCTAACTATAACGTGTGTGAAACCCATGGTTTTTTCAGTGAATTTGCAAGGTTTTTTAAATGCTAATTCTTATATTTTCCTTTTTTTTTTTTTTTTGCAATGTTTTTTACATATTTTTATTTTAAATTTATATCCTCTTTAAAGACTATGGTTAAATTTAAAAAATTCTACAATATATTTTTTTATTTTTACCTTTGTTTTAAACTAAACAGGTAAGATTTAGTAGTATAACATAGTGAATCTTTTTTTCCCTTTTCTTTTTTTTTTTTTAGTATTTTTTTAACGTGCGCTTACCGTACGCGCACGTCTTGCTTTTAGTACGTTAGATTTCTACGCTGTTTGCGTACAGTTACGCAATTTGCGTAGACGTGCGTCACGCGGCGCGTAACGCGTATGCTGCACGCGCATGTTACGCGGAAGTGAAGGGGCGTGCCTGTTTTGCGCATGCGTGCGTGCGTGTGTCTTTTTTACGCGCATGCGTACTTTTACCGTAAGCGCTCCGTAAGCGCACCGTAAGCGTAACGTACGCGCACATTGGGTCATGTGATCAAGAAACAACACTTTTGATTGGTTTTTACTACTTTCAGTTCTAGAACTCTCCTACACCACACCCATTCCCCTCATTTCTGCTTGTGATCCCTTAGGAGAAGGAGCTGAGTTGTCTTTGTGATACGATGGCAGAACAGCAGACCTCTTCAGAGAGTGAGGCTAGCAGCACTACCTTGAGGCAGAGAAGGAGGAAACAAAAGAGCTCTTTCATATGGGAGTATTTTTCTTTTCCAGAGGGCAAGAAAAAGGTAAATGCACCTTTAGTGACTTGTAAGCTTTGTGACCGTGTACTTTCAAGAGGGAATCCTAACAAGAAGTATTCCTTCGGGAATCACACTATGTTGAGACACCTTCATGATGTACACGGTAGGACATATGCTCGACATACTGGAGGAAACCCTTCAGTAAGTCAACCAAGCACATCCACAGCAGCTCAGCCTGGTCCATCATCTGCAGGGCCGAGTCCATCTTCGGCAGGTCAGCTGAGCCCTTCATCTGTGGGGGGAGCATCTCCTTTTTCTGGTCCTCAGGAAACTAACCATCGGTTTGAGAGGGTTACAATGCGGTGCGCCACTTGTTATGGTCTAATTGTTCATAGGGAGACCAGTGTTGCCCTAGTTAACAATAAAATAGACCAGCACATTTGTCCTACCGACTAATATTCCCATTCTTTCTTTCCTCTGTCCCTGTACGAACACAACGGCTCTTTTAAGAGCCAACCTTACCTTTCAACTTTTTTTAATATATTTTTTTAACTTTTTTTTGATTTTTTTTTTACCGTACGCGTACGGTACGCGTAATTTTTTTTTATTTTTTTTAAAAACACTAAAAATCAATTATCACATTACAAGGTCTTTGAGAGATTACAATGAAAAACTGAAAATGTGATTGTGGAGAAGTGGAAAAAAGGGACCATGAAATTTCTGACTTACCATACCCACTCAAAAAATTATTTATTAATTAAAATGTTATTTTAATTGCTATAAAAATGGTTCAAGTTTTCGAAAATTTTCTTTCACAATCTGAAAAAAACGAAAAAAGTATTAATATTTAATAAATCATTTTATAATACAGTACACATATTTACATATTTTCCAAAAACAATTTTTTGCCTTTTTTTTGCTGTTTTCAGAATATATTGCATTTCACTATAAATCGTGAAAGCAATTGCATTCATCACTTAACAGCGGGCAAAAAAAAAATGACAATCTCAAAGATTGTTTAAAAAAAGCCCAGAATCTCTTCTCAGTTAAACATAACATTATCGAAATGCAAAATATTATTCATTAAAAATATCATCTAATAACAAAAACTATTTCTATAAAATACCGTCTGACAATTTTCTTACAGAAGCATAATCTCAAAAATAATATATCTCAAATAAATCCACAATACATCTAGTTTCCTTTCTTTTAGGCCAAATGTTAATTTTTGAAATTATTTTTTGATTAAATTTCCAACGATAATCCAATAAAATTTCAAAATTTAAATTGTACAGATGTTACCGATTCTCTCTAAAATTTTGGTTTCCGAAAGATTAATTAGGATTTAATTAAGTCCACAATACAATTGGATACCTTTCCTTTAGGCCAAATGGTAATTTTAAAAATCTTTTTTGATTAAATTTCCAACGGTAATCCAATAAAATACAAAAATTTAAATTGTACAGATGTTACCGATTCTCTGTAAAATGTTGTTTTCTGAAACATTAATTAAGAATTATATAAGTCCACAATACAATTGGTTACCTTTCCTTTAGGCCAAATGATAATTTTAAAAATCTTTAAATTTGAAAATTCCAATGGTAATCCAAAAAAATGGTAAAATTGTTTTGTACAGATCTTGCCAAGTCTCTCTAAAATTTAGGTTTCAGAAAGATTAGATAGGAATTTGCTAAATCAAAAGGCAAACGTTGCTTGAAAATCAATTTTGAATCATTACACAGTGTCCAGCCTTTTTCACATTTAAGATAAACTGTGTAATGTCCAGAAGTAACAGTAGGTCCTTCATGGAAAATTATTGCAACTGTTACAAAAGTTTTTCCTGAAATTGATAATTGCTGTCCTGTAAACTTCTTTATTAAAGTATCCAATTTTGAACCATCAGCTCTACATCGTTGCATCATTAAAATTATATACTGTCCGTATTCCTTTAAAATTAACGTTGAAAACATGTCAGATTTACACTCACCGCATTGCATGCTATGATTAGCATCTTTAACTAATTTAGCAAAAGTGACTGTTTTACTCTCTGGCAATGTTAAATAAATAAACCTTTCAGAATCAACATTAGAGCCACATGTATTGAAACAGTTTTCACAACTATGTTCCCATTTATAAGACAGACCAAACAAATTTTCAATGTGTACACCTTCTTCTTCCAGTACCTGAAGAAAATACAACAAGAATTCCTGTGCGTCTTGCTGTACATTTTGAGAAAACTGTGTACATCTTGAACATACATCTAAAAGTTTTCTAATTTCAGTAGCACTTTCTATTTGAGTTTTATCATTACTCAGCTTTTGAAAAAGGAGACTCAACTCAGAACAGAATCTTTTTCTCTGATTTACTATTATCTGCTCTTGCAAACTTTCCAGATAAAATGCAACATTCAGCACTACATTAGCGTAGCAGTTGACACCAGAGCTATTTTCAAAATGACATCCTACAACCTCTTCTTCATTTTCCTTTTTCTTTTTGCTTGCAATTACATCACTCCTCTTTTTTTTCCTCCTCTCTACATCCTCATTACAGATATTCTCATTTCTCCTTTTACGAGAAACTACACGTTTTTCTAACACAGGATACTGACCTAAATGAGGAGCATAGGTTCTTCTTAATCTATTGTACTCCTTTACACAATTTGCATCAGCACTAACTTTTGAATCATCAAAGTCTATCATGAATAAACCAGATAATGTTTTCACTCGTGACAAAGCTACATAAGCCATACCTTCTTTGAACACAGTTAACCCAATGTTTACAAATGCACAATCTACAGTCAATCCTTGAGACTTGTGAATAGTTACAGCATATGCTAGAGAAAACGGAAACTGTTTCCTTTGTACATATAAGTCTTTCACAAGCATAAAACGAACTGTACAACGACAAATGTCTATAACTTCTTCTATCTGATCAAATTTTATTTTTAAACATTCAATTCCATCTTTTTTCTGATAATTAATAAAACCCACAACTCTTCCCATAGCTCCATTAACTAAACCTTTTTCAACATCCAAATTTCTCCTTAAAAATACTCTACAGTTCATGCAAACATATAGATTTTTTTCTAATCCAGCAGTTTTGGAAATGTTCTTCTCTAGTGAATCCAATTTATTTTTCAGTTTGCCTGTTAATGTGATAGTAATTCTTCCATCCTGAATTTTGTCCACTGCTTCCAATTTCCTGATATCTTCCTTTTCCAATTTCAAAAGCTCCTCATTGAATATTGAGCATTCACGTAGATTTGGCATTAAGCAGATGACACTTTTCTTTTCTGCAATGTTCTTGTATATCTTCTCTGCAACTATTTCTTCCTTTGGAAATAAATTATGTAGCAACCGGCTCTGTAATGCTTTTGTGCCAGCTTCAGTGAGTAGTCCAATTCTGATATCTTTCAGAATACTTCCATATTCTTCATCGTTTGCTTGTCTCATATTAGTAGTAAGTTCCTTGTACTCAAAGAAGGACCAAATATTTGCATTACCGATGCTTCCCAATGACTTCTTTGTGTCTTCATGTGTCACAGTATTAAACACTGGTTGTCCTTTAACTGGAGTAAGCTGTAGAAGATCCCCAAAAACTATGACATGTTTTCCACCAAATAACACGTCATAGTCTGTCCTTAGAGTTTGCTGCATTCTTAAATGCACAAAGGCAAGCATTAAGTTTGATACCATGCTCACCTCATCAATAATGAGAACTTGCATCTTCTTCAATACTCTTGAAACTTCCAAGCATGCTTCTCCAGTTAGCTTGTGGTATTGTATTTTGTTCTCATGCTCCACTGGTAACATTAGCAAACGATGTAAGGTGATTCCTTTTATGTTATATGCTGCTAACCCAGTTGGAGCAGTAACCACACAAGACAAAGTAGAATCCGTTTTTTGCTGTAGGTAGCTTCTGATGACTTTTATTAGGAAACTTTTTCCAGTTCCAGCTTGTCCGCTTACATACATCCTGATTGGATGAAATGATGTGCATGAGCACTCTTTTTTTTCATGTAGTAATCCGTGATTAATTTTGTTTCTGATTTCTTCATAAATTTGTTGCTGCTCTTCATTCAGTTGTCTTTCCAAATTTGGTAAGTCTATAAATTCTTCTTGAGCTTGATTCATAGCCGTTTCCACTTCATTCATGGCTATTGCAGCTTCATTTTCAACGATTGGTTGTCCTAGGGGATCTTGACTGAGTGTTCTTGAACTTTGGCTGTCTTGAGAACTGTCTCTAGCTACTTCAGCTGCAATTGTAGTTTCCTGTTCAATTTCTTCATTTAATATTTGCACATAAGTTGTGAATGTACTGCATTGTATGCTGTCTTTGCAAGCATTAAATGAATCTTCATAGCTTTGAAATTCTCCCAGTAGTTCATCCTCTGTACGCCATGGTTTAAATAGCTGTAAAAGAGCCAAGTAGTAAAATTCCTTTTTGTCAGTAGTGTCGCAACTCAGCTTCCTGTGATTTATCAAACTTCCTTTTGTTTGCTTCACCAAACATCCTTCCTCACCAATGACTTTATATTTTCCATTGTTGATGTCTTCTGCAGCTTTCCGTGAATAAATGTAGTTCTGCAGCACTTCATAGAGACACATGTTCTCCAGATGATGACTTCTCTTGGGATAATATGTGTCCAACATGTTTGATTTCAAAATATCTGTACTTTCTGGGTCATTCTCGGCCAAATATTCAATTTCTCCAACAGATTTCAGTACCCGATTTCTCATTGCTGCAAGGCCTAAACTTGCCCAAATTATTCTTCTTGATTTCGAGTAGAGACTTGCAGAAGATAACCTATCTGAACATTCGTAGGATCCAATTTCTCGATGCGATAACATCTTTAAACTGAAACTGTACAGCTTCTTACTGACAGTCTTCTCGTGAGAAATCTCTTCCCACATTTCTTTCAATTCAGTTTTTTCAGATTTAGTAATGTAAGACGTTACATATCGAGCAACAGCAATGGAATTGTCAGCTACATACTGTATATCCATGTTAGCATTCCACATGGATAAAATGACTGGGTTGTAGTCATTTATATTTTTTGATTCTTCTTTTCTTTTAAGGTTGTAGGTATTCTTAGGTTATTTTCTTGTGATAGTATGTCTCACAGATGACATAAAATTGTTTACTCTTCTATTTGAAAGAACAGGTCTAGGAAATCCAAATCGACATTTAGTGTAGTATTTATCTTTGCTCTTGTATTTCCGTCGACAGTATTTTCCACACCGATGACTTTGGAAACGTAAAACTTGCTCCTTTAGCTTTTTCTCTTCTGTGCTTTTTGGTATAGCACATGTTGCATATTCTTCAATGAAAGATAACACTGCTTCATCAGTATCTGTTCCAAACTTTGGGGCATCCTTGATCCACAACAGCATATGAATATGAGGAGCACCTCTTGCCTGGTACTCTTTTCTCCAAAAGAAATCCTCTAGTTCTCCAAGAGGTGGATTTTTTTTATTGCAGATGAAGGACATCATAGCCTCAAATCTATGATTGAAATATCTGCAAACATTAACCGGATCCAATGAGCACAGTTCTCCAGCTGTCTTGTATTCGATGTTTTTAATGTTAGAATTTGCCTCTCGAAGAAAATCCAGTAAATCATCCCAAGCGTACTCAGCACAGCTTAGGGTAAGGAACCATGTTGGTGTTCCTAAATTTCGTAACATGCATTTTAATTCACCATGGCGTCGGTACCAATATTCATTTGTCCCACGCTGACAAGCCATCAGATTGATGAGTTGTGTTTCCAAATGATCATCTCGGTGCTGCACTTTCTCCATAAAATCCTTAGCAGACACATTTTGTAAATGTACTCCACTTTTTAAAACGTGATTTACTGCATATGATAATGCAGACAAGTCGCTTTCAAATAAAAGTTGGAATAAATAAGGAATACTTTGTCGAAATCTTGGATCTTCTGCATATAGTCTTGTAGTCCGATACTCAGAAGCTGGAATCTGTTCTGGACGTTCATCGTATCGTCCTCCTTTTCCTGTAGGAAACAGCTGGGGAAAACATCGAGCTTCCAAGCTCTCCTCCCATACACTCACGGGAGTTCCTTTTGCTTTCCTCATCTGAAACAGATCAATATTGTCTCCCATAACTTCTTTTGAATGAAGAGGATGTATGCTAAAATGTTCATAAATTTCTTCTTCCTTTGACTTGTCCACTTTTTCAATTTGTCCAGTTGGTGTTTCTGTGTCTTCTTGTAAATCTTCTTCTTCTTCTTCTTCTTCTATATAAATTGATTCATACCATTTGTTATTCCTTTTCAAATACAAATTTGCTCTTTGTACTTTCCGTACATCTACCAGCTCCTGCCAAATCTTCTTATTCTTTGTAGGTACACCATTAACCAGAATAACTAATGGTTCAGTTTCCAAAGTATCTGCATCAATAGTTTCCATATTTTTTTTCAAATCCAAGGGCAAATACACCACTCTACCTTTTAAACCCCTCAGTAATCTGAAGGAGGTAATTTACTAGTTTTGGGCTCCATACGTACTATGGTCTGGAACGGATGAACACATTGAATAAGTATAGACTCATATGTATTTAATTCAGAAAGTTCGGCAGGAATAACATCCAATTTTAAATTATTATGTACAGCTCTGGTCGGCATTCTATTTTCCTCTAACTTGTTGTAACAGTATTTACAAATACGCTGATCTTCACCCAATTCAAAACAATTTTCAAGAAATATATATGTGGCAAAATCCTTCCACTTATAATTATCTTCATTTTCACTTTTTCTGTAGAGATCAACATTCCTAGTTTGTTTTCTATAATGAGTTCTGCGGCAACAAATACAAGTAATATTTGGTCTTTCATTAGAGATTATTGCAAATTTTGTTATGTGATCATTAAATGTCTTACTTACAGAGGGTTCTACATTCTCTTCCACTTCTTCCTCATTTACTGTGTCCTTTTCTGCACTGTCTTGTTCAGGACCAAAGTAACAAAACTGAATTTCATCAATAACCTTCTCTACATCTGATACCGTTCCACGGAACAGAGCCCTATTCAATTCATCTAACTTTATTGCTGGACTTTTAGCAAAATACAACCGTCTCACAAACTTTCTCATTTCAGTATGATGAACAGCCAGCATCCTAAAATGATGAAAAACACTTTTACACACTTTTCTAGATAGACAAGCCAGAGAATGACCCTGCAAACCAGTATTCTCTCTCACTCTGCATGGATCTAGACTTTGAAGCACCTTAATCTTCTGTTTTACACTTTTTTTACTATATTCTCTTAGAAACTCACGAAATGTATCAATAGATTCCTGACGCACAGTGCAAATACTACTACAATTCCAAGTGTACACTGGGGCTTTAGGACGTCTCCCCATAGCCTCATCCGCCATCACTTGTACCTCATCTCTTGGAACCATTTTCTCCTTCTCCATTATGCAACCATTTTTCACTTCGTAAGCACGACCTCTGGTGTCAACTGCATGCAGCAAACTATTACTTTGAAAATAACTCTCTTCATTAAAAAAAGGTTCACTACTTGAACTATGCATCCATTCTCCTAAAAACACTTTACAAAAGTTTGTTCTTTTCACTACTCTTTTCCTTTTGCTTTGTGATTTCAGTACATTGACCATTTTATCTAATGTACGCATCCTATTCAAAATTAAAATGAATAGTTTCCTTTTTAATTCCAATGCCTTAGCTGCAATGGCTTCAATTTCTTTTTTTCTCTTATAAAATTTAGCCTTTTGCTTATATTTCTTCACATCCTTTATCAAATTGGACATAACTCTTCTCTGAAACATTTTTCTACGTATCTCTTTAAACGCTGTTTTTCTGTTTAAGTTAATCTTTATTGTTTCTGAAGGTATATTTGCATTAACTAAATGCTCAATTTTTTCCTGTTCTTTTCTATTTAAAACATTCTTTCCAGTACAGACATTTTGTACATTTTTCCTTTTTTTGAAGATGTTCTTTAAAAAATCTTTTGTCTGCTTACCAGAAGACTTTCTCTTTTTCCCAACATGAGCATCTCCAACTAACTTAGGTCCTCCAGTTGTCTTCAAATATAGTTTTTTTTGTGGTTTTTCCTTAGTCTGGATTTTGTAGGCATCTTAAATTTTGTTCACTGCTCTTCAGCAATACCTGAAAAAAACTTTAAAAAAATTCCTTTTTTTTATTTAAATATATTACTACATTTTTTATGATCTTTTCAAATCTTAAAATACTAAGTACCCCTTTCCTACAAGTGAAAATCACAATAACACCTTCACAAATTAAATATCTAAAAACAATTCCTGTGTGCACACAGAGTCATGCTTTGAAATTAGGCAGAAAACGAAATTTCTTTGCCAATTGTAAAGCACACTTCCTACTGCTTTTTTGGCAAGTGATAAGTACTTTTACAGTCTGACACATTTTGAATCCACTTTTCAGATTCTGAAAAAAGCACATGTCCAAACTGCTTTTTGAGACCAGCAACATGTGTAACCTGGGTGACTGACTACACTCCAGCAAGGGCAACCAGCCTTAGTGATGCTGAATGTATTTGCATTACTGACTGCAACCTCAAACCCCACTCGGTTGTGAATACTGTGCATGATACCACAGGATAAGCAGCTGGCTGTGTGCTAAGAGTCTGCTTCTGCACAAAAAAATAGCTCCCCCTTTCCATCTAATGCAAATGTAAAATCACCAGAGCAATACGCAATAAATCTCTGCCTGTAATTCCTCTTTCCACACAGAGTCATGTTTTCATATTAGTCAGAAAACGAAATTTCTTTGCCAATTTGAAAGCACACTTACTACTCTTTTTTTTGGCAAGTGATAAGTACTTTTACAGTCTGACACATTTTGAATCCACTTTTCAGATTCTTAAAAAAGCACATGTCCAAACAGCTTTTTCAGACCAGCAACATGTGTAACCTGGGTGACTGACTACACTCCAGCAAGGGCAACCAGCCTTAGTGATGCTGAATGTATTTGCATTACTGACTGCAACCTCAAACCCCACTCGGTTGTGAATACTGTGCATGATTCCACAGGATAAGCAGCTGGCTGTGTGCTAAGAGTCTGCTTCTGCACAAAGAAATAGCTCCCCCTTTCCATCTAATGCAAATGTAAAATCACCAGAGCAATACGCAATAAATCTCTGCCTGTAATTCCTCATTGCACACAGAGTCATGTTTTCATATTAGTCAGAAAACCAAATTTCTTTGCCAAGTTGAAAGCACACTTACTACTCTTTTTTTTGGCAAGTGATAAGTACTTTTACAGTCTGACACATTATGAATCCACTTTTCTGATTCTTAAAAAAGCACATGTCCAAACAGCGTTTTGAGACCAGCAACATGTGTAACCGGCAAGTGATAAGTACTTTTACAGTCTGACACATTATGAATCCACTTTTCTGATTCTTAAAAAAGCATATGTCCAAACAGCTTTTTGAGACCAGCAACATGTGTAACCTGGGTGACTGACTACACTCCAGCAAGGGCAACCAGCCTTAGTGATGCTAAATGTATTTGCATTACTGACTGCAACCTCAAACCCCACTCGGTTGTGAATACTGTGCATGATTCCACAGGATAAGCAGCTGGCTGTGTGCTAAGAGTCTGCTTCTGCTTAAAAAAATAGCTCCCCCTTTCCATCTAATGCAAATGTAAAATCACCAGAGCAATACGCAATAAATCTCTGCCTGTAATTCCTCTTTCCACACAGAGTCATGTTTTCATATTAGTCAGAAAACGAAATTTCTTTGCCAATTTGAAAGCACACTTACTACTCTTTTGTTTGGCATGTGATAAGTACTTTTACAATCTGACACATTTTGAATCTACTTTTCTGATTCTTAAAAATGCACATGTCCAAACAGCTTTCTGAGACCAGCAACATGTGTAACCTGGGTGACTGACTACACTCCAGCAAGGGCAACCAGCCTTAGTGATGCTAAATGTATTTGCATTACTGACTGCAACCTCAAACCCCACTCGGTTGTGAATACTGGCATGATTCCACAGGATAAGCAGCTGGCTGTGTGCTAAGAGTCTGCTTCTGCAGAAAAAAATAGCTCCCCCTTTCCATCTAATGCAAATGTAAAATCACCAGAGCAATACGCAATACATCTCTGCCTGTAATTCCTCTTTCCACACAGAGTCATGTTTTCATATTAGTCAGAAAACGAAATTTCTTTGCCAATTTAAAAGCACACTTACTACTCTTTTTTTTGGCAAGTGATAAGTACTTTTACAGTCTGGCACATTATGAATCCACTTTTCTGATTCTTAAAAAAGCACATGTCCAAACAGCTTTCTGAGACCAGCAACATGTGTAACCTGGGTGACTGACTACACTCCAGCAAGGGCAACCAGCCTTAGTGATGCTAAATGTATTTGCATTTCTGACTGCAACCTCAAACCCCACTCGGTTATGAATACTGTGCATGATACCACAGGATAAGCAGCTGGCTGTGTGCTAAGAGTCTGCTTCTGCATAAAAAAATAGCTCCCCCTTTCCATCTAATGCAAATGTAAAATCACCAGAGCAATACCAAAAAGCTTTCTGAGACCAGCAACATGTGTAACCTGGGTGACTGACTACACTCCAGCAAGGGCAACCAGCCTTAGTGATGCTGAATGTATTTGCATTACTGACTGGAACCTCAAACCCTAAAAGTATTCCTTATTTATACCAGTACACCTTCATTTATCGTAAAAACATAGTCCATATTATTTTACATGTTCCTCACATTTAAATTTCTCCCAAAACACAAAATGATAAACACAACTTCAACAAAAGGAATTCCAATTCTATTATTCATTTCTTAATTTACCATATGCATCCCCTCTCAAACTCTTAACTCACCTTTAAAATTAGTTAGTTGTGAAAGAAATGTGGCACTCAAACAGCAGATTATCAGAGCCAGGATCTCTGTTCTGTACACCTCTCTCCTCTCAGCAGAACCAGATAATGGCAAAGTTTCCCTCTCTTTTTCCACACATATACATGTTAGGTTCAAATCTCAGTGCTTCCCCCTTTTTTTCAAATGTAATCACACATTTCTATTGGTTGAAAACCAACCCTTTTCCAACTGTACCCTTCCCCCAACTTGACTTCAGCCTAGTACCCTTCCTCCAACTTGACTTCTGCCTGCTACCATAGCAACAGCTCATGGAACACTGCTGTCTACAGTCAGGTCAGAAGTTCACCACACAATGTTTCATTTTCAATGAGCAAGAGTGCTTGACTTTTCTAACCTAACAGCAAATCCATATTAATGTTCTTTGGTAACACATTTTTCTGTCTGTCGCTACAAAGACCTAGGTTTCAGAAGATTTTAATGCCATACAGATTGGTTTTAACCTTATAGGTCTTTAGTACTCCCCCTAGTCGGAAACTCTTTTGGGGTAGTTGCCAACTAGTTAGCTACCTTCACTTTATTAAAAAACAAAAACGATAAACGGTTTTACTCAAAGCAGTCTCCCAAATGATCGTAAAGGTGTCTAAACTCATGTGTAGTACACCTGAGGTTTCTCAATTCAATTGTCTAGTGAGAGAACCGTGAATAAACACATGGATGTGCAAAAAATGTGAAAGAGACGTGATGGCACCTCACGTGCGCAACCCCAATTGAGCCTGCTGGCTGGTACTCGTCAGCTTTGCCCACTCTTCTCATCATCGGTAGCCATCACGCTCCAAAATAATAACGAGGTGTCCAAAAGATAAAGCCAAAACAAAAACAAGTGGTGCGACTTAATAGTGATGATTAAAAAGTGAAACAGGTACACCCACTATAGGTTCAAACTTTATTCCACCTTAGGAGTGCACCTACTTCAATACTTAAAAAGGTTGCTAAATATGCATACCCTTCCTGTATGCCAACATGTTTCATCGCCTGGAGTCTTTCTGGCGATTTCGTCAGGGCAACAACAGTCGCTTGGCACACGATAGGGACACTTCTTAAAATCACACTTGGAGACTGCCAAAAGTAAAAAACATACACACGCTGCTGCCACCAACGCTGCATCCTGTGGTATACAGGTATAGAGTGACTCTATATCGATGGTTACCATAAATTCATTCTCTGGATCAAACTGCAAATCTTCAAGGATATTTAGGATTGCTGTGGTATCTTTTACAAATGATTTTTCTGTACCAATACAAATCATGCTTCTATAAATTGACACACACAGCCTAGTTTTTAGTGTAGAATGGTATGAAACAGCCAATGAGTTCATTTTATTTTAAAAAAATATGTATGCCTCCATTTCCAAACTGTCTTTCATTTCATTTTCCCATTCTACTGAAATACACCTCCTGAGTGCATCCAGATCTCCTTGGAAGATGTTCACAGTGTGGATTGAAGGGCACAGCTATGTTTTCTGGAGTGAAAAGTATGCAGAGAAAACAGGTATGGTGAGAGACCTTGCTTTGCCAAATGTAGACATTAAATGGATTGGTCAGAGAGGGTTAAAGTGGCACCAATTAATGCCATTGGTGAAATCCTTCATGCAAATCCAACACCCTGACCTCATAATAGTGCACTGTGGTGGCAATGACCTAGGCACTTTGACTGGGGTAGGTCTGGAAATGCTTATGAAGGAGACCTTTGCACAACTGTTTTCACTTTTCCCTAAAACTGCCTTTGTGTATTCTAACATATGCCAAAGGCAAAAATGGAACTGGTCCAATCATTTTTGTCCGCAGATTGACAAAGCAAGAAAGCACGTCAACAAATCTGTTTCTGCTTTCCTCCGTGACTATGGTATGGGTTCCATTTACCACAACAACTTGCGTTACGACATGCAAGACATTTATAGAGGAGATGGTGTACACTTCACTGATGAAGGGAACAGAGTCTTCCTCTTGAACCTTAGACTCTGCATCGGTACTTACTTGTAGGTACCACTAAAAAATCACTTAATAAACACAACGGCTCTTTTTAGAGCCCCCTAATATCTAAACACTTAAATCTGCATTTCATTTCATTTTTTATTTTTTTTTTCTACCGTACACGTACGGTAAGCTTACCGTACGCGTACCCCGCGATTTTTTTTAAAATTAATAAATGTTTTTTTTGTACTTTTCTGTCCTTCTTTGACCCCCTTTCAAATGTTAGGGGGTCTGTAACTCTCTTCCTTGCCCCCTTTTCAACTTATCACCCTTTTTTTTCTGAGTGAAACACACAAAATGGCAGCCGCCGCTTCCTGGTTTCGACCGATTCGAATGTTTACTAAGATCTAACAGCCAATCAGAATCGCGCTCGCGCACGTCACCGTACGTGTACGGTAAGCGCACCGTAAGCTGGCTCAGATATATATATTGATTTAAAGGCTATTTTCTCAGAAACTACTGAACAGATTTACACCAGACCTACAAAAGGCACTTCCTTGACCTGAGGACTACCTCTCTGCCAAATTTCAAGTAACTCTGTTCAGCCGTTCGGGCTGTAGCTGTGTCTAAAGGTCCTATGGAAAAATGCATGGGAAAAACGCGTTTTGGGACCCCCCTTTTATCTCAGCCCCCGCTTGACGAATCCCCCCGAGACTTTCAGGGTAGGAGCGGAGCGGAGCGCCCCACCTATTTTGAGAAATTCGCGAGGATTCGTCGACCGGCGCCAAAGTTATTCCAAATAGAATGTTGCGGTTTTCCTATGGAAACAGGGTCCTAACTATAACTACCTACTGGCGACCACCAGTAGGTAATATATATATATATATATATATATATATATATATATAATATAATATAATGTATATACCTATTACCATTTATTTGGTATATATATATTCACTGAAAAAAACAGAGGTTATAGGGAAGTTATAGTAAGGAAATGGATTAAAAAAACTTTGAAATTCACTGAAAAAACCAAAGGTTACATGGCCGTTTTATAGTTCGGCTCCGGTGAATAGGTAAGTAAGTATTAGTATCTGTATGAGTAAGTGAGTGGGTGTTTGTGTAACTGTATAGGTGAGTAAGTGGCTGAGTTATTGACTGTATGGGTGAGTGAGTAGGTGAGTGGGTGCTCTATGGGTGACTGACTCAGTGTGTGAGTGGCTGTATGGGAGTCTGAGTGCATATGTCAGTGGCTGTATTAGTGAGTGAGTGGGTGTATGAGTAGCTGTATGGATGAGTGAGTGGATGTGTGTGTAGATCTATGAATCAGTGAGTAGGTGTGTAAGTACTGGTATGTGTCTGTGAATGAGTTTGTGAATGGTTGTGTGGGAGTGGGTGTATGAAAGGTTTTATAGGGGTGTGAGTGGGTGTGTTAGTGATTCTGTCGATGATATCATCAGTGATGTCATCAGTTATGTCATTTGGATGTCATGAATGAGGTCACTGCCCATGTCATGAGTGATGTAATATGTGAGGTCCTAAGCAGTGCATTGCGGGGGAGCAAGTTATAGTTAGGTCAGCTAACTATAATTGCTGAATTTCATTATTTTGGACGTGTGAAATCTGAGCCTAACTATAACATCCCTGCAACCTTTGGTCTTTTCAGTGAATTTCAAAGGTTTTTTAATTCCATTTTCTAACTATAACGTCCCTGTAACCTTTGTTTTTTTCTGTGGATTTCTAAGGTTTTTTAAATGGTAATTCTAAACTATAACATCCCTGTAACCTTTGGCAATGGCAGTGCACGAAAACCCAAACTCTTACCAAATTAAGTGGAGCTATGCCTAAAAATGCATTTTTCTTGGCCATCACTTCGCTGGGATGAAAAACTATGTACTGCAATACGTGCCAGCGCTTAAAAAAATTGCTTTATTTTTGCGTTCTCCCACTCAAAATATATTCATCTTCAACTCCAGTTAATAGGCTAATTAAACTTTTTATTCTATTCTAAACCTCCCTCCTACGTGTCCCTAAAAACCAGAGTCCGTGCACATGGATAGCCAAAGAGGACGCACTGCTAAGGCATGAAGTGCTTCTCAGCCACAGGCCAGGACGCCTCCCCTGTCTGGTGAGGGAGTTCCAGTCCCCGGCAGCCCCCGGGCCTCTCGATGCCGTCTATCAGTAATACCACAAACATTACATACCATGACAGTATTACCGCCTTCCTTGGGGTGGGTTTCGCGCATCCAGCTGCTTTCAGCAACTGACTGCACAAGGGCACTTTCACTGCCAGGTAGACTGGGGCTCAGTGCCTACGTCAGACTTTCAACAGACTCAGCCTTTCACTTTCCTGGTTGGTAAAGACAGGGTTAATTTTCTGAGTGATAACAGCTAGTATTTAAGCGCCAAGTTAAAATTCGCTGAGTGGCGAGCAGTCCATGATACATCTCTGCTGTGCCCAAAAGGGAGTGAAAAAAATAGAATAATTTCTCCCTTCAGGGTCACAGTGCTCTAGAGAAGGCTTGTCTCGGGTTACCCCATCTCAGTAGGTTCTCTGGTCTGATCAGCGAAACTTTCCAGACCCCACCAGCGGGCTTGTCACCGAGGGATCCGTAGGCGCTGTGGACCTGTCCCAGACTCTTGACAAGCAGCTACGACTTGTAAAGACCTCAAAAGCTGCTGTCAAACGTTTTGTGTTAGTTGGTAATGGCTCTGGATGCTCCACAAATATATAATAAGAAAGGGATGGGACGCAGCACCACAAAATCTGGATCAAAAGACAAAACGGCTTCCATTGGGAAGCCTGTAGTGATGTGCCAGCTGAGCTGCAATGTGAAACATACAGGCGGTCCAAATAAAGAGCCAACATTGATGTGCTGGTATTTATGTTATGTGGGTATAGCCCACACCCTAAATAATGCTTACTGAGTCCTGACAAAAACACTAAACAAGCATTTGCAATTCAGCAGGTCTCGCATTTACGCGAGTTTAAGCTATTGACATGGTAAATGACAATGCCTTTTATTTGTTTTCAAAACGAAAACAAAATAAAAGGCATTGTTATTTGCAATGTCAATAGCTCAAACTCACATAAATGCGAGACCTATTGCATTGCAAATGCTTGTTTATGATGGTAAGATGCAAGATGGGACAAGGTTTTGTTATTGTAGATGGAATTTCATGCCTTTACATTTCTGAACCTACTAAAAATAAAAAATAAAAAAGTTAATGGGAGGAAATCAAACAAAATAAAAAGAGAGCGAGAGACCCTGGTATTCATTCAAATAGACACGTTGCACAAATAGGCACAGATAGAGGCATATACAAAGAAACAGTGCCATAGAATGCTGGCACTCAGAGCTATATACAAAACACACACAAGATATGTTTGGGTGCACATTTAGAGACACACACACATACACACACCAGCAAATGGACATCCACACAGAACACAAGCGCAACCACTTCCTACTTGCAGCAGGACCATTTGCACAGTCACTCCTTGCATATCTCACTTACTTGCTTCATTAGGTCTGATGTGACAGTACAGCTGTATGCAAGATATTTTGTTACCAACTCTGTAAAGTATGCTTAGAGTAGGCTTTGGCTCTAACCAAAGGTGTATTAACTCCCTCGCCTCATACTATTGGCTCTTTGTTGTACCATTCCATCTTCCAAGTAGCGCTTCCTTTTGAGTGCATGAGGTACTATTTTACTGCTGAAAAATACGCTCAATCATCATGTTGTTTGTCTAATTTGATTGTTTATCTCCTATATGTATTCTATACATATTGCAATTACTTTAAGGTCGAGCCTGGGCAGCGCATGCACTGCTCTGCAAGGCATGCTGTATTTAAATATACACCCATACGCCCACTCTCTGCCCATATTTTCCATTGGCTTGTGTGGTTGTCCTTCGTAAATGCTGGCTTCTGATTTGTTAATAGGCTTGTTAGTCCCTCCTTAGTACCGCCTTATCCTCATTTGTTACCTCCAATGAGGACTGGCCCTTTTACTCCGGTTGTGACACAGTATGTTTATTTAGTCTGTAAGCACTATTTTCTTTAATGAGTTTCTCCTACTTCAGACACGACATACTTTCCTGCAACATTCAGTGCACCATGGGTGCTTTCATTTACCAAGCAGCCTGGAACAGTGGCGGCCTCTTCTTTGAAATGCAATAGGTCTCGCATTTACAAGCGTTTGAGCCATTGGCATTGTAAAGAACAATGCCTTTTATTAATGTGTTAATTATCAAAACAGAAATAAAAGGCATTGTCATTTACAATGCCAATAGCTTAAATTCTCTCAAATGCTGGACCTATTGCATTGCAAATGCTTGTTTGCAATGTGTTCCTGGAACTGACAAAGCCAGTGGGGTGGCTTTAATGTGATAAACAACATTTGGCAGGCAAAACATGTGAAAAACATTTGTGAATGCCTGTGTTTACATGAAATGACAATGAAAGCCAAACCCATTGGCAGCAGTAATCTAGGCCACCTCAACTCATCCATAGGGGTGTGGGAAATCTGCACAATTTCTCTTTGACTAATTGTGTGAAATTTCGAGAAAATTTGGCAAACTAAAGCAAACATTAAAACCAGCAGTTAACATTTTTTTGTTTGTTGCATTAAATGTATTGTGCAGGGCCAGGCAGTACAGTAGTTGTTACTGAATGAGTACTGCAAAGGCTGGGCATGTCAGATCCGTCATCTGCATTGACCATTTGCACAGCAGGCCAGTCGGAACCTGGGGGCATATTTACAACAAAGTGGCGGAACACGGCGTTAGCCTCCATTACTTAACACCATGCTCCGCCACTTCAGAAACGTAGGGCTTTAACATATTAATAACAATATGATACAGCCCTGCATTTCCCCTAGCGCTGGTGCTGAATCCAGCTGCATTGCGCCAACACAGGCACCCTTGCACCATAGTGCAAGGGTGCCTGTGTTGAGGGGAAGATTGTTTATGTGCAGGAAGGTCCCCCCTTCCTGCACATAAACATTCTGTATATGGCATTTTGTAACTTTACGTGTGCTCCTTAATGCAGCACAAATAGAAGTTGCAGAGCGTCATTATTGTATTTTGTGTTTGACAATCAATGTCAATTTGCTGTTTCTATTTGTGCTGCAAAATGCAGCACACATGGAAACAGCAAAAACAAGGAGAAAGTAAACAATTCTCCTCGATTCACCTGTTTAAGGCCAGGTTTTTCCTAGTCTTAATCATGGCGCTGTCTCCTATTTTCCCCACCCTTGTAAATAGCGGGCAGCGTCAAAATCAATAGGTGTTGCGGTGGAACGCCCACTGCAACACCCATTCCCCTCCCCTTTCACGCCTAGTACAGCATGAAAGGGTGCCTTATTTACAAGGCAGCGTTAAGCCATGTTAAGTGGCTTAACGCTGCCTTGTAAATAAGGCGGAGCTCATATCGCCACCACAGCATCACTAAAAGTGATGTTGTGGCAACAGGTGGTTGTAAATATGCCCCCTGGTTTTAAGCAGAAGTTACATGAGACAGCACTTGACAAGGTCATTTCTAAGCTCTGCTCTCCGAGGCTGCGCCCCCATCCATGGCGCCAAGGGGTTTGATGCCATGGCTTATGCTTAAACACAGTATTGCCGTGTAAATATTGATCTATGGTGCATGAAGATAAAACTTCATTCCTAGTGCTCACAGCAACAAACTAAATTTCTGATTGTGATTTTATAAAATATACTTGGAGATAAGAGCATAGCTATAAATAGTACAGCAGGTGCAATGGCATCTGTGTCCAGGGTTTGAGGGGCAATCTGTACCTCAATTTGGATTGCCCAACTTTAGTGGCATCTTTAGAAATTATTTTTAGTTGGGAGAAAATAAAGGGCCACAGAATAAACTGGAAGGGACAAACGAGAGAGAGAGAGAGTATAATATATTTTCACACCAGAAAAACGGAAATAAAAAGAAATGTGCATTTATTTACACAGTAGAAACCATTTTCACTTTGCAGAGTTGTCTGCCATGGAGAGAGTCATACAGTATGAATGGATTTTAAACTCGGAATTCATGTGATTTCATAAAGCATCCACGTGTGTGGAACTCTTCATCACAGGTAGCTTTGCATGCAAACACAAAACTTTTCATCTAATATCAATAATGAAACAGAGCAACGAGTTTAAAAATAAGTGTTTTTTTTATTTATTCATACATAGACGTGTCCATTGCTCTGCTGAATTTATATATTTTCACAGAACATAAAGTTCCAGTTCTAATTTCAGCCCTTGTTCCAGTGTAAACCATAGAAAGTAAATAGAGGAAATCAAAACACTACACCTGGTGATCCGTGAATGACGTGCATGCCATGCTGCAATACTGTTCGAAGACACTGTTGAAGTGCAAGTTCTCCTGAAAAACTTAAGGAAAAGTATCTCAGTGGCGTGAGTCAGAATGGGTTAATATACCCTTTGTTTTCTTTAATAAGCAACGACTGCTCGAGTTACAGTACTTACGTGAAGGAAAGGTCAGAGTGACTGGGTGTGTTTAGTGTGTGCTCAGCCAACGGAACGCTCCACCTTAAATTAAAACATTGACGAGCTGCCGCCATGCCTGCTACCTGAGGTGCACAGACTCCTGGGCCCTCGGGAAGCGGCCGTCGGCAAAAAGAGGCCTCCGTTCTCGGCGCGAGCCGGCGTCTGCCCTCTTGCTGTAAAAGCGACGTCACGTGACTTCCCGATCTCTTCACTTGTTTAAAGGTCACTGCGGAAGGAGATGGCAGGGGATCACGGTGTAATCCGGTGGCTGGTCTGCAAACCGGCCCTGAGCCGGCTCAGCTTCCACCACTCAACCTGTATTACCAGTCCCGGGCGTCTTGGCAGACGCCCCAGTGCTGGCCTGCTGCGCCATCTCACCCGGTTTCCCCAAGGCAGCATCACTGCATTATTAGTATTACTATTTTTTTTTTATTACCATTATTACTATTATCATCATCATCATTTTCATTATTATTATTTTTAGCATTTTTATGATTATTATGAATATCATTATTGTTAATATCATTAATAATATAATTATTGTTATTACTGTTGTTGGTAGCGGGACAAATTCCTTAGTACTTATTAATATTATTGTTTTCATAAGTAGTTTTAGTTGTGTTGCTGTTGTATTTATTACCAGCATCAATAACAATTTACATAATAAGTATGAGAATAATTGTAATATCGCATTAATAATAGTAATGATAACAGCAACAACAATGATATTATTATTATATTATGATTATATATGTTTTTAGGATCTCAAATGATTTTAATTGTTCCTGTGAGACGTGTGGCTCACGTTATCCACCCCCATCTCTCCATTCCCAAAATGAGTCTTTGCTCATAGTGTAAGATCCGAATTAAAAGAAGTAGGTTTGTACAGTTAAGGGAAGGAAGAAAGACCCAGTTTCACTGAAATACTGTCCCAGACGACCAGCAGTGGCTCCGGTCACCAGTGATGCATAGAGGCCCCAGCTTCTCGGTGATTACCCCAGCCACGGAACTTGCCATGGGGAGCTCCTCCAATCAAGTGGTCTATAAAACACCAATTGCATTGGCGTTTCAACTTTACCTCGCGTCACCAAGAATCATAGCAGAGTCGCCTGCTAATAGGCCATAACATGGAGGACAGCTGGAGGCCTCTATAAGGTTCTATTAGCTATTCGCTGGGCTTTGCCCCTCCAAATGTAGGAGTTAGTTAGGTCTTGAAATTATTTTAGGATCCAGGGGTGTGCCGGCAATCCACTGGCTTGGAATACTTACAAAATCTGAGAAATTAAATTCATTTTAACCACTGCTATCCTGTCCAGCCAGGAACATTGCTTAATATGCCTGTGCTGGAAGTCTTTCTGAGTATTCTGGAAAAGGTAAGAGTAGTTTAGCATTGTGTCCACTATGAACTCCAAAATACTTAATTGATTCTTAGTACCCTGATATGGGTAAAAGCCGGTGTAGTTCCCCGGCCTGGTTAGGGAGTGTGTCGGGGAAGGAGAACCTCAGTATTGTCTCACTGATTTTGAAGTTGGAAATTATCCTGAAGGTCTCCAGCTCCAATATTAGTATTTGGTCCGTGTAAGCATCACATTGTTCGCAAACACGGTCAGCGTACACTTACAGTTCTCAGATTACACCATTTTGATGTCGTCCTTGCTCTGTATGGCATTCGCGAATGGCTCTAATGCCAGGGCAAATATGAGTGGCGAGAGGGGACATCCTTGCCTAGTTGCCCGCTATGTCTTAATGGGGCATGAGTATGTGCCATTCACTTTAAAAGGGGCCATCGAAGCTTGATAATTTACCATAATCCAACTGAGGAAGCGAAGTCCACTCCAATCCAATGCATCACCTGACACAAGTATGCCCAATCCACTCTGTCAAATGGCTTTTCGGCATACAACGAGAACAGTTGCTTCCTTTGGGAGGTCTCAGGATATGCACAAACATTTTCATTTTATCTTCACACTGTCACTTGGGGACAAAGCCCAGATTGGTCAACTTCTACTCTGGGAGAAGGAGACATAGTCTGGATGCCAAGATAGTGGTAAGTAGCTTTATATTAACATTTTAGAGGAAGAACAGTCTGTAGGAGGTGCACTAGGAGGTGGCTAGCATACCACTACCACCACTGCCTCTCTTATTGAATGGGTAACGATTCCCACTTCAGCTACATCATTATACAATTTTGTCAGGATTGGCGCCACCTTACTACAATATCATTTATAGAAGACAGCCCTATACCCTATTTCCCACCCCAAGCTTACTTATTGTCGAGATCACCTTGTCGGTGGAAATAGGGTCATCCAAGGGCTCCCATAAATCTGGTTTAAGGTATAGTCCTAATGTTTATGTAAATATGTTGAAACTGCTTCTAATGGAACCTCCTATTTAGAGTAGAGCTGCTGCTAAAAGACCCCAAAGGCCTCTACTATCTCCCTGTCCTCAAGGACCACATCCTCCTTATGGTCAGTTATCTTTTGAATTCTATCTACAGTATTTTTGGCCCTCAGCAGCTTAGCCAACAATCTCCCTCATATATTGCAAGCAGAGTAGTAATTTGGTTTAGTCCTGAGAAGGGAATATTCCGCTCTAGCCCAGTTTAAGGCCCTATGTTTTTGCCAGGGCTTGGTGGAAGTAGTTCTTTAATGTTCACCCTCTAATTCTAACAGTGACACCTCCACTGAGAAGCATGCCTCTGCCACACCTTTTTATACCCTGCTGTGATATCAATCAATCAATCAATCAATCATATTATTTGTAAAGCGCACTACTTACCAGTGAGGGTCTCAAGGCGCTGGGGGTGGGGAATGCTGCTACTGCTCGAAAAGCCAGGTCTTGAGGAGTCTTCTGAAGGTCAGCAGGTCTTGTGTCTGCTGTAGGTGGGTGGGGAGGGTGTTCCAGGTCTTGGCGGCGAGGTGGGAGAAAGATCTGCCACCGGAGGTCGCTCTTCGGATGCGGGAGACTGTGGCGAGGGCGAGGCCGGCGGAGCGGAGCTGGCGGGTGGGGGTGTAGAAGCTGAGACGTCTGTTGAGGTACGCTGGTCCGGTGTTGTGGAGTGCCTTGTGTGCGTGGGTGAGGAGCTTGAAGGTTATCCTTTTGTTGACGAGGAGCCAGTGCAGGTCTCTCAGGTGGGGTGTGATGTGGCTGCGGCGAGGGATGTCGAGGATCAGGCGTGCAGAGGCGTTCTGGATGCGTTGCCGCCGTCTCAGGAGTTTGGCTGAGGCTCCTGCGTAGAGGGCGTTTCCGTAGTCCAACCTGCTGCTGACGAGGGCCTGGGTGACCTTTCTTCTCATTAGAGTGGGGATCCACTTGTAGATCCTGCGGAGCATGCGGATGGTGTTGAAGCAGGAGGAAGAGACGGCGTTGACCTGCTTAGGCATGGAGAGGGTGGAGTCGAGGATGACCCCTAGGTTGCGTGCGTGGTCGGTGGGTGTTGGAGCTGTTCCAGAGCGGTCGGCCACCAGGAATCGTTCCAGGCCAAAGGGGTGGATCCGAGGATGAGGACCTCCGTCTTGTCTGAGTTCAGCTTCAGTCGGCTGTTCCTCATCCATTCGGCGACGGCCTTCATTCCTTCTTGGAGGTTAGTTTTTGCGGTGTGGGGGTCTTTGGTGAGGGAGAGGCTCAGCTGGGTGTCATCGGCATAGGAGATGATGTTGAGGTCGTGCAGTTGGGCGACATGGGCGAGAGGTGCCATGTAGATGTTAAACAGCCTTGGGCTGAGGGATGAGCCCTGGGGTACTCCACAGATGATCTCGGTGGCTTCAGAGCGGAAGGGGGGGAGGCGGACGCTCTGTGTTCTGCCAGAGAGGAAGGAGGTGGTCCAGTCCAGGTCCTTCTCTTGGATCCCGGCTTCATGGAGGCGTGTTCGTAGTGTGCGTTGGCAGACCGTGTCGAAGGCGGCTGACAGGTCCGGGAGGATGAGGGCCACTGTTTCTCCATTGTCTAGCAGGGTCCTGATATCATCGGTGGCGGCGATGAGGGCAGTTTCGGTGCTGTGGTTGCTGCGGAACCCGGACTGTGAAGGGTCCAGGATGCTGTTCTCGAGGTAGCGGGTCAGTTGTTTGTTGACGGTCTTCTCGATGACCTTTGCCGGAAACGGGAGCAGGGAGATGGGCCGTAAGTTCTTGAGGTCCGCCTTGGGTGTCTTGAGTAAGGCATTGATCTCGGCGTGCTTCCAGCTCTCCGGGAATGTTGCTGTCTCGAAGGAGACGTTGATGACTTTCTGGAGATGGGGTGCGATGGCTGTGCTGGCTTTGTTGAAGATGTGGTGTGGGCATGGGTCTGATGGCGATTCGGAGTGGAAGGTGTTCATGATCTTGATGGTGTCGTCGTCGTTGATGTTGGTCCAGGAGACAAGGCAGTTGGTGCGGATGGTGGTCGTTGGGGCGGAGGTCTCAGTGGTTGACGGGGCGGTCGTGGCATTGAAGCTGTCGTGGATATCTGCGATCTTGCGGTAGAAGAAGGTGGCCAGCGAGTTGCACAGTTCTTGCGAAGGTGGGATGTCGTTGGTGTTGGAGCTGGGGTTGGAGAGATCCTTCACAATGTTGAAGAGCTCTTTGCTGTTGTGTGCGTTGCTGTCTAGGTGGTCTTTGAAGGAGGCCCTTTTGGCGGATCTGATGAGGTTATGGTGTCTGCGGGTGGTGTTCTTGTGGGCTGCGTAGCTGTCCGGTGTTCGTTCACGGAGCCAGTTCTTCTCCAGTTTTCGGCAGGTTAGCTTGGAGGTCTGGAGGTCTTCAGTGAACCAGCTGGCTTTCTTGCTGGTGTGACTGTTGGAGGGTTTCTTGAACGGGCGAGGGTGTTGGCGTAGTTGTCGATCCAATGTCTGAGGTTGCATGCGGCGGTATCGGTGTCGGTGGGGCCGGCGGGTGGGCTCTGGGCGAGGGTGGTGGTTAGTTGGTCTTCGGTGACTTTGCTCCAGTAGCGGCGAGGCATCTGTTGGGTGCAGTGGTGCGTGGTGGGCTTCTTGAAGGTGAAGTGGATGCAGCGATGGTCGGTCCAGTGGAGTTCGGTGGTGTGGTTGAAGGAGATGTTGGGTCTTGCGGAGAAGATGGAGTCAAGCGTGTGGCCCGCAGCGTGGGTGGGTGTTGTGATGAGTTGTCTGAGTCCGAGGTTGGCTAGGTTGTCGATCAGGGTGGTGGAGTTGGTGTCGTTGTTGTTCTCGAGGTGGAAGTTCAGGTCCCCGAGGAGGATGTAGTCCGTGGAGGCGAGGGCGTGTGTGCTGACGAAGTCGGCGATGGAGTCGCTGAACTGTGGTCGGGGTCCGGGGGTCTGTAGACGAGGGTTCCTCTAAGGGTGGTGTTGGGGTTGGTGGGGATCTGGAAGTGCAGGTGTTCGGCAGTGCTGAGGGTGTCGTGGGCGTTGGTCGAGACTCTAAGAGTGTTCCTGTGGATGATGGTGATTCCTCCTCCTACTCCATTGATGCGGTCCCTGCGGGTGATCTTGTAGCCTTCCGGGACGGCTAAGGCGATGTCAGGTGCTGAGGCAGGGTTCAGGCAGGTCTCCGTCAGGAAGGCGATGTCTGGGGAGGTTGAGTCGAGTAGGTCCCAGAGTTCAACGGCGTGTTTGCGGGCAGAGCGGGTTTTGATGAGGATGCATATGAGGTAGTTGGGTTGTTTCCTGGTCGGCGGCTTTGCGGGGCGGATGCTGGTGCAGCTGCAGTTCCGGCAAGTGAAAGGTCCGTAGGTGCGCTTCGGGGCAGCCAGGAAGCAGGTGTGTGATCGCCTGTGTTGAGTGCGTGGAGGGTGCTGGCATCGTAGCGGTGTCGGGCATCGTGGCGTCTGGGGGGCCAGGGGGTCTAGCACTGGGCGTGGTCCAGGCCGGATGGGCGCAGACGGGCTTGCCTTAGGCGCGCCTTCGGTGCGCCAGCGGCGCAGCTGCTTCTCGGCCTCCATATGAGGAGAGGTGGGAGGGAGGAGTAGCTGGGAGGTGGGAGCAGGGTGGCAAATGGGAGAGCAGGGGGGCGGGGCCACAGGTTCGCAGCGGCGGGGAAAAAACAGGTGAAGGACGGCGGGGGGAGCAAAGGGAGAACCGGGTACAGAAGAAAAACAAAGGTAGGCAAACAAGCAAAGTCTGGCAAAACAAATACAAATACAGGCAGCAAGGCAAGGCAAAGCCTGGCAAAACAAATACAAATACAGGCAGCAAGGCAAGGTGATGTCAGGCAAAGCAATGCAGCAGCGTCGGGAGCGACCTGCCTGCGAGCAGGGTCAGAGGTCGCTCCTTTCACCGCCAGCGGCACAGCTGCTGCTCGGCCTCCATATGAAGGGAGGTGGGAGGGAGGAGTAGGTGGCAGGCAGGAGCGGGGTGGCGAATGGGAGAGCAGGGGGGCGGGGCCGCCGTGACACAGCGGTGGGAAAAAACAGGTGCTGGACGGCGGGGGGAGCGAAGGGAGAACCGGGCACTAAAGAAAAACAAAGTTAGTCAAGCAAGCAAAGTCTGGCAAAACAAATACAAATACAGGCAGCAAGACAAGGCAAAGTCTGGCAAAACAAATACAAATACAGGCAGCAAGGCAAGGCAAAGTCTGGCAAAACAAATACAAATACAGGCAGCAAGGCAAGGCAAAGTCTGGCAAAGCAATGCAGCAGCGTGGGGAGCGACCTGCCTGCGAGCAGGCTCAGAGGTCGCTCCTTTCACCGCTGCGCGGCCTCCATACGAGGGGAGGTGGATGGGAGGAGTAACTGGGAGGTGGGAGCGGGGTGGCGAATGGGAGAGCAGGAGGGCGGGGCCACAGGGATGCAGCAGCGGGAAAAAACGGGTGAGGGACGGCGGGGGGAGCAAAGGGAGAACCGGGCACAGAAGTAAAACAAAGTTAGGCAAGCAAGCAAAGTCTGGCAAAACAAATACAAATACAGGCAGCAAGGCAAGGCAAAGTCTGGCAAAACAAATACAAATACAGCTATCAAGGCAAGGCAAAGTCGTGCAAAGCAATGCAGCAGCGTGGGGAGCGACCTGCCTGCGAGCAGGGTCAGAGGTAGAGGAAAACCCTGCTGTAAGCTTTAACAATCCCCACCGAATGAAAGATGAGACAGCCTGAGTACCGTTTTTGGTTAGAGATTTTGTTATTGTCCTCTACCAGCTTTCTCTAACTACTAGGTCATAGAAGAGGAATTCATTTAATTACCAGACGAAAATCTGTTATTGCCATGTATCAATTGTAAGTGAAATCACTAAATCGGGGTATTGTCTGATGATAGTGCAATATAATCTATGTCCATGTTCCTAACCTCTCCTATAAGTCTAGGGCTTGTAAGAAAGTGATCAAGGTGGGTATTCATCTTCTGACCTGAGGAATAACATGTGAAGCCTAGAACACCTGGGTGTATTTCATGCTATGTGTCTATGAGGCTGTTTTCAGCCAGCCAGTCTTGGAGGCAGGGTGTGATTACACCTTCCCCCTCCAAATTGCAGATGGGATTTATCCTTTATTGGGTCCATCACTGTTTTCAGATCCTTACCCACAACATGGTGAACCTGGGCGTACTCCAGTACTGCGGAGAGTACTATTTTGAGGAACAAATCTAGATGTGCATTAGGGCAATATAAGTTGACTATAGGATAATCTCTTGAACCCACTTGGCCATCATGCCCAGCATTCTATCTTCTTTTTCTGGGAACACTGCCTTCACTTGTTCCCCAAAAGACAAACTACAAAGAATACCCACTCCTGATGTTTTCCTTGTGGTAGACGAGAAGTGTTGTATTGGAAATTGTTTTCATTTCATCCCAGGCCAATCTTTTGCGAGTAAGTACAGATCTGCCCCTAGTCTTTTTAAAAGATTCAAAACCTGCCAGTCTCTTGGCTATTAAATATAAGCACATGACATTGAGCCTGACTATTTTAACCTTTGCTATAATTTAGGGTGTAACTCTATGTGCTTGCAGGCTATTTATTGTGCACCCAAATAAAGCCTTACTTGGTTAAAATAGACCCTCTCTTTCTCTCTGAGCACAATGCAAATGTGTCAAACTTCCTTCACCCCCAAAGTCAGCTCAGGGAATGTGAACCTGAATCAAACCTTCAACCCAAACACAACTGGCACCCTCATCAGGGCCCACATGGATTAATGACCAAGTTCCAAAAGCAATGCCAGGTTCTGTAGAACCAACCTCTCAGCATTGATCATTTTAAGTCAGGGAATCATGCCGTGCTGCTCCCACATGCTCCCGTGTTCTCTGTACCCACCGCAATCCGCAGGTGGTCATTGGTATTTATCACTCTGGGCCAGCTGTCGATGGAAGATCCAGGGTCGGCAGAGTACGGCCTTTAGATGGGGGACCAAGGTGTTGAACCTTCTCTACTTCCCTACTTACATTCTGTCCAGCATTCTCAATGTCTGTTGGAGTCAGAGAAACAATTTTCTGGCCTTTATTCACAGTTCTCCAATGTCTTGCTGAAGATTTCTTGGCAAGTGAAGTAAGTGTCACTTTTGTCCTGGTCATCCGTGATGCAGAGACTGTACTGAGCATCTTGTGCATTCTTATCAAACTCTTTCTGGTAATTCCTAATGAAGATGAGCCTAAATGGGTGGCCTCACTAGTAGGAGATGTTGTGTTTACGCTGATGATGTGTGATTTGTCACATATCCCTTCTGCATTACAGTATTGCTACAGCTAGGCCACTGTACAATGTCAGTTTATGACCTTTGAAGGAGACATTGTTCTTGATTCAGTTCAGAGTTATTATATAAGGGTTAAAGTACCCCCTGCCATACACGATAAGGATATTGCAAGTCACCAAGGCATTTCATAACTATATAGAGGAACAAGGCCGAAGTCAGGGGGTATATTATCCCACATAACACCTTTCCCACAAACCACTTAAAACCTTGGTGCATAGCTCTTGCATATGAAGGAGCGAGCATGCTTACAAACATGAAGTGTGAAACTAAAAACATCAATAACCTGTTAGATATTTGTTGCAAACCGATATTAGAAATCCGTTCAATACAAGTCAGTCTAACAAAAAATAAAAGCTGCACTTGCTCAGAATATGCAGAAACATGCAGATGGATTCTAGCTTTTCTCTAACTATCTAAGGAGTCGAAATAATAAATATGTTCTCTCTGCTTCTCAATCTAAACTAAAAAAACTGAGCAGAGGAAAGAAAAGCAACATTCTGTTTTTGTTGCTTTAAACAGCTGCTTCAAATATGCTCTATGACCTGATTTGTCTTTCACCTCAGGTGCTGGCTCTGGCACCAGGCATGTGACGTCAGAACTTGACTGTAATAATTGAGTTCTGATGTCTTTTCTTTAATATCGGTGACTGGGTGCCTCACAAGTCAGCAATTAATAAGAAATTCGGGACTGACATTTATCCAGGGATTACAGAATCCCATATATTATATCCTCATTCTCATCAGAGAAGGGGACTACCCTCTCTGTGCAGTCCTTCCATGTTTGTTCGATGCATTCAGTCCAGGTGAATAGGAGGATAATGTGGGTGTTTGTGGTTGTGGGACAGCACAAATGTTTGCAAATCTGTACCCTCCATCTGTTGCATTAGGTCACACATTCTAATGCTTTTACGTCACACCTGTTTTCGGTATCTTTCTGCTTTAGGGCTAAGTCATTGTAAGGTTCCTTGAAGGCTAGGTCTCTGGAAGTCAGAAAGTAGATTTCCTCTGATCCCGCATCAACAGTATTTTCCAAGTCCTTAAATCTGGTGCCCAGACCTGTCATATATCCTGTTGCATTTTCTCTAGGTAGTCCTTGAGGTTAGACTTGATTATGCTCACCTCCTTCTTAATCTCCCTGAGGAACTGCAGCAAATGTTCCTGTGAAATGGCAAGCTTGAATCGCGACTCCGCTCCCTATCCAGTAAGGATCTCCCTGAAGTGGAAGCTTTGTCTGTCTTGTCTGTCCTGGTGCCTTTGCTGACCAACATATCCTTGGTCAACCTCTCCCTGCTGTTTCTGTTGGCAGCCATTGTATGTGCAGGAGGACACACCCCTTCGAAGCCCAAGGGAAGAAAGGCCATCACTGTACTTTTGCGCAAAGAGTTTATTGGGGCAGAGCTGGCTAAATTGTGTCAAGGATTGGTCCCTGGGACCGTGTAGTCTCTATACAATATAGTGCTGGCCTCTGGAGGCACTGGTAGCCATTCAATGTCACTATATCACTGTTGGGGACACAGGGATCAATTACCACCACACTGACTCCGCCTCACAGGCAATTAGCCCTTTCTCTTTGGGGTTTCCTTTCACAGCCTTCCACTGATGTTGTTAAGGGGCCCCTCTTTTGCCATTTACTTCTTCGCAAGCCTAGGTCTCTTGCAGCGGGTGAATTCACGCTCTCGCTCAGTCCTGGTGCTAGTCGGCTCCCCACACACCGTGGGCCTCCTTTTCACCTGTTACGCCCAGTGCAAAAGTACAGGGCTCCTTCTAGGGAGTTGGTGGCCCAAGTGTCGTGATGCTGGGAAAGCCTGAGAGCGACCTTCACTCACAGTCAAATGGCCTCTGGCTGCGGCTCCTCCCCAGACCCTGTGTTGGCTCTCACCACCTGACCTGTGCCACACACTAATGAAGCCACTCGGTAAGGAGCTTAGGCCTCTGCATTTCCATCCTCTACCTCTGTTGCATTGGTCCTTAGCTCTGACTTTGGGTGAGAGTGGGTCCCATACACCTCTGTGGTCCCTGTCCGCTAAAGCCTGGACCAGTTTCACCTAGGCTACTTGATCAGGACCAGTCCTCTCTCAAATTGCTACCCCTCTTGCAATTGGGGGTCAGGTGCTATTCCCCCAGGCGCACCCTGATCACTGGGTCAGGCAGTCTGTATTTCATATTTCAAAGCTGATTGAAGGATAGTTGGAAATGTAACTTCACTGGTCTTTTCAGTTCTATTTGCCTTTATAGATAAACTTGCGTTCTTTTATTTCATGTTATGTTTCAAGTGTAGATGGGACAAAGCAGTCATTCCCTGCTTTTTTCCACACCTGTCCTTTGTGCCTTGCAAAGATCGTGTGGACAATACAATTATCTCGGTCAGGCGAGCTGCATCAGTGAATTGAACTCTTCCCTTTAAACATGGACTGATCTGCAGGTCACAAGTTCTAGTCATGCAAAGGCTGATTGAGCCATCAATCCTTCAATAAATTTAGTTCTTTTGAAATAGGTGATAGTAACACCTGTTGCTAACAGCGTTTAGAAACAGCCAGAAGCTGTATGAAGCGCTACATAAAAACAAGTTATAATTATTATTAGTCACAGTTATTGCAATTTAGAAATAAAACAGAAAATGTGCTACTACCAGGGATCAAAACACTAAGGGCCCAATTATGATGTTGGGCAGATCGCCACCGACAGGCAGTCGGTTGCGGTCCATCCGACATCTGAGGCTGTGGTCTGACCGCCGCACAATGATGTGGTCAGTCTGAGCACAGCGGGTGGAGGGATCGACCAACACCTCCGACAGGCTAATGGAGCCCGTCGGAGGATGATCCATACAATGGGATCAGTATCTGCGGAGGCACCGCTATAGGGATTACGATGTCCCTTTTCTTATGCCTTCACATGGTGGTCCGACTGCCATGTAAACGCAGATGGAAAGGGGCAGTGGTGGCCCCTAACAGGGCCCCCGTCCCCCGTGGGCCTTCTCTATGGAGCAGTAGTGCCCCCCAAAACATTCATGCACTGTGTGCCGGCTCCACGTGGGGCCTGGCACACGGTGCATGGATGTTTGTAGACATCCCTTTTTATATTGCAGCTTGCTCTGCTGCCTTTTCTGGGCCACATCACAGCAAGAGAAACAGGGATGGCTGTGACTGCCTGCACGGTGGTCATATCCTCATTAGGATTTAGGGACCACCAACTCCTTGTCGGACGGTCCCTTGCCTGAAATGATGGCGGTCGGACGCTTGTCTGACCACCATCGTAATAAGGCCTTAAATGTCCGGAACAAAGAAACAGAGAAAACAAACGATCAATTCAGTTTTTTGTGTGTAAACCTTCTTGCCACTGCCTTTAAGTATTTGAATGGACTAGCAGACATGATGTTCTTCTATGGAGAAGGTTGTGTTCACAGTGCCCAGAGAATCATTTATTTTCTATATTTACAACCAGAGCACTTACTGGTCCAAGGAAGGAGCACATCTTAACCTTACTTTTTCGATCACTTGGACTTACATTGACATTTATTTTCTTTTGCGCAGGTCAACAGGTTTTAATATTATCAAACTGCATCATACACCCCATGATAATTATCGTTATGTGTGAATTATATCCCCATTTGAATGTGATTTTTTTGTTATAGCTTTTCTTTTCTTGGGAGCACAGTTCAGAACTGACTTTTCATTGTACCAGCAAATGTTCCTTATCTTTCCAGAGAATCATAAACTCATTTGCACGTGACACAAGTCCCTAAGTTTACAGTCTCTTGTGAATCACAACAGCTCCTCTGAAGTCACTGATGGCTGCTCACCAAACTTTTTCATTATCCAGAAACAATCTTCCAAGCTAGGAGTTTGTTTTAAAAAAAAAACTAAACATAAATGACCCTGAGAATTTCTCCCAGAGTGTTGGGGCTAATTTTCAGTTTCTCCTGGCAAATAAAACGCACATCAGGCTATCCACTCTACATAGAGCGGATGGTCTGATGTCTGATGTACCTACACCTACGAACTCAAATCCGTCAGTGTAGGAGTCCTGACAGCAGTGCCAATCAGGGCACTGCTGTTGGAAGCATGATAGTTCACCTGACTCCTAATAGGTGGACCATCAGTTTGGTGGACAGGGTAGTGCACCAGGTTTGTGACAGAAAACTCTGTCCACTAAACTCTAAATAAGGCATGAAAGTCTGTTTCGTCCTGTTTTCACTGAGGTCACCAGCAGCTGAGATCTAGAGAAAAAGTTTGCAAGAATTCATTCACATGAGCAGAATCATTAAGTGTTGGCATAGACTGTGTTATGTTATGAAATGTTTTGAATGGTTTTCAACCGTTGCTCAACACTTTTCTGCCATTAGTATGGGCTCACCGGTAGCGTTCTTGACAGTTTGGTTGGTGGTGTGGAAACACTAAGAACCAGATTTACTAAGGTTTTGAGTCAGGGTTGTGTCACTTTTATGGCGCACACTCGATGCAAAATCCTTTTTGGCATTTACTAAGACGGTGCATTGCACATAGTGCTGCCTGGCATTACTTTGTGTCAGGGAAGTATTCTCATGCATCCAACCATGGATATGGATGCAATCCCAGATTTACTAAGGCGAGTAAAGTTGGAATAGCAACAAAAATGCAATGCTTCCCTGAAGTTGGTGTAACAAGAATAAAATGTTTTATATCTCCTTGTTATTTCCTGTTTCTATGTGTGGTGCATTCTGCAGTACTCTTGCAAAGAGGAAATCAATTCTAGTGATTGTTTTTGTTCAGGAAGTTATGCAATCCCGCACAAAACACTCCTGCCTTCAATGCAGACATTCTTGCACCCTGGTGCTGAGAGACAGCAGAAATGCGCTATATCTTTGTAGATATGGTGCATTTCTGCTGTCTTCCTTTCATGCAATGCAGCGCAGCAACTTTGCTTGCTGCCTTTTGTGAAATGTTAGTGAATATGCACCTAAACTTTCAAGGTGCTAAGATCTCTCATTCTGGAAAAAGCTAAAAATCAGATTTTTATTTTGCTGACTATTAGCATATTCTGCAGTGTGCAATGCAGAAAAGTATTAGGACGATAAGCATATGACTGCTGTATACTTCCAAAGACTGGATTGTGAGATAGGAAGGGAAGCCTGCCCATAAACATACAACTTGCACATGGACATCCTTAATCTACTGTATTTTAGAGCGGTGAAGGCAGGAACAATTGTGGCACCGTAAACGGCACGCTTGATGACAATATGGCATTATTACAAAACTGGTCTCAAGAGGGCCCACAAGCCTAGGAATATTTGTGTAATTATCAAATGAGATCAGTCAATATAGGTGTATTGTGAATGAGTCACCCAAGTCACACAAAGGCTCAATCATGTGTACAGTGTACCGGAGTTCGGTGTACTCCCTTGTGACGGTATAGGGCGAACTGGCGCACCCAGGGCCTTTGACTGCCGGACCGCCCAATACACCTCGAAGACATCACATTCACCTCAAGTTACATATACACACTTGACTCAAAGCTTGGCATACATGAACACCCCATTTAAACTTGATAGGAGTTCCTATCATTTTATTTTTTGTGTAACTACATGTGACACAAATCCAAAATAATGTTGTTACCAAATAGATATCATAAAAAGTGTAGTACACTAACTCACATGGTAAGTTTAATTGTAGCAAAGACAGGGCTGAACTTTGGCGCATTGGAAAGGGATATTATTGCACGTCATCCCCTTTTTTAACAGGCGTTATGTGTTTGCTGATCAGCTTTATTTTTGTTACACACTCAGTATAACAGGACAGCAGAAGAAGACGACTTAATGAATGCATGACAGTATACCATAGCATATGGTGGCAGTAACACTAGTTTCTAGGACTTAGAATAGCAAAATGTCAGCATTAAGCCGAATACTATTCATTTTATTTTAAATAAAGCTGAATACACTGCAGGGTGGGTGTCTATGTCTATATCTGTAGAAAACAAAATATGATAATGATAATAAAACCTCAATTCAAGCTAATGTCGACTTTCAGGATCTATGGAAAAACCATATAGCGGGTCAAATCCTCGACTCTATGGGCATCTGGATCAATGGACGGCTCTGCTGGGAAGCCCAAGTTGCAAAGTCTAAAACAACAATGCCCTAACAGGCTAGAGCGAAACGGAGATTTGCAAATGGCTGCGGAAGCTGCTTAATCAAGCCAGCATTAACTGTATATAGAACAAAAGCTTTGGTGAGAAGCTCCTGTGGTGCTGAAATTGGGAGCACATACATGTGCAATCCCTACAAAAACTGATAATGCCTTTCTGAGATGTACATTACACTTAGGCCCAGGAACTCGAATGGCAATACCAAGAGCAGAGTTGCAAGTGAAGCCTTAGAGGACTTCATTGCCTTTCGTCCTGTAAGCTACTGGGTTCAAGCCTGGACTACACCAACCCCTGCGGTGTTTCCGAAGGCACAGCAGGATCTTCTGAGAAGCCAGAAATGTAACAGCTTACAATTGTTCAGACACATTGAGCACATTCTCACATCAATAGATTGCTCAGATTTTGGAAAAACCCAGAGAGGATGAATACGGCTATGTTACAAATGGTAAAAAGAAAATACTTGGGCCTGCACATGGCAGATGTATGAGGCCAGGAAAAGTGTCCTCCTGATAAATTAGCTAGCATTAAAACCCAAACCCCGCTGGGAGCCATTTCTTGATCTGATATTCCGATGAGAAAAGAGCCTTATATCTCATGTTTAGATTAGTAGATAACAGTTTATCAAAAGAGGGAAATAGAAGCGTTAGGTAGTCCTACTCAGCTTCCAAATATATTACAAAAAATCAAATAGAGAGTGAGCCTTTAGGCCTAGAGGGATCTTGATGAAAAATCAATAAGACCCTCAACAGCCATTTTTCGCCAATGGCATATGCTTTGCCATTGGAGTAATCATGGTTGATAGCATCATCATTGGGTCCTTTTTTGCTTCCACCAGGAGGTGATTCCGATGGGTTTACTGGGATCCAATACTGAAAAAGTGATTTAAAATTACCTTTTAACTGAAAATTAATTTAATAAAGGACAAGATAAGGGTAAGGTTAAAAACAAAAAGTGGATGTGAAAGTAGGACGTCCAAAGCATTCTTCACATCGTATACAAAAGGTCTACATGTTTCAGCCCACCTGCGCCCTTGCCGTGTTGATGGCTTTCTTCAGGACTACTATTCTGGGGGAAAACCCTTTTTTTCTTTACTCACGTTAGGTAGAACAATGTCCCCTGGATTAGCAGTCATGTTCGTTCTGGATAAAGAAAAACATTGTTCTCAGCTGTAATAAAAAGTAATGTAAGCCATTCAAAGTACAGAAACACAGTATAAATTATCTTTGTCTAATTATATATGTATGCTGATTTGCATGCTGGCTAATCGTGTGCCCTTGATGATGGCTGTATAACATTTATGTAATACTTATTTTCAATTGTATTTAATTGAACTGTTCATGTAAACTGCTACTTCTATAGTGCATAATCACCAGCAGGTCTCTTAGTGCTTTGAGAGAGAGGTCCAAAACCCACTGCAGTCCCCAGGAAACGTGTTGCAGATGGTTAGATTGTGTCCAAAGCCTCCCTGAACAGGAGCATTTTAAGGCGTTTCCTGAATGGGAGGTGAGCGCATTCCTTGCGGAGGCCATCAGGCAGTTTATTCCAGAGTTGCGGGAGCAGGACAGAGAGGGCTCTGCCTCCCTTGGATACCGTATTAAACCGGAGGACCGCCAGCAGTCGGCTCTCGGAGGACCGGAGTTTCCGGCCCAGCACAAAGTTTCCAATTCGCTCTTTAATGTAGACCGGGCCTGGCCGTAGATTGCTTTGTGGGCAATACAGAGGCCCTTGAATTTTGCCCTCTGCTTGATGGGGAGCCAGTGAAGCTTGCGCAGCAGAGGGGTCGCATGCGCCCGTCTGGGAAGCCTGAAGATCAGCCTGGCTGCATCATTCATGGTCACCTGCAATTTGTTGGTGAGTTTTTCCGGTAGGCCGATGTATAGGGCGTTTCCGTTGTCCAATCTGGACAAGATGGTGGCTGATACTATCATCTTTAGTGCTGCAGTCAAAAAAGAGGGGGGCAAGTCTCTGCATCTGTCTCAGCAAGCCTGTGCAGATACCTGTCACAGTCGCAACTTGGTTGGACATAGAGAGGTCGGCATCGATCTTGATGCCCAGACTTTTCACGGCCGTGACCAGGATGAGGGTTGTGCCAAGCTCTTGGGGCCGTAACCGGTCACTTCAGGGGTTTGTCTTTAAGGGGATGACCAGGACCTCTGTTTTGCCAGGATTGACTTTTAAGGAGTTGCTTGTCATCCAGTTCACTGTGTATCTAAGAATGTTTTGAATGCATAAGGAGGCCTCCTGGAAGTTGTTGATCTGGAGGATGAGCTGAGTGTCATCCGCATAGTTAAAGACTTGGTAGTTCATGTGCGCTAGTGCAGCTATCAGTGGCTGGAAGTAAATGTTGAAAAGGAGCAGGGACAGTGCTGAGCCCTGGGGGAAGCCACACATTATGGTACCCCTGTCAGACACCTGCTCACCAAGCTGGACCCTCTGAGACTGCCCGGAAAGAAAGGATTCAAGCCACTGGTGGGCCAACCCACAGATGCCCAACTCGGTGATACGGGCTAGGAGCTGTGTGTGATTGACCGTGTCGAATGCTGCCGATAGGTCTAAAAGAACCAGGGCGCATGGTTTCTTATTGTCGGTCATGACTCTGAGCTCATCAAGTACAGATAGCATCACCAATTCAGTGCTGTGCTGGGGCCTGAAACCCGCCTGTCGCCCCTGGAGTAGCTGGTGTTCCTCCAGGAAGGCCGAGAGTGTTTTTAGGATGTATTGCTCTATGACTTTCGCCAGAAAGGGGAGCTGGGAGATTGGTCTGCCGCTGGTTTCTTGAGCAGGGGGGTGACCTTGGCTTCCTTTAGGCCGGAGGGAAGGTAGCCTGTCTCCAGGGAGCAGTTTAATAGGGCGAGGATCTGTCTTTCAAGGCCGGGGAGTGCCATACAGAAAACCCTTGGGGGACAGGGGTCTGCTGGTGAGCCTGATTTGATGCGGCTCATCAGGCTTGGCACAGAGGACAGATCTAGATTAGGGAAGGAGGGGAGCTGGTTACCGGGCATGAGGGGAGTGGGGTGCTGGTCTGGGGAGGCCTGGTGGATCGGGGTACTCTCAATCTCAGCTAGGATGTCCGCGACCATATGCAGAAAGAAGGTCTGGAAGGTGTTGCAGTCTGCTGTTGAAGCTGAGGATCTCCTTACTGACTTCTGGCTGAGTTCTTTGAGTATTCTAAAAGTCTCTTTCTGCTTGTTTTCTGCACCCGTGATTCTTGCCTCATAATATTCAGCCTTCCTAGTCATGATGGCCTTTTTGGATGAGATAAGCAAGAGTTTGTGGGCTGCGAGTTCGGCTGACTGCCTGATTTCAGCCACTGCCTCTCGGCTTGGATGAGGGTTTGCTTCCTGCCCCTCAGTTCCTCATTGAACCAGGGGGCACCCTTTCCTTTATCTCTAACTTTCTCCCTCTGTGCCGGTGCTACCTGATCAATGGCTTTCCTAAGCGTGTTGGTGAGGGCTGCACACTCGTGGTCCAGGTTACCTATAATGGGACCCAATGATTATGCTATCATATCAACGATGATTACGCCGATGGCACAGCATATACCATTGGCGGAAAATGGCTGTTGAGGGTCCTATCGATTTTTAATCAAGATCCCTCTAGGTCTAAAGGCCCCACTCTCTATTTGATTTTTTGTAGATTAGGAAATATACAGGTGAGGACCATTACCAAATCTTGGTCCAAGGCCTCTGGATCCGGAGGTGATACGTGCCGCTGTTCATTGGGTGGCCCAGAAACAAATATGAATTTCATGCTCCTTTGTGCCATGTCATTAAAACTTTGAAGGTTTTACCTTCACCCTCTGTTTTTAAAGTATCATATGAGGAACTGCAGAGCTGCACTAACATTCTGCTATAGAGCAGATCAGATGGAAATTTATCAGGCAGTACTATCTTATATATATGCTACATTAAAGGCTACAAGATCTGATAAAGGGGAGAGGATGTAGCCTAACGGCTATAGCGATTGACCTCGTAGCTGGGGAACTGGTTTCAAGTCTCAGCAGGGATGCTCAACATCCTGTGATTCTGGGCCAATCACTTAATTTCACCGTGCCTAAAAAAACAAACGTGTCCGTCTGTAATGCAACTGGTGCTTATGTAAAGCGCTCTGATACCTTTGGGTCTAGTTCTTGCTATATAAAACTTTGGGGGGAAAAAGCCAGAGCTAATAGACACGAGTAGTGATCACAACAAGTTAGAAAGCAACTGGACATGTTTTAGTTTCAGTATTACAATGCAGAATTGTTTATATAAACTTGTACACCAGCAGTGCATAGGCCCGTCAGCTGGAATGTGGTCAGAATCGAGTATAAGGAATCCACGCTGCTCTCAACTGGCACATGTGTGTAATCAATGCAACCAGACCATGGACTCATGAATCACATTGGTTTGGAGTTTTTTAACTTGTAAGACTAATTCTCATCAAACTGTACGTTGAGCCAGCATCACCCTTTTGCACAGGCGGTTTACTTTGGATACGTGTTGAAAAGACGTGACAGACTTCTTTAATGTCATGTCTATATCATTCCATGTTTTATAATTTGCTCATGCACTTTATTAATTTTTTATTTACATTTTTTTTATTTTTTACTATTTCCATAACAAAAACATTCCATCATGTGCAGAATGAAAAGGCAATCAGGTGCTTATTTAACATCAACATACCCTGGTCGCACCCAGGTAGTCATGACCAAGCCATATGCAACAGAAATCGTGTAGCGTTCCACAATATAATAGTTGCAACAATCAACAAGAGCATCAAAAGCAGTTGTTTCAATAATGGCCAATTATCAATGACGATCATACGGGAAGCACCCGTGCCACACATTTAAGAATAGAAAACGGTGCATCACATATATCAAAATTTATGGTAATAGCAAGGTGTAGTCCAAAAAAGTACATAACAGGTATACAGCAGCCAGTATCAGGGAGTACAACTGTACTGTAGTGGGGCGGAGCAGAACAGTCAACGTCCCAGCACTTGCAGTCTACATAAATCGCATGCCTTCATTTTCGTGCAGCGGACACGTCGCTGGTGCACCAAAGGCAAGCCCGTCTGCACCCGTCCGCGCCCGACCAGGACCAGGGGCCATGAACCCTGGCCCAACTAGGGCACTTAGCCCATACTACTCCACTAGCCAACTAATGGCTTACCGTAATCCACCGCTCCCCGACTGTACCCTGTTACATCTTGAGGATGGGGGGAAAAATGTTTATGCTGCGGCTTCTCTTCTGACATAACCCTGGGCCATAAATCCACTCCAAAGGGCAACAAACATAAAACTCCTCCCCGCAACCATGTCGCCCTAGCTAGCAAGGAATTTTCTTTCCTTAGCACAAACTGCCGCTCTCTCCCGAAGCATAAAGCAGACATTTTTGATCTTTTGGTCAATGAACAACCAGATGCCATATTTCTTATGGAGACATGGCTGCAGGAGAGTTCTGGCCCTGATGTTGCGGCAGCCTTACCACCCAACTATGCTATAGTTAGGAAAGATAGGGGCTCCAAAATAGGTGGGGGTATTGCCATCATCTTTACTGTTCAGGAACTGTGAGGCAGCATTATTCAAGTTGGCTCTGACCCCGAAGTTTACCTTCTGTGGAATACTTGTGTACCACCCTCCTGGGCTGTCTGCTCCTTGGGCCTCATTATTCCCCAGTCTGATAACCCCTCTGCTTATGAAGACTGCTAATTTTTCAATTCTGGGAGATTTTAACTTGCACCTGGAGGACTCGACATGTAACATCTGTACTACTCTCATCTCTGACATGGCAGCTACGAACATTAACTTACACAATTCTGGCCCCACACATGTGGTGGGCCACTTACTAGATCCTATTTTTTCCAGCTTATCTAGCATTTATTGCTCCCCAGCGCTTCCACTATGCTGGTCTGACCATTTCATCACTGGATTCCGCCTGGCATCTCCAGAAAACTCTGCGTCTGCTATTCCTACTTTTAGGAAATTAACTTGAAACTGGAAAAAACTAGATATGACTGCTTTGAATAATATTCTGTCCTCTAACATGCCCATCTCCAAACAAATGTTGGATACTCTCTCGGGCACCGTACAAAAATGGCTTCTCAATGCAATTGACACCTGACTCCCTCTTTCCCAAATAAGGGCCAATAATCATCGTCCTCCAGCGCCCTGGTTTACTGAAACACTGAAAATAGAGAAGGACAAATGTAAGGCGCTGGATATATGTTGGAGGAGGAACAATGCTTCTGACTCCAAAACTGCTTATAAAAAGGCCAAAAAAGAATACCACAATCTTTGCAGGTCAGCTCGTGCGGAGTATGTATCGACAACCATCTTTGGTGCTCTGAACTGCTCCAAAACACTATTTAGCATGGTCAAGGAGCTTGCTGGCTCAGAAACCCAATCTAGGCCCCCCTCATTAAATAATCGGCAATGTGAGGATCAGCCTCCTTTAAATGTCTTCTAGACAGCCTTCTATCTCTGTGCTCAAGCAGCTTGAGCCGCCATCTCTGCTTGTAATTATGGACCTCTTGAATACCTCCTTACAGGAAGCCACAGTTCCACCAGAGTGGAAGCATGCCATGGTGCTTCCCCTTTTGAAGAAGACCAACGTGGATCCCGATTTGTCCTCTAACTACCGGCCTATTTCTTTGTTGCCTGCCTTCTCTAAAATTTTAGAGAAACACATCTACACTCAGATTTCCAATTCTGTAGAGTCACAAAAGTTCCTTCACCCATCCCAATCTGGCTTTAGAGCCGGTTCCTCAACGGAAACAATTCTTCTTGGGGTAACGGAAAGACTGCATCATCACCTGGATGCTGGTGACACAATGGCCCTTATTTTGCTGGACTTAAGCGCAGCATTCGACACAGTATCTCACACCGTGTTAGTGAAAACATTAAGATCATTAGGCATCTGCGGCTCAGCCCTCAAGTAGCTCATTTCATTTCTTGTCAACCATACGTCCCAAGTCTTTTCTCCAACAGCCAGCTCCAATACCCATCTTTCACCTTATGGGGTACCTCAGGCCTCCATCCTTAGCCCTTTACTATTCAATCTATACAGAGACCTTTAGCTGATGTTGCTGAAGATGCCGGGTTGTCTCTGTTCTCTTACGCAGACGACTCCCAGATTATCTTCTCTCTTTCTATGAAGAGTGCGGCTGAGACTTCCCCCCTCCAGCTGGGCTTGGGTAAAATTGCCTCATGAATGCAGGCTAATTACCTTAAGCTCAACGGAGAGAAGACCGAGGTCTTGATCTTGGGTAAAAACAAAGATCTCTAGGGTCCACAATACTGGCCTAGTGAGATGGGTGCACTTCCTCAGCCCTCCCGTCAAGTCCGTAATTTGGGTGTCATCATTGATGACTCACTAACTATGCAACATCAAGCTGTCAAGGTGGCCGCCACATGCTTTACCATCCTCAAGTGGCTAAAAAAGATTATTTAGATGCTGCCTGAGCCCACCCAGAGAACAGTAGTCCAGGCACCAATCACCTCAAGACTGGACTACGGAAACGTTCTTTACCTAGGGACCAACAAGGAGGGGACTCGCAGGCTGCAAATTGTTCAGAACTCTGCTGCAAGATTACTTTGCCGGGTTCCTAGAGCCACCTCTGTCTCTGGTTACCTGCAGGACTTGCTCTGGCTCAGGGTTGAGAACCGAATTAAGTTCAAAGCCCTGAGCTACATGTTCAAAATCAAAATAGGTGTAGCCCCTCAGTATCTGCCGTCTTTGGTCTGTCCCTATGTGCCTCCTCGATGCCTTCGTTCATCTACCCAAGAGAAATTCTCTGTGCTCAGAGTCAGACTATCTTGGATGGGTGGCAGATCGTTTGCATACCTCAGTCCCTCCCTCTGGAATTCCCTTCCCACATCTATTCGGAATGAAACGGTGTATGTCCAATTTCGCAAATCATTAAAAACTTGGCTTTTTAACCAGTAATCATTTAAGCTGCTATACTTTCCTTGGTCTGCCCGGCGCCGGGAAACCTTTTTTGGATAGCTTTCACGCCTTATGAATTTAATTAATAATAATAATATTACAACGCTGTCAGAGGCAAAGAAACTCAGGAATACCCCAGATAGAGGTAGTCAATTAGCGACTAAACCTTGATCAGAACACAACAGCCTAATCCCCAGCGGGGGAGGTGTGCGTCGTCGCTCCGTCGGCCCGCGGCCTGTCTTGTAGGATTTAATCCAGTCCCAAGCCTCCTTGGGATCATCACAAAAGTGAGTTTTACCATCCAACACTATCCGCAGTCGAGCCAGGAACATCAAGTGGTACTGGAGCCCTTCATTACGCAATGCCTTCTTGACAGCTAAAAAGGACGTGCGGTGATGCTAGACCTCCAACATATAATCAGGGAAAATTGACACTGGTATTATCCACTGTATACGGCCCAGAAGAGCGCGCCTGTTGCAGCAAAAAGTCCCTATCCTTGTAATGAAGGAGACGAGCAACCACCTGACGCGGGGGTCTTCCGGGGGCCGGGCAGGGACCCGGTGAGCCCTCTCCAAAGTGTAGAATTGGATCAGTCCAGCATGGGGCACCAGGTCTCGAAGCCAGCTCTCCAGGTAGTCAAGCATATTAGATCCTTCCACTCCCTCCGGAGGCCCCAGCACCCTTATGTTATTCCTGGGCTTATGTCCTTCGGCATCCTCGACTCTTTTCTCCAGCGTTGCAATTCTGTGGGAGATATCCCCCATCTGAGCTGTGAGGGATTGCTGCACCGGTGCCATATCCGCCAGAGAGGCCTCCATTTGCTTCACCCGATCAGCCAGCTTGGAATGTTCTGCTTGTAGGAGCCCCAGCCACACCGCCACATTAGCAATGTCCTGATGTAGAGTGTCTTTTGTATCCGCTATGGTCTACGAGATCTGGGCCAACTGCTGCTGGACTAGGTTGTTGGCTGGGGGTTCGGGTGAATCTTGTCATCTGCGGTCCGATGCTGATTTCTCCTGGTCCTGGGGAAACCCCGCCTGCCTGCCCCAGGGTTTCCCCATACCTCTAGGAGTGCAAAGTCACCAGTCTGGCAAAGATGGATCAGTGGAGCCCAGCCACGCAGGCACCAGGACTGATGTGAATCTCAACCTCGCGGAAGAATGCAAATTCGTCGGCCAGGAAGTGCCCCCACCTATTGTCTGTGCGCTGCACCAGTGACCAGACACCAATGTCCAGGCACCACGGGCAGACCACGGTCAGTGCCACCTAGATCTCTGATGTCACTTGCCCTGCTTCCCTCCGGGCAACACACGCAACTCTGGACAGCACCACCCAGAGTCACCAAGCATCCGCAACTGCGGCCAACAATCACCGCCCCACGCTATACAGCGAGGTCGCCGAGTTGAAGAGTCCAAGCAAGGGCACCCAGGACCCACAGCAGTCTGTTCCAGGTGGTAGGGAAGGGCGCACGGTACTAAGGAGGGCAGCTCAAAATACAATCCCCAGTACTCTATCAGACAGAGTGGCACATTCATCAGCTGGCACAGAAAACAGCAGCCTAACCGGGGTTAGCCAAGCTCCGGCCTCCCGGGGTCAGGAAAGTCTTATTGGCTCCACGAACAGTGCAAGCTCCGCTGCATTCCAAAAGCGCAATGGCAGAGGGCACCCACCTCCAAAATGGCGCCGACGCTGGCGTCTGTGTGTAGCACCCCCAGTCGCGGCAGATCACCACTGGGGGAGTCCCGCACGAGGATGGCCCCTTCGTTGTTCACCCAAAGGGAGCACCGCCCTAACAAAGGTCTCCAATCCGGCCCCTGGAGGTCGTCCGCTCGTTATGCAGAGGTTCGTTGCTTAAGGCACAGCGTCTGCGGCAGCACGCCGGGCGAGAGGAGCACCACTCGGCTCTCCCCTAGGTCACCCCTCCAGCACTCAGTCAGGCAGTCCGGTCCCCCCGTTTCTACTCCGGAGTCAGGTAGGCACTCCCGGGAAGCAGGAAGAGCTGCTATGCGGCCTCCGGGCGCTCCCAGCCTCCGAGCGCCGCCATCTTGATATCTCGGAGCAAAAGGTTTTTTTTCTGCGCAGCAGAGTATGCGCCGCGCCTCAGGTGTCCGGGACCCTCAATTGTCGAGCCCAAAGGTTACTCAGTGGCGGTAGATGTCCCCGGCATCGGGGTGTCAGCAATTATTCAGGATAATCTGCAAGGCTGGCGCGGAGCTCCGAGCTCACGCGTCCGTCTTCATCGGCCTGCAAGCCACATCCCCCTCATGCACTTTATTAATGTGAGTAGTTTTTATAACTTGTATGACCATCTAGCCTCAATTTGATGTTTCATCATTATTATTAACTCAGTTTATTGGTTGCTAATTTAAATTACACTTGCACTTTATGACGTGCACTAGTACCTAAGTGTTGTCTGCAACACAAAAGTATGATGAATTATTTGGCTGGCCATCCATTTTTTATTATTTATTGATTTAAAAGTTTTAAATAGTGCTGGCAAGACCCGAGGGTATCAGGGCGCTTTACATCAGTATATGTTTACATCAAGATAACAAGCCTAATCACATCAAGAGAGTTAGATCAAGTCCAAACAGTTGATGCGCATAGCGGAGGAGAAATAGCAGGGGGGGTCCAGGGAGAGCAGATGGCGGGTGAATGATGACCCAGTAGTTGAGATGTTGGTTGAGGAGGAGAGCCTTTAACTGACTCTTGAAGCATGAGAAGGAGGGGTTGCTCCTGATGTATATTGGTAAGGAATTCCAGATTTTAGTGGTGTTGCTTGAGAAGAAGCTAGCCAACATTTTTTGATTGTGGTCTTTGGGTGGTATAAGGAGCATGGTGTTTGAGCGTCTGAGGTTTCTAGTCTGTCATGCCCTTTTGAGCTTAAAGGTGAGGTAGGTTGGTTTTCCCATGTACAGAGCTTTGTGAGTGAGACAGGCTGTTCTGAAGCTGCAGTGAGCTTCATTCAGGAGCTATTTTAGTTATTTAAGGGCCGGGGAGATGTGGTCATATTTTTTGGTTCCTGTGACCATTCTGGTTGCTGCATTGAGAGTGGTTTTGATGGGCGCAAGGTGGGCTTTGTCCGTGACTGTGAGGGTGGCATTCCCATAGTCCAATTTAGACAGCACCAGCGCTTGTGTGGCAGATTTGAGATCCTACTGCGGAAGTTAGGGTTTGATTTTGTTCAGGAGTTTAACGTTGGAGAAGGCACTCTTTGAACTTTGTAGATAAACAATGAAGACGTGTATTGTCAGTCATTTTGTGTCCCCTTGAATGTCTCATTAGTCGAACCAATTTGTTTTGGATGAGTTAAAGTCTATAATGTTGTGTAAAACACAGTTAAGCACTGATCGTCTTTTGTCTCTATGGTGCAATATGTAAATTAATATGTGTACGTGTGTGTAAAAAAAGTGTATTTAACTTTAACAAGTGAAAATCCAAAACTGCTATTGGTAACAATCTTGTTAAAAAAAAAATTCGAATCAAAAATAATTGCGGGGTAGCAATATTTATCTGTGAATGTTTATGGAAGGAAAATCCATTTATGGACAACAATAGGAACACTTTGTAGGTTCCTATATTGGAAATGTATTTAAATCCATGGTCTGAGAGGCACCTCTTTGTTAATAGACTATATTGATTCCAGCCTCCACAGTCCTGAACTGAATCACTCACCTATCTAGGAGACCTCAATGTTACAGCACTGAAATCATAGGGATTATGAAAAATCCTAGCTTCGCACAAAGTGAAACAACTGCACTCAGGAGGAGAATGGTAAGGAAGTATTATGTAGCTGGTGGTGAATGTGGAGCACACTGTCTCAAGTATATTATTGAAGCATCGTGCTGTAGAGTGGTGTCATTTATAGACAGCACATTTTTAATCGAACGGGCCACACATTTACAAAATATACAGGTTTACTGATAAAACTATAAACTATACAGCAACACTATAAAGCACATAAATTAAAATGTGTGAAAATTGAGTTTCAGGGAATATTGATCATTTGGGCGTCACCAAGTACAGTGTCTTTGTTTCCATCATACTTCAGAATTACAAACAACTGTGCTTCATAGTCGCTTTTGTTACTGCTGATATATTCTGAAATAAGGGTACAGTTAATTTACAGATGTTTTAAATTTTGCTCTGTGCCATTCCTCTCACACTACTTGTACCCCAGCAAGATTGTTCCATTGTTTACTTGAAAAAAATCCTCTCAATTTGCAGCCACAGAAAGAAAAGTAAAACCAATCCCTGTGTCAAAAGAATAAGCAACAATTTATGAAAAGATGTAGCTTGACATTTGTACTTGACTTTTAAGCACAGCAATTGTAACAAAATGTACAGGCATCTTGATTTCTTTTTCGCAACCCACCAGAAACCAGCTGGCAACCCACCAGTGGGTCTCAACCAACAGTTTGAGAAACGTTGCCTTAGAGGCATATTCATCTTTCTTTGTGGGCTGATTAATTTAGTCCACTTGAAAACAGGAAGTAGCAAGGAGAAATAACGATATTTCTCCTCGTTATGCCTCCCTTGGGTAGATGCACCATTTTGGCGCAAACCCAGGTTTACTGCCTTTAGTCTATCTGGGATTGTATCAAAATACATGGGTTGATGCACAGGAACTTCCAGGCTCTATCCATGTAACACCTACCCAGTGCAAAGTAAGGCAAGGCAGTGCTATGCACTAAGTTGAATTACTTTGTATACACTAAGCCCTGAAAAGCAAAGCACAGTAACTTTGTGTGGTTTCTTAAATACCAAAATAGATTTTGCGTTGGGGCTGCACCACAAAAGTGATGCAACCCCGATGCAAAATCTTAAAAGATTGTAGCTAAAGTCTTTACTGCCTTCTCTGACAGAGTGATCACATTTAAATGTCTCTCAAGTGCAGCACATGAAGAATAGGAGTAGGCAGGGCTACTTTGAACTTGACCTAAACTCTCCTGGTGGGCTCCCATCTCAGATATTATTTTTTTAGCTGAGGAACCATCCTCTAGAAACAGCTTTTTTAAAATATACTTTGAGCCTGATATACACAGTCTTTTTCTGTGAGTAAGGGGCTTATTCAGAGGGGGGTGGTAATAGGGCAGCCACCAAAAATCAGTTAGTATCCCTTGCTTCCAGGCCTCTTTGTTTCCGACAGCAGAGTATCAGTCTGCTCTGCCATTGTACACAATTTCAAGGCAGGCCAGCTGCTGCACACTGCCAGTTCCATGGTTTTTATATATGATGCTTGAAGAAGCAAGCAATGCTAAAGGACAATTTAGTTTTTTTTATAACATTCCCTGCTTTTGAGGGTTTGTCTTTGAAAAATCTACAAAAATTTCATTCAGTCTGTCAAGCTACATCAGCGGAAGATCTTTCAGCTAAAAAGTCCCCTGTCAAGTGGCATGGATGTTTAGCTATGGGGGAAGTTTACTCTGGAAAAGGTGGATTAGGGCCCCTACAGCGCTAGCGGGTAGCCTGCCCATCTGTCCAGCATTAAATGAGCTCCAAAGTGTGCTTTATTCCCGGAAATGTAGGAATATTCTCAATCCCATTGACTGTTCTCAATATCACAATCAGCATTGGGATTCACACCACTCACCAGCAAGAGGAATGCACACAGTGTGGAAAACCAGATCATGCACAGATGACATCATAATATTATATCAGACTGATCAGGCTTGTTTGTTGTGAGAAAATATATATTTCAGAATGTGTTACATTAAATGACAAAAACTGATTCTTTAAAATAGGGAGTGGGAATATCTTTCCCAAGTGTATCTAAAAAAGGTACACAATACAATTATAAAATGCAATGATGCTCTAAGTGCCGTGTTAATGACGCTGGCATCGCTCATATGACCTGGACTTGCGTCAACATGGATACCTGTCTTTTCTCAGCTGTCCCTAATGGTGGGCTTCACTGTGGTACCTGACCCACTCCTCGCATTTTTGAGTTACGTGCATGTTGTGTAGCACATTCTATTGTCATTCATATATTGTATTGTATGATGTTCCCTTTAACGGCTCGTGGGCAGTGTGAGGCATAGAACATAAGTGAGTGCCTCAGGGGTTCCAATCCAGGGCATTCAGTTGGAGTTGGTGCCTTGGAGTGGAAGCCGTGCTGCCTGGCGCTTGCCTGTTTCTGTACATTTCTGTTTTATATGGAATAAAGCCTTTGAACTATATCCGCGTTCTTCCATCACTACAATTGGCGATGATCACGGAAACGGAACCACAAAGATCTGCATTTTCATCATTTTCGGAAAAAATAAATATTTGTTTTTTTATAACATGGGATCATCTGGTCGTAAAAGCTGAAATATTTCATCTGGTTTCACAGGACGTTTGGACAATATCCGGGAATTCCCGATCAGCCATCGCAAACTCAAAAGAGCTTTACTAAGGTAAGATTACCTTAATAGCTTTATTCTTAACTGTTGGCAACCGCCATCGGCCGCATCTTTCGAGTGGCGGCGGAATTCCAAGCTCGAGTGCTGCCCCGTGGTGTTGCTGACGCGACGGGGCATGCGTAGCTGCAGGACATACGTGGCGATGTCATCACCCAAGGTCACGCAGCATGACCTTGCGTAGCGGGCATTTTGAAAAAACAAATTAGCAAACTGAATAAACAAGAGTTTATCGTAGCTCGTAGGAGTGTCGGGGCTCGTGTTGAACTCTTGCAACGTGGGATCTTTACAATTGGCAGTACTTTTCTGAATTTCGAACTAGAAACAGGTGAGAAAGTCAGGACACGACTACATTATATTTTACTAATTTTATCCATTTTGGCATCCCTTATATTTTTGTGTATTGTGACTCCAAAGTTGGGCCCCATCATTTTTATACCGTTTTAACATATTCCCTTATGGAAGAAGGAGATCAGGGTGCTGGAAGAGTGGAGCAAGCCATGGGACAACAAAATTTCACTATCAGTTCTCCTCATCGATTTTGGGCTACAGGATCTCAGCCTAGCATCAAGTGGTTGGAGTGGAAGGATTATTTTGTGAACTACATATGCGCTGTTGATGAGGCAGGAAAAATGAAACCTCCACTCTTTAGGCCCCGTGGGGTTAAAAACATACACTTGTATGCCAAAAATTACTGATACTGTGATGGATGTACTTGAATGTGCGCTAAAAGATATGTATAAATATTTTGCTCCTAAAGTATGCATTGGCGTGATAAGACATACATTTTTCCAAAAGAAGCAAAACAAGGAGGAGCTTGTAGATGACTGGCTTGATGACCTAAAAAAATTGGCAATAGACTGCAAGTTTGGGAACCTCCATTATGATTTGATACGTGACCAGTTGGTCATGCATAATAACAATTCACCTATACAGGACCGCTTTCGGGTGAATGGAGATGCACCACTAGAGGATGTTTTGGCCATAATGAGAAAGTCTGAAATGTCAGGGAGATGTGCCACCGTAATTAAAGAGTCAGAGCAAGAGTCAGTAAAAGTTTCTGGAGGTGTTTTTAAATTACAGAATCCTGCTAAAAGCCAAACTCAACAAACTTCTGGACGTTGGTTGAACCAACGCCAAAGGAACTTAGGGGGAGACAGGAAACCAGAAGAGAGAAGATGCTATCGCTGTGACAGTAAAGAACATTTGGCTTTCAGCAAACAATGCCCTGACTTAAAAAAGAAATGTGGCATATGTGGTATTTTAGGTCATTTTAGGAAAATGTGCTGTAGGCGTAACAATGTGAAGTATGAATGGAATGAAGAGGAGGGTACTGAAGAGGACCTTGATGTAGAAGAGAATTTTATTAAGAACTTACAAGGGAATTTTGTTTTGAATGTTGGGGATGATTCATTGAAAGGTAAACCTATATGTGAGTTATCCTTAGGTGGTGTTACTGTAAATGTCTATGCCGACTCAGGATCACCATATACTATCGTAAACTAAGAAGTTTGGAAAACAAAGTTTGTGGGGAAAATTGGGCATCATTTGAATGTTTCAGATGTGAACCCTGTAAGTTTCACTGGGGAGGAGATAAAAATGCTGGGGTTCAGATGGCTCACTTTCCTTTTTAAAGGGAGGTCAGCGAGGGGTAAATTATATGTTGCTAAGTTTGGACCTTCTGTACTAGGTTGGTTTGATCAGAAAAATTTACACATCATACTGGATCCTAACAGTGACGAGAAAGTACTTATAATGGACGAGACCAATAAATTAGGCGATGTTTTAACTAACAAATTTCCAGGTGTCTTTGGAAAGGAATTAGGGGCACTTAAGGGGTTCGAACACAAGATTGTACTCAAAAGGAATGCTGAACCAAAAGTGCATAAGAGGAGACCCATCCCCATGTTAATAAGAGACGAAGTTAACAAGGAATTACAGGGGTTTATTAACCAAGGGGGTCATTGAAGAGATAGACACTTCGGAATGGATTTCTCCGGTCATGGTCGCACGAAAATCCAATGGAAAAATCTGTTTATGTATTGATTTGCGCCATCTTAATAATAATATTTTTATAGAAAAATGTCCCCTGCCCAGAATTAATGAAATGGTGTCTTCTCTAAGGGGAGCGACCTGGTTTTCCACCATAGACCTTCCACAGGACATCATCAGGTCATGCTTGAATCTGAATCAAGAAGGCTTACAGCTTTCATTACGCCTTTTGGGTGCTACCAGTTAAGGCGTATGCCTTTTGGCCTTGCATAGGCCGCTGCTGTATTTCAGTGGTTGATGCACAGACTTTTTGGAGAAATGAACGGCGTATGTTTTTTTCAAGATGATATTTGATCGCTGCTAGTGGAAAAGAAGAACATGACACTATCCTTAATGAGGTACTGGGGACACTACAGGTTGCAGGCTTAACTGTAGAACTCTCCAAATGCAAATTTGCACAAAACAGTGTTTCATACTTAGGGCACATTATAAGTGAGGATGGTGTGAAGCCAAAGCCTTCACTTATAAATACCATTGTTGGATCACCCACTCCCACCTCCAAGGAAGAAATCAGATCTTTTCTGGGTATGGCGGAGTATTGTGCTAAGTATATACCGAATTTTGCATGCAAAGTTTACAATATACGTTGTCTTCTTAAAAAGAATGTGAAGTTTGAATGGTCAACAGAGTGCGAGAGAGAATTTTCATTGATTAAAGCTGATTACCACGTGTGAATGCTTTGAGTAGCTTTGACCCCAACCTAGAATGCCTGTTAACTACGGATGCTAGTGACAAAGGATTGGGCGCAGTCCTTCCGCAAAAATGGAGAGGTGGTAAGGAGAAAATCATTTTGTTTGCGTCCAGAGCTTTATCCCCTGCAGAGAGCAAGTACCCAACATTGAAAGGGAAGCATTGGCTTGCGCCTGGGCCTTAGAACATTTCCACGCTTATGTTTGGGGAAAGCCTGTGGTCATCCGCACTGACCATCGACCTTTGGTACGCATCCTGACCACAGAAGGTAGTGTGGTAGCTTCTGCCAGGTTAGCCAGGATATCCATGAGAATGAAAGACAATGTGGTTGCCAATTGTTTGTCTAGACTACCTATTCCTTTGGAAGAATGTGTGGATGACCCCTTGAGGAACTTCAGTACAGCTTTCATTCATGATTCGGGTACACCGGCCATCACTAAAACAGAATGGGTGGAAGAACAACATGAGGACAATGATTTCAAAATGGTTTCGGTTTACATTTGTAAAGGGTGGCCTAGGAAACACAACATTAGTGGAGATTTGAAACCCAACTGGGATGTACATATGGAGTTGTCTCTAGATAGAGAGTTGTTAATGAGAGGAGACAGGATTATTCCTCCTAAAACTTTATGCAATAAGGTGTTACAATTATGCCACGAAGGCCACTTTGGGATCATCAGAAAAAAATTGATTGTTAAAGGCATCTTTTGGTGGACTGGGGTCGATAAAGACATTGAAAGGTTTGTGAAAGGGTGCCCTATTTGCTGCTCTGCGGATAAGTCTTTAAAAACCTTGAGACCCCCAATGAGTGAGGGGTTCATTCCCAGTCTTCCTTGGGAGACTATTGCAGTACACATTTTTGGACCTGTGGGGGATTTGAAAGAGTATGGCCTAGTTGCAATTGACCTTTTCACTAGGGGTGGGCGGAATTTGCGAAATTAACTTTCGCAAATTATCGCGAAAATGCTGAAAATCTCCGCAAACACGCCGGAAATATCACGAAGATGCGGAAGTTTTTTTCCCGCCTGTTTGCGGTATTTTTTGCGTGATCGCAGGTCGCCAACTTACCCATGCGGTTGCTCATGGGCGCTGCCATCTTGTTTTCACTTGTCCCGCCCTCTCGCGATGCTTACTTCCTGTTCCGGGTCGCGCAATGCATGTTCGCGCCCGTTCGCGGTCGATATTTCCTGTTCGCGACCGCTTTTACTTGATCGCGTTGCTTTTTGCTTGCTCGGGGAGAAAATATCGCGCGAACTTGCGCACGTGGTCGCAATGGGCGCGGCCATCTTGTTTTTCACTCTATTGCATGGTTTTGGGGCCTGATTTTCAATCCTCCCAAAATCTTTTCAATCCTTTGTTTATAGCCACTTTTTTTGGATCTTTATTACTTATTATTTCTCTAACTATTTTCCTGCTTCTATATTTTTGGTTTTTGACTACTTTTTTTTTGTTTTTTAGCTACTTTTTCTCTTTCTATTGCCTGCTATTTATTTCCTTTACTCCTTTATTTATTTTACCTTTTCTTTCCCGCCCCGTCCCCAGAACCATGTCCAAGGGTAGGACTGTTCGCCGGCGCAGCCAGAGCCGCGACCGCCTTCCTTGCGGAAGGCGGCGCCCACAAGGGGTGCAGGCACGAGCCTTATTTGGGGAGGTGGAGTTGGCTGCACTAATTTTCTTTGTGCAGCGCCACCTCCCCTCAACCCTGGCAGCAGGTGGCAGGCCTGGGTCCGGGTACGGCCTCCGGGAGCGTCGGCAGTGGTGGGGGAAGGTGCGCCGGGCAGTGTCGCGCATCTCTGGGGTCCGGCGCACCCAGGCACAGCTGACGCACCGGTGGTCCGACATCCTGGACCGTGAGCAGGACCTGCTGGACCTGCTAGGAGTGGAGGTCCCGGGGCTTGGTGAGTACATTTTTAATTACTACAACTTTGTGTCTGTTCTTCTGCTCTGTGTTATATATTGCGAATATTTTTTTTCCTTCCAACCAGGTAGAATGTTGCTGCTTACAATACATTCCAGGTTAATAACGTTTAAAAGTCTTCTGTGGTGCTCTTCTGCGCTACTACTAATCTTACTTGTTTGCAGCTTTGCGTTTGCTTAGCGTGATTCTTTACGAGTTTATTTTAGAGAAATTAAGTTATGTAATGCTACAGTGACTCTAGTCCACTCCTTACTTTGTCCCGTCACTAATAGATAGGGGCGGATTGATGTTTAGGTACACTACTTTGTATGAGCTTCTAATTTGTTAGTGGTATGCGTGATGCCCCCTCACTCAGTTACGTGACGTACTGCTAGTGCGGCAGTCTTTAGAACCTTTTCTAGTTTGTTCAATGAGTGGTGGTAGGCTTAGCAGTTACATAGCAGTAGCAGATCAGCATCAATCAAACCAAAATTTGGTGTGTACAAAAAATGTAGTCATGTTCATGTGTCCTCCATGATTTGACCATATGCATTGTTGAGGAATACAGTGGAAATGCATACTTAATGTACAATTGGCATGCCTGGAATAGGTGGGCTAGGTTGGGTGGTACGTTGTACTTAGGTTTTAGTTGTAACTTAGTTTTCTGGAATCAGAATGGAAGACTGGATTACTGTTGATAAATAGTAACTTAAGTAGTCGAACTGCGAATCCCCCGATATTACATGTTGACCAGATGAGATCGGTCAATGTAGTTATTGCAATTGTTGTTTACATAAGTGTTTTTTGACCGTTGTTGAAAAATATTGTATTTGTTTGTCACCATCCATCAATGTTTGTCTCTTTCTTATATCTTTCCTGTTCATCAGCGCCCAGGGGCAGACCGACAGGGACTGGGCAGTCGGCAGAACAGGAAGAACACCACCAGGAGGACACCGCTGAGGGCTCCTCTGCTGGCCCCAGTAAGTCTTCTTGTTTTTAATAATATTTCTTATTCCATAACTTTTACTGCTCCATATTTTTCCCGAACTATTGTTTGTTTCCAAATGCTATTTTTTTACCACCAATTATCCTTCAATCTGTACGGTTTCAAAAATCTTATCCCTGTCTCCGCTATGATCACTCTGAGTACTACTACTACTACATACTATCAGTCTGTCTGTACTGTAGTAGCTAGTCTTGCCCAGTTGGCCAGTGCCACTCTTTGTGAAAGGTTGTAATATAAAACTCATATTCACCAGTAGCTCGAGCCATTGAGTCCAATCCGTTGGGTCGTCGTCTTGTACTACTTTTACTCTTATTGATCTTGAGGCTTTGAAAATTCACAGCAACAACAGCCCTACCGGATTTATTACTATTTTGATATGATATCCTATAGGACATACTACTGTTGTAGGGATCTTGCACATACATTTGCACCAGAAAATAGGATGTTGGTGATGGTAGGTTGGACCTTCCTTGCACACCTCAATCAGAAATTCCGCACCCACCACAATTCCACTGCTTGACTATAGTATTGTCTTGTCATAACTATTAGGTCTCGGAACCCTCCCCCCAAGATACCCAACAAGTAGACAACCCAGAACATAACACACCCAACCTCTCAGTCGTGGAAGCAATTCACATGCACACCCTTACTTTAATTTGCTCACTCTTGTAAGTTAGTCCACACCAAATACCACCAAGTCTATGTAAGTTCAAAATTTTTATTTCAATTTGAGAAGGTCTGTACACTGTTTTCTTAGCAGCACCAACCGGAAAATCAATAAAATTAAAACAATATGCATTGTTACACTTATACAGTTGGCAATTAAATCATGATAACTGAACAGTGGTGGAAGGCAGCACCACCATCCCATAGCAATTTAGTTTATATAAATTTATAAATGAAGATGTGAGTGAAGGGACCCCTCACCTTAGAAGAACCTAGTTGTTGCATCATTCAGAAGCTCTGGTTCGTAGAAGGGAATCTTGCGTCTGTAATGCGAAAAAAGAAATGGTGTGCGTTAGTATATTGCAACTTGCAAGCATTTCTCAGCCGTGCCAAAAAGTGTAGCATCTATGGATAAGCAATATGGACTAACAGTAACAGTAGTACACCAGTACTTCCTAAAAAAGTGGCTTGTTAATGTTTGTTGACCGCTTGTACGCAGCGCGTAGACTAGACAGTAGCAGTGTGAGGCAGGTCATGTGGGCTCAAAGGTGTCTTAAGAAGCTGCAAGGTAAAGGTAACGTCACATGTGCAAAAATAAAAGCCACAAAGGTAAAATGGTAGCATGGCTAGGGCTAATTAAGCAAAGGCTACAATGATCATATATAACTATTAGTGTCTACTCTACTACTACCTGATTTGTACTAGTGATGTATGTTAGTATTAACTCATTTTTCAACCTTGCAACTGATCAATAGGGGGGAGGTGTATATGACGCCTAATAAATGTGTAATGTTTTCTAGGCGCACTACCGACCACCAGTGCCGGGGCCAGCGAACAAGGCGACGCGGAGGGCGAGGATGCGGCAGTTGCTGCCGATACCGACGATGGAGCGGTAGGGGGAGTGGCAGCACCAGTGGCAGGCGGTGGTAAGTTAGATTCATAATCCTTAACTATTGTTGAACTTGACAGCACACTCACTGCAAGGGTGTACTGTATGTATATGTAAACTGTACAGTTGTGACTTAGGGCCCCATTAGGATGGTGGGCGTATTGCCCCCGCCGGGCCGGCTGGAATTCACTGCCGACACCGCAGGTGTATACCTCCGCCATCCCTGTAGAAATTATTCAGACCCCCCACATGTCGACCAGGCGGAAAAGGGTTCAATATGCCGGTGGTGTCTCTCTGAACACACCGCCAGCCATATAATCTGCATTTTGGAATGCCTTTGCGTGGCGGCATTGCCGTCCGCCACGGAAAGGCATGCAGACATTGCAGAGTATGCTTGGGTGCCCCCATGGAGGGCACCTACCTATGCTATGGTACCCCCCCCGCCTTTCAAAGCAAAATGTGACAGTCTCGGTGCGGGGCCCGTCATGTTGTGCTTGGAAAAGCAGCACAACATTTTAGCATTGCTTTCAGCAAAGCCAACCAGAATGTAAAAAAACCAGGATGCGCCCGCCACTGTGCCGGGCGCATCATCCTAATTAATTGTCCCCACGGGACCCCCACCCTTTTTAGCATGAGGATGGCGTAAGTAAGTATGAGTTGTTGGGGACGTTTGAAGAGTAAACTAGAAGACTAGAATTCCCTTTAATTGGCATAGGAGCCGGAGTATTGCGTAACCAATGGCCTCATCTATCTGATTTCAACTCAGCTTTGAAAGTTTTATGGAGAAGAGCACCTGGTGCACTGTTCAACTAAAAAGAGAAAGACGGGTGGAAGGAAGAAGGACGGGCGCGATTTAAAATGTTATGTACTACTGTGCTTTATAGTGCTACTCTACCATGCCACTATGTGTGTAAATAATTAACTTGTCTTACTGTTTTTCTAAGAGTATATTTTACAATTGTCTTGTTTTTTTCTTTTTGATACACAGCTACTCCTAAACTAAATCGAAGGGAGTTGGCCGCCAAGGCACGGTGCCGGAAGCTGGAGGCAATCCAGCGAGAATACCGACGGCTGGTGGTCTTAGCCGAGGAGGAGGAGGAGACTGCGGCTGCAATTGTGGAAGCCTCCTCCCGTGGCCCGGGCCCCAGCCACCACCCTCCAGCGGTACAGCGCCACTGTCTGGTGGCTGCCCGCCGCCACCGTGCCATCTCCGGTGCCCCCCCCACTGTGGCTGCAACTGCCGCACCCTTAGACGCCGCGTCGCCCGTTTAGAGGGTGAGATGAGCCAGATGCGTGTCCTCCTCGAGTCCCGCCCCACCAGTTAGTCCCTGTCATCCTGTTCTGCCCCTTTTTTAATTCTTGTTCTTAACTCGTTTGGGCGTTACAGACTTTTTTCTACTATGGACAGTGGTTGGGGTTAGGGAGGGGGGTCGGTCAGCTTTTGTGGGTTTAGTTTATTTTTGTTAGGGTAAATTAAATATATTTTTCCATGTTACATGCAATGTTGTTAATGTTTTGTAGGTGGGGTAACTGTTTAACATCACACTGTTTCCTTGCTGGTGCATGGCCACCCATAGCCTGTGTTTGATTTCAATAATTGGCTGACTGTATAAGACACAAACAGATAGATGAGAGACACACCTCACTCATTGACTGGTCCTTCTAGTACTTTCAGTCTGTCCTCTAGTCTATGCATTCTTTGTACTGGTGTGTGAAAACGAAATCATTGACATGTCCATTATTAATTCTGCCTCCCCCAAACTTGTCTCTTACCGGTGCTTGATGTTTATGTCCAACTGTGTCACAGCACTGACTGCATGGTGAAGATGGTTTCCTTTTTCATACATGCCATGATTGGGGTGGTGGTGGTGGTAGTATAGTAGTAGTAGTAGACACTGGCAGGGCGGCAGCATTTCCAAAAAAAGAAAAGGAGACAGTCAATCGCCTTTGAGAGACTGTTAGAGGAGTAGTTGAATGAAGTACAGTACAGAACTTACCGAGCAACAATAATATGCTCAAATATTACAAACTATAGTTGTGTCGAGTCACTTGACTATGCCTACAGTCTAACAGTTAGTGCTGTATATGAGGAATGACAACAAACAAATCCAATTAATGCCGGCAATTCATGCTGAGGTATATGTTCCTTTGTTAAAAAAAATAACCTCTGAAATATCCTACTCATGGGTGGCCAAGCAGAAGAAGATCATCGCTCTGCCTTGAAATTGAAGTAGTGTTGCTTCCACCACATCCGCCCCAGCAAGTGTGTGATTAAGTATTGGTGTACATTTAATTTAGTTACGCCTCGACAATAAGTCACACAGCCAGGGGGAAGAGGGTTAGGGTTTGTTGAATGGATGGGAAGGGGGTTTTTGGGAAAGGTTTGACATATAAAAACAGTATGCATACATAGACAAACATCGACAATCATTGAAGACTACCATATCCATATGTTAAGGGAGAAAAAGGCAATGCATGCATGATGATGAGAGACCCGGATTACATATACTTCTAGTTCTGTTGTTCCGGCCTTAATACTTTAACAGATAGCAAATAGAAATTTTAAATATTGGTAGGGAAGAAACGTAAACACAGAGCAAACCTAATGATGATAACAACTCCAAGAACACACTGTTGTAAAGATTGCATACAAGATATTAATCAAATTATTTAAAAGAAGATAAAAGTGGATACTGTTACTGTCTTATCCTGGTCAAAAATGTGGACTGGATTTGCATCTCGGCATTCCTCTTGCTCCTCTCGTCCATCAATCTTGGGTGTGTCGCCTCGCCACTGCCCGGCTGGAAAAAAAAGGTGATGGATTGGTAAGGTAATTAATATGCATTGTAATGTTTTACAAAGTTTAGGGCAAGGCCCGGCCTGTAATTGTAGATGGAAAACCAAAGGGGATATTGAGAAAAAAAGTTAAAACAAATGCACAAGTGATGGTGTAGTGCAACAAGAACACTTTCCGAAGTGGCATGTATGCATCATCTCTACTCTAGTCTGTTTCCAGCATTGACCTTCAACAGTAACAGGAGAGAGCAGGCCCACAGTGCTTAGCATTAGCACATCCTACGTTAACACTTTAGAGTACTTTTTTTTTCTCTCAAAGAGTTGGACAAACGCAAAGCACATTATCCATTCCAAACATAGCATTTTTCAGTTTAAGTTAGTAAAATCAATGCACTGCAGTCATCCCACCGCTACACTCTATTCAACTTCTGCACAGACATTTGGGTCTGCTGTGGTTGTTGTTGACGTGTTTACCTTTAGGCTTTTCCGTTTTATGCCACTCCTGAAACATCCTCCTGACTTCATCATCATCTCTGATACTTTTACTGACTGACTGTGAAGATCGGCCTGCAGTATAATTAAAATTTTTATGACACAACAAGAGTAGAAATATAAATATTACTGACTTGATTCATTCTTTATTGTGTACAGAAAGATAGATTACTACTAGTACACTTTGACATCACTTTGTGCACAACAAACAAACAACGCAAACACAAAGACCAATAGCTCAGAGTCAGGTGTCCAATGCATGCCATTAATTGTCATCATTCATTACCTGTTCCTTCTCATCTTAAGTTAACGGGCCATCTCTTTCGCCATCATCATGATGGACGGTGCTGTTGTGTCACAGTCATACGCATTGCGCAGATTGAGTGAGTCCCCTTCCTGTATTGAATTAAAAGCAATGTATCACCAAGATGCAGGAGAAGTACAAATTTCTTATTTGCAAGAAGGGGAAAATTGAATTCACCTTGAGTTAAGGTTAGTGTGTTCTGTAAAGTTGATTAGTGGCAGTGCACAATTACATAAATTCATGCGCAACAAACACAACAAAATCTACATCATTCAGTCTGCGACTCTGCGGCCAATGCATGGCATCAATCATTACCTGTTCCTTCTCATCTTAAATTAACGGGCTGTCTATTTCGCCATCATCATCATTGACAGTGCTGTTGTGTCACAGTCATACGCATTGCGCAGATTGAGTGAGTCCCCTTCCTGTATTGAATTAAAAGCAATGTATCACCAAGCTGCAGGAGAAGTACAAATTTCTTATTTGCAAGAAGGGGAAAATTAGTGTGTTCTGTAGGAAGTTGATTAGTGGCAGTGCACAATTACATAAATTCATGCACAACAAACACAACAAAATCTAAATCATTCAGTCTGCGACTCTGCGTCCAATGCATGGCATCAGTCATTACCTGTTCCATCTTATTTTCAGTTAATGGCCAGTCTCTCTCGGCTCTGAAAGGAGGATAGCTATAGTAGTCATCTGATTCATGGTCCACTTGTTTTGGAAGGACGAGGAAAGTTTGAATTTGTTGTTACCATCATCCAATCATCATTCATGAGGGAAATGGAATTGAGCAGGAGATTCAGTATGATGGAGCGGAGGAGCTGGATTCGGAGGACTGTACTGCCAAATAGCAGACACCTGAAACTTGTATATTAAATTAGAAGAGTAGAAGACGGTGGAAATGGATTTGTTGTGATTCACAAGTTTATAACCGGAACAACAGACACATAAACAAAGGGGGAAAAAAGGGAGGAAGACAGTAAGTGCGAGCCTAATCGTCAGTGAAGTATAGCTTGTCCTCAAACTCTGGGGGTTCTTCCAGTAGTAGGTAATCATCTGACACAATACTTCCGTCACCTGAGCCGCTGTCCTGATCTTCCTCTGTTGATTCATGTATTGTGTAATTCGGTGGTATGAAGTGCTGATTCATTTTGATCATTGTTAACCTCTCCACGTTTTTTGGAGATAGACTGGTCCTTCTCAATGTTACAATGGAACCAGCAGCACTGAAAACACGTTCGGAAGAGACACTTGCGACAGGGCAAGCCAGATAGCTTATCGCCAGCCTGCTGAGCTGTGGCCATTCAGACCTTTTCCTATACCAATACTGCAATGGGTTTTGATCAACGTACACCTCTGTTGGGTCGTCCAGATAGGCCGGGACCATCCGCTCAATGTTCAGGGTTGCTGCTGGTAAGCTTTTGTGCTGTTTTTTCTGTGCATCAGCACTGTGCTTACAAAGGCCCATCTTTACATACCAATCCTGTAATGATTGTACTCGGCCTAATGATCCAGTTATTGTTTCTGTAGTCGATAGTGATGGTGAGTGTTGTGATTGTGACTCTGAGCCAACCGCACTGCCCTCAGCCGACGAAGTTGCACTTGATTCTGCATGGCCTGCTTCAGTATCAGTACTTGTTGTGGGTTGATGTTGCGGGCTTTTAATTAGCAGCCCTTCGTTTTCAAACTTAATGGCTGCTTCAGCTATACAACTTTTGTAGCGGGCAACATCATTGTCGGAAAAAGCAAGGAATGTCTTCACTAGTCCTAATTTTGCACGTGGATCCAGAATTGTGGCACAAATGTAATGTTCTTGTGACAAAATTTTATTTTCTATCCTTACATTTTCAGTGAAGCGCCTGGATAAGCTCTCCACCAAGTCATGGGCTTGCCTTCTGTCCTCTACACCTTTGTATGATTCAGACACATTATTCAGCTGATTCTCTAGCATTTGCAACAATGGGATAGCTTGGCCCATTGTACAGTCCTCCTTGCTGACTTCACGTGTGAAGACCTCAAAAGGAGACAGCATCTCAATCAGGCATTTAATTAGGGTCCATTGCTCCCTCTGAAGGGTCATGCCTTTAACACTAGCATCCCTGCTTCTGTACCAGACATATTCATGGAGTGACCTGTGCTGTTCGTACAGACGATCAAGCATGTAATACGTTGAGTTCCAACGTGTTGCCACCTCCTGGATGAGTGCCTTGAATGGCATCCTAAATTCACGTTGGATGATCCTCAGCTGCTTCCGAGCTTTAAAAGAATGGCTGAAATGAGTGCATATTTTTCGGCAGATGGCCAGTAAATTGCTGACTATGGGTTCTTTTTTCAGAAAGTCTTGAACTATAATGTTTATGCAGTGTGCCAAACACGGAACCCTGAAATAGGAACCAAGTTCCATGGCCTTAAGTACATTACTGCCATTGTCTGTGGCAACAAAACCAATACCAAGCCCTCTGGGCCACAGCCATTCCAAAACCTTGGTGCGAAACTCTTCTAAAATGTTTTCAGCCGTATGAGATTTCTCCATGGCGAACATGGCTACAGTTGCATGTTTCCGAGTACCTTCAAAAATCGCAGCTGTGTCAACAACACCTCGTGCAGATAGTTTATCTCTAACCCCCACAAAAGAGATCCAGTGTGCAGTGATGCACATGTAATCTGTGGCTTGGCAACTGCTCCACATGTCTGTTGTCAGGTGGATATTGTGCACAGCACTCTGCTGCAAACCTTGACCAACCAATTCCAGCACATCATGATGTAGTGCCGGAACAGCAATTCTTGCGAAATAGGACCGTCTGGGAACTTTCCATTTCGGGCAGATGGCGACACAAATTCAAGGAAACCCACCCCTTCCACAAATGAAAAAGGAAGAAGGTCCAGCACTAACATTTTAGCCAGCTTCGCATTGTACAATCGTGCCGTTGGGTGGTTGCGTTGGAACTGCCCCTCCAAACTAAACATGCTCTCAATGGTAGGCTGGCTTACTTTCCTTAGTGGTGCTGTTTTCATTAACCCACTAAGGCTCAACGACACAGATTGTCTCATTGATGTACTCGCCGGTCGCCTTGGTGTCTCACCCAGACTCTGAGTATGGGTCTTACTGCGGTGCCACTCTGATGTTACTGAGGAGGATGTGGGCATTACCACTGCACTACTGGGAACAGGGCTAGAAATGCCTCCCTCTTCTACACCTTCCACCGCAATAATATCGCTCCCTGATTCACCTTGACCAACTTCAATGGGTTGAGTTTTTCTACTTTCTTTTAACTTAAGTAGGTGAGCCTCCCACACGATATTGTGGTGTATTCTGAGATGACTTGCTTGTCCTCCGGTACCATAGTTTGTACCAAGCTTACCACGCCGAACACGTTGCCGACAAATTGAGCATATAGCAACGTTCTCCTACTTGGCGCTAACAGAAAAGAAGTCCCAAACTGGGGAGGAGAACTTTCTGGCACTGCTGGATGTGCCACTTTCAACACCAGATGAACTTGAGGGGGTGCTTGAAAATATGTGACCCTTTCCACCTACACTGTGACTTTTACTACCACTACCTACTGAGATGGTTCAGCTGGATGTAGGTCCCTGCCGGGCCTTGGAAAATATGGCAGCTGGAGGTAGTGGTGGTGTAACCTGTGTTGGTGAGATCCGTGCTACATCCCGCTCAGTAGCAGCCTTTCTGGATAGGGTGAGAATGTCGGTCTCCAATCCCTTTGGGGCGGGAGTAATGTGCGTGATGACTGGCTCGTCTTCATCAACATCATCACCCCCCTCTTCTACATCTACCTCCATAACTCTAAGTTTTTCTGGGACCTTCCTTTTCAGAAGCATTGTCTTGTGGCGTATATCACTCTCAGACCGAGCTGGTGGGACCCAAGTGTCATCACGATCATCAGAAGCGGGGCTTGAAGAAGAAGATGATGGACTAAGCCTCCTTTTCCTTGCTGGTGGTCTGGAAGACAATAGATCTTCTGAAACAGTGGTTTAACTTTGCTCCACTTTGTCTGCAGGAAGCTCGATTTCCTGAAATGCTCCTACGTCAGGAGCAACAACTACTATGGTGGGCTGTTGCGGCGGCTGCTGCTGTTCTTGTTGCGGCGGCTGCTGCTGTTCTTGCCGCGGCGGCTGCTGCTGTTCTTGCTGCGGCGGCTGCTGCTGTTCTTGTTGCGGCGGCTGCTGCTGTTCTTGTTGCGGCGGCTGCTGCTGTTCTTGTTGCGGCGGCTGCTGCTGTTCTTGTTGCGGCTGCTGTTCTTGTTGCGGCGGCTGCTGCTGTTCTTGTTGCGGCGGCTGCTGCTGTTCTTGTTGCGGCGGCTTGACACTGATCTGCTGAGTTTGCGCCTGCGTTGAACTTGATTGTGTACTACTTTGCAGTAATGACATTTCTTCAACATCGCTGCTCGTTAGTAGACTGGCTACCTCTGCGACACTAAAGCCCTTGGGCCTAGGTTGGTGGGGTTGGACCGCTGTGCTGCTCCCAGCTTGGTTCCCGGACAACGCTTTGGTGCCAAAAAAAACATTGGCCGGCACACCACCAGTCGTGGTTAATGGCACTTCCTTTTTCTGTTCCTTCTTCTCACCGGCAACTTTCTTGGTACTGGACCTGGTACCTTTCTTTGGGGCCATCTTCTTCAGATGTCAGGCAGTATGCAGATGCACAACAAGTTCTGGTCACAGGTGGACGTGATGCGCAGCAGGACTTCTGTCTGGCTGGCAGTACAACGGGTAGCCGGGTGATGCTGATGACACCTCCTACTCTGTCTTTTGTGCACCTAAAAGCAAATAAGACGGGAGAAGAACATCAGTGAAATGTTGCATTTGTTGTTGTGGTTCAGTTACTTAGTACTGTACTAGTGCAAACAAAAGATAGTCTAGCCATTTATGACTTTTTTTTAACTAGAGCTATGTTATACTACTAGTACTGTGTACAGCCACACACTACACTCTCAGGAAGGATAGGAAAGTTAATAATAAACAACAAAATAAAAATGTAATGGAAGTGGGGTGGACCATTGCATTATTTGAGCATCTCAGCATCCATGGAGCTGCTGCTGGCAAAGGGGGTGGATGGATGGAAGCAGTAAGCCAAAGAGCCAATAGGAAAACAATGCAGGCCTATGGCAAAAGCAGGACACTAATAACTCACAGTCCAAACACCAAAAAAGGCCACCACCCACATGGACACACACAAATCACAAACAAGCCGGGGGCCTGGGAATCACCAGGAGCTGACAAAAGGCCTATAAAAGCCAGGTAAAGGATGCCTGCTAAAGCACACTGCTCTGCCTTTTTAATGCAACAAAATGTAAATACGAACATTCACAGGCCCCAAAAAGCTCTGCAGGGTGCATGCATTGCACACCAACACACCAGTGACCAGACACATAAAAAAAAGCATGTCTTTAAGACAACCAACATCAGAAAGGCCACCCCCAAAAAGCACACTTACCCAACTCACTCCTATGCCATCCATGCCCTAAATGAAGTCTAAATTCAACAGACCACACAGAAAACAGTAGATTAATAAAGCTGTGGCTACCTGCTCTGGTCCTAGTGGATGAAAGCAGGCCTGTTGCCGGACAAGGCCAGGCAAGCCTGCAGGCCTAGCCTTCAAAATGGCCACCAGCCACATGGCCAGGCCCAACAACAACCGAAAAGGCCACCCCCAAAAAGCACACTTCCCCAACTCAATCCAATGCCATCCATGCCCTAAATGAAGTCTAAATTCAACAGACCACACAGAAAACAGTAGATTAATAAAGCTGTGGCTACCTGCTCTGGTCCTAGTGGATGAAAGCAGGCCTGTTGGCGGACAAGGCCAGGCAAGCTTGCAGGCCTAGGCTTCAAAATGGCCACCAGCCACATGGCCAGGCCCAACAACATCAGAAAGGCCACCCCCAAAAAGCACACTTCCTCAACTCAATCCAATGCCATCCATGCCCTAAATGAAGTATAAATTCAACAGACCCCATAGAAAACAGTAGATTAATAAAGCTGTGGCTACCTGCTCTGGTCCTAGTGGATGAAAGCAGGCCTGTTGGCGGACAAGGCCAGGCAAGCTTGCAGGCCTAGGCTTCAAAATGGCCACCAGCCACATGGCCAGGCCCAACAACATCAGAAAGGCCACCCCCAAAAAGCACACTTCCCCAACTCAATCCAATGCCATCCTTGCCCTAAATGAAGTCTAAATTCAACAGACCACACAGGAAACAGTAGATTAATAAAGCTGTGGCTACCTGCTCTGGTCCTAGTGGATGAAAGCAGGCCTGTTGGCGGACAAGGCCAGGCAAGCTTGCAGGCCTAGGCTTCAAAATGGCCACCAGCCACATGGCCAGGCCCAACAACATCAGAAAGGCCACCCCCAAAAAGCACAGTTCCCCAACTCAATCCAATGCCATCCATGCCCTAAATGAAGTCTAAATTCAACAGACCCCACAGAAAACAGTAGATTAATAAAGCTGTGGCTACCTGCTCTGGTCCTAGTGGATGAAAGCAGGCCTGTTGGCGGACAAGGCCAGGCAAGCTTGCAGGCCTAGGCTTCAAAATGGCCACCAGCCACATGGCCAGGCCCAACAACATCAGAAAGGCCACCCCCAAAAAGCACAGTTCCCCAACTCAATCCAATGCCATCCATGCCCTAAATGAAGTCTAAATTCAACAGACGACACAGAAAACAGTAGATTAATAAAGCTGTGGCTACCTGCTCTGGTCCTAGTGGATGAAAGCAGGCCTGTTGGCGGACAAGGCCAGGCAAGCTTGCAGGCCTAGGCTTCAAAATGGCCACCAGCCACATGGCCAGGCCCAACAACATCAGAAAGGCCACCCCCAAAAAGCACACTTCCCCAACTCAATCCTATGCCATCCATGCCCTAAATGAAGTCTAAATTCAACAGACCACACAGAAAACAGTAGATTAATAAAGCTGTGGCTACCTGCTCCGGTCCTAGTGGATGAAAGCAGGCCTGTTGGCGGACAAGGCCAGGCAAGCTTGCAGGCCTAGGCTTCAAAATGGCCACCAGCCACATGGCCAGGCCCAACAACATCAGAAAGGCCACCCCCAAAAAGCACACTTCCCCAACTCAATTCAATGCCATCCATGCCCTAAATGAAGTCTAAATTCAACAGACCACACAGAAAACAGTAGATTAATAAAGCTGTGGCTACCTGCTCTGGTCCTAGTGGATGAAAGCAGGCCTGTTGGCGGACAAGGCCAGGCAAGCTTGCAGGCCTAGGCTTCAAAATGGCCACCAGCCACATGGCCAGGCCCAACAACATCAGAAAGGCCACCCCCAAAAAGCACACTTCCCCAACTCAATCCTATGCCATCCATGCCCTAAATGAAGTCTAAATTCAACAGACCACACAGAAAACAGTAGATTAATAAAGCTGTGGCTACCTGCTCTGGTCCTAGTGGATGAAAGCAGGCCTGTTGGCGGACAAGGCCAGGCAAGCTTGCAGGCCTAGGCTTCAAAATGGCCACCAGCCACATGGCCAGGCCCAACAACATCAGAAAGGCCACCCCCAAAAAGCACACTTCCCCAACTCAATCCAATGCCATCCATGCCCTAAATGAAGTCTAAATTCAACAGACCACACAGAAAAACAGTAGATTAATAAAGCTGTGTCTACCTGCTCTGGTCCTAGTGGATGAAAGCAGGCCTGTTGCCGGACAAGGCCAGGCAAGCCTGCAGGCCTAGGCTTCAAAATGGCCACCAGCCACATGGCCAGGCCCAACAACAACCGAAAAGGCCACCCCCAAAAAGCACACTTCCCCAACTCAATCCAATGCCATCCATGCCCTAAATGAAGTCTAAATTCAACAGACCACACAGAAAACAGTAGATTAATAAAGCTGTGGCTACCTGCTCTGGTCCTAGTGGATGAAAGCAGGCCTGTTGGCGGACAAGGCCAGGCAAGCTTGCAGGCCTAGGCTTCAAAATGGCCACCAGCCACATGGCCAGGCCCAACAACATCAGAAAGGCCACCCCCAAAAAGCACACTTCCTCAACTCAATCCAATGCCATCCATGCCCTAAATGAAGTATACATTCAACAGACCCCACAGAAAACAGTAGATTAATAAAGCTGTGGCTACCTGCTCTGGTCCTAGTGGATGAAAGCAGGCCTGTTGGCGGACAAGGCCAGGCAAGCTTGCAGGCCTAGGCTTCAAAATGGCCACCAGCCACATGGCCAGGCCCAACAACATCAGAAAGGCCACCCCCAAAAAGCACACTTCCCCAACTCAATCCAATGCCATCCTTGCCCTAAATGAAGTCTAAATTCAACAGACCACACAGGATACAGTAGATTAATAAAGCTGTGGCTACCTGCTCTGGTCCTAGTGGATGAAAGCAGGCCTGTTGGCGGACAAGGCCAGGCAAGCTTGCAGGCCTAGGCTTCAAAATGGCCACCAGCCACATGGCCAGGCCCAACAACATCAGAAAGGCCACCCCCAAAAAGCACAGTTCCCCAACTCAATCCAATGCCATCCATGCCCTAAATGAAGTCTAAATTCAACAGACCCCACAGAAAACAGTAGATTAATAAAGCTGTGGCTACCTGCTCTGGTCCTAGTGGATGAAAGCAGGCCTGTTGGCGGACAAGGCCAGGCAAGCTTGCAGGCCTAGGCTTCAAAATGGCCACCAGCCACATGGCCAGGCCCAACAACATCAGAAAGGCCACCCCCAAAAAGCACAGTTCCCCAACTCAATCCAATGCCATCCATGCCCTAAATGAAGTCTAAATTCAACAGACGACACAGAAAACAGTAGATTAATAAAGCTGTGGCTACCTGCTCTGGTCCTAGTGGATGAAAGCAGGCCTGTTGGCGGACAAGGTCAGGCAAGCTTGCAGGCCTAGGCTTCAAAATGGCCACCAGCCACATGGCCAGGCCCAACAACATCAGAAAGGCCACCCCCAAAAAGCACACTTCCCCAACTCAATCCTATGCCATCCATGCCCTAAATGAAGTCTAAATTCAACAGACCACACAGAAAACAGTAGATTAATAAAGCTGTGGCTACCTGCTCTGGTCCTAGTGGATGAAAGCAGGCCTGTTGGCGGACAAGGCCAGGCAAGCTTGCAGGCCTAAGCTTCAAAATGGCCACCAGCCACATGGCCAGGCCCAACAACATCAGAAAGGCCACCCCCAAAAAGCACACTTCCCCAACTAAATTCAATGCCATCCATGCCCTAAATGAAGTCTAAATTCAACAGACCACACAGAAAACAGTAGATTAATAAAGCTGTGGCTACCTGCTCTGGTCCTAGTGGATGAAAGCAGGCCTGTTGGCGGACAAGGCCAGGCAAGCTTGCAGGCCTAGGCTTCAAAATGGCCACCAGCCACATGGCCAGGCCCAACAACATCAGAAAGGCCACCCCCAAAAAGCACACTTCCCCAACTCAATCCTATGCCATCCATGCCCTAAATGAAGTCTAAATTCAACAGACCACACAGAAAACAGTAGATTAATAAAGCTGTGGCTACCTGCTCTGGTCCTAGTGGATGAAAGCAGGCCTGTTGGCGGACAAGGCCAGGCAAGCTTGCAGGCCTAGGCTTCAAAATGGCCACCAGCCACATGGCCAGGCCCAACAACATCAGAAAGGCCACCCCCAAAAAGCACACTTCCCCAACTCAATCCAATGCCATCCATGCCCTAAATGAAGTCTAAATTCAACAGACCACACAGAAAAACAGTAGATTAATAAAGCTGTGGCTACCTGCTCTGGTCCTAGTGGATGAAAGCAGGCCTGTTGCCGGACAAGGCCAGGCAAGCCTGCAGGCCTAGGCTTCAAAATGGCCACCAGCCACATGGCCAGGCCCAACAACAACCGAAAAGGCCACCCCCAAAAAGCATACTTCCCCAACTCAATCCAATGCCATCCATGCCCTAAATGAAGTCTAAATTCAACAGACCACACAGAAAACAGTAGATTAATAAAGCTGTGGCTACCTGCTCTGGTCCTCGTGGATGAAAGCAGGCCTGTTGGCGGACAAGGCCAGGCAAGCTTGCAGGCCTAGGCTTCAAAATGGCCACCAGCCACATGGCCAGGCCCAACAACATCAGAAAGGCCACTCCCAAAAAGCACACTTCCCCAACTCAATCCAATGCCATCCATGCCCTAAATGAAGTCTAAATTCAACAGACCACACAGAAAACAGTAGATTAATAAAGCTGTGGCTACCTGCTCTGGTCCTAGTGGATGAAAGCAGGCCTGTTGGCAGACAAGGCCAGGCAAGCTTGCAGGTCTAGGCTTCAAAATGGCCACCAGCCACATGGCCAGGCCCAACAACATCAGAAAGGCCACCCCCAAAAAGCACACTTACCCAACTCAATCCTATGCCATCCATGCCCTAAATGTGCTTGAAATTGAAATACATTCAAAAAACTACAAAAGGAACAGTTGCTTCATCATGCACACACCCATGAGGCCATGCCCATGGCTAGCTCGGGCCTACTACTACTACCCACAAAATAAAAAATAAAAAAAGGAATGATGATAATAATTATCAAAAATAAATTGTAGTTACAACAACTGCAATGCCCACAATCAAACAGACACAACAACCACTTACTTGTAAAATAACCTATTCCAAAAATCCTCAAATCCAATTGCAATGATGCAGCAGACAAAAAGAGTGATCTTTCCAGCTCCAAATCCAAAGGCAGAATGAGCAGGAGATGGACAAAGCACTGGGAGGAGCCTGCTGTACAGGAACAGGAAGTTGGAGATTCTGTGTCACTTCCTCCCTCTCTCCACCTTTTAAAAAAAGGACTCCTTGTACAAAAAAGGACAGCCAAATGTCAATGTAAGGAGTTGTTTTCATCCAAAATCAGCATTTGCAGAAGGTTTCATGCTGCTAGAGCTGATATTCCTCTCCAAATTGAAAATTTTACATGTTCGAAATCGCGAGCTTCACATTACTTCCGCCGGCGTGTCGAAAACGACATGATCGCGTTCTCTTTGTCCCTGTCGCGTTGGAGATGATGTGTTTGGGGTCTCTTTCTCCTGTTCGCGTTCGAGTAGACGTGCCCGCGTCCTCACCTTCTCGCTCGCGATGTAGAATGACGTGTTCGAGATCTCAATCTTCTCAAACTCGCGCGGCGCATGATCGCGAGAAGAAAGACGTGATCGCGCGATAAATGACGTGATCGCGCGACAAATGACGTTAATGCGGCCGCGAACTGTCGCGAGACAGCGCAAAATGGCTACCAACAATTCAACATCTCGTGGAGAACGCGACCGGGTCTGGAAAACTTGTCGGCGAACGCGGGGATTCAGGTAAGGCGATCGCGCGCACGCAAGAATGTATTTTTTTACAGCGCGAGCAAGAAACAAATTATCGCTAAGCTGCGGAATGCGGAAATTTTTACATTTTCGCGCTTTCCGCGGAACGCGAAAATGCCAAAATATCGCAAATCCCGCGAACGGAACGGAATTTTGGGCCAGGCCTACTTTTCACTAAGTGGCCTATTGTTGAGATTGTGGAAAGAGTAGACACACACGTTGCTCTAGAATTGTTGGAAAAAATATTTGTGTTGGAAGGGTTGCCTGTTAAGTGACAATGGTGTACAATTTATGTCAAAGATGGCTAAAGAGTATTTTCAGAGGTGCGGTGTGAAGCATAAAACCACATCTTTATATAATCCTAGTGGCAACGGCACCGTAGAGCACTTTAATAGAGTGATTAAAGGTGTGATTCAAGCTGCAATGAGTAAATGGTTAGACTGGAAACTAGAGATACAGAAAGCAGTTTGGGCCTACAGAGTTACAACACAAACCACCACGGAGTTATCCTCTTTCATCATGATGAGGGGGAGGACACCCAGATGTAAGTTTAACCCAGGTTGGCTTTTAGAAGGCAGAGTAGAACAATTGTCCCCTACCGAAGTTAAAAGAAATCTGGAATCAGTACATATGAAAAGTAAAGAATATTATGATGCATGTCATGGCACAAAAGATGTTCCGGTTATGGTGGGGTATTGGGTCTGTGTCAAAAAAACAGTTAAAGTCCCCAAAGGAGAAAGCAAATTTGAAACACCACAACAAGTGGTGGAGGCTCTACGCAATTCCATTAGACTTAAAGATGGAAGGGTTTGGAATCTCAAGAACGTCGCTCTCGATTTAAATCAGCAGTTTGTAGAGGGCACTCAAGAGCTTGGACATCCATCCAATTTTGAGTGGGTGGAAGATTATTTTAATAATAGTACTCTCCAATCTGATTTGGGATCTGATGGTTGCCAAGCTTCGGAAGTCACTCAGCGTGGTGAGGCAAAGGAGTCTAGTCTATCCACTGCGAATATCACCCCTAGAGTTTCTGCCTCTTCTTTAAGGGGTGGGGAAGGGTCTTCGGGAGCTGGTAATTCTAATATTGTTGAACCTATTCAAGAGTGTACAAACTCTGGTGCTGATATGAGCAACTACAGCAAGAGGAGGAGAGTCCTTCCTGGATGGCTGAAAGAATATGCTATGTAACTGTATACATTCTTGAAATGTTTTGTATTTTATGCCTTTCTCTTCCCTTCTTCCTTGTTCTGTACCCGCATTCCTCTTGTTGTACCCCATCCATTTTCTTTATGGTTTTGCCCCTTATCTTTTTACTTGTTCCTAAAGAGGGGGGATGTGTTGTGTAGCACATTCCTATTGTCATTCATATATTGTATTGTATGATGTTCCCTTTAATGGCTTGTGGGCAGTGCGAGGCATAGAAAATACGTGAGTGTCTTAGGGGTTCCAATCCAGGGCATTCAGTTGGAGTTGGTGCCTTGGAGTTGAAGCCGTGCTGCCTAGCGCTTGCCTGTTTCTGTACATTTCTGTCTTATATGGAATAAAGCCTTTGAACTATATCCTTCCATCACTACAGTGCACAATGTCCCGAGGGTTGTCCGTAGGTACACTACGATGGCTCTGCTTCTGGTCAAACGTTAGTTAGCACTGTACTGGGGCAGAAGGCGTGGTCTGCCTGTGGATGGTTGGCTTATTTATTAATATTTCCAGTTCTATATGGCGCATAGCTACCCAGAGCGGGTTTCCCAGCACTGACAAGAATCATGAAAGGATAATGTATTACTTAACTAAACAAATGAGTCTTCAGTTGTTTTCTAAAGCTGAGTAAGTTTCTGTTAGCTCTTAGATAAATTGGAAGGGAGTTCCAAAGCTTGAATGCCAAGTAGGCAAAATATCTTCCTCCACTTCTAGCCCTGTTTATTCTAGGAGTGGCCAGAAGGAAGTGGTTATTGGACCTGAGGGCATGTGCTTTCTTATGTGAAACAATAGGTTGACTCATGATATAAGGTCTCTGAGCATATTTTACTTCATGTACGATACAGAGAGATTTGAATTCAATTATTTTACTAACAGGTAACCAGTGAAGAATGCTCAGAGTAGAACACGCAAATTGTGTTTCTGGAATGTTCAGCAGAATTCTGTCTGAAGCATTTTGAATGACCTGCAGTTTTCTGGTGACATACAACGGGCTGCCAAGATAGAGTGAGTTGCCATAATCTAAATGCAACAGAATGAGCCCCTGTATCGCTGCTATCCATGGGAAGCCATTTGATTGTCTACCTGAGAGCTCTTAGGAGACCTGACAGTTTCTTAATCTGTGAGTCCATTGCAAGATCTTTGTCCAGGTAAACTCCCAAACCCTTAATTTTCTCATTTGGAGAGGGAAAATTACCCAGACATAGAGCAGAGGAGAGGTGGTACCAAAGGGAGGGGTCGTTACCAACCACCGTTCAATTTAAGGCGACTGATGGACATCCATTTGTTCACCTGATCCATGCAAGTAGATAAATTGGCCACAGTTTGGCGGATGCTAGATGCCAGGGAGTCCATGATCTGTGTGTCGTCAGCATATGACACCATTGTAAGACTGGCTGTGCAAATGATATCTGCTAAGGAGTGCACATACATATTAAAGAGAGTGGTGCTCAAGGACGAGCCCTGAGGAACACCACATTTAAGCTAATGGACCTCCGACAAACAAGGACCTTCTCTGACCAGAAAACTTCTGTTTTCCAAAAAAGAAGTCAACCATTTTAGCACATTGCCTGTGATACCTAGTGCCTCTATCCCGTGCCAGAGGCTATAGTGAGAGATAGTGTCAAAGGCTGCCCTCCAATCCAAAAGGATCAGCGCAGCTGAGCCGCCTTGATCTAATGTTTACCTGAGACTTCAGTGGCTAGTAAAAGAGCTGTTTCTGTGCTGTGCGTGGGTCTAAAGCCTGTTTGAGTTGGGTGCAAAAGATTGTAGGACTCCAGATAACCACTGACCAATTGCTCTAAAATCTAACTGACAACTCGAAGCAGAGATATAGGCCTATAGTTCTCTGTCTTGTCAGGATCCAAAGAGAACTTTTTCAGCATTGAACTGGCAACTGCATGCTTCCGGTGGTCAGGAACTTGTCCCTTTTCCAGTGAAAGGTCATATAGGGTGGTCTATACTGATAGGATGGTATCTCCTCCTTTTAACAAGATGTCTACAGGAGCTGAGTCTAAAGGGGATCCAGGTTTGATTATATTTGCTGCTTCCAAAATGATGCTGCTGTTTAGTTGAGGGAAATTTGAGAAGATAGAGGTAATTTCACCATCTGAAAGGCATCTAGTTGCACCTTGAGGCAGCGCGGATTCACCTCTCAGGAAGTCCTAAATATGACTAACTTTATCTGCAAAAAATTTGGCAAGGACATCACTCCGTTCCCTGGAGGGGGAAGGGCCTGCCCCTGTAAAATTAGGTTTAAGGGAGGAGTTTACAATCTTTTGCATTTCTCTAGAGGCTTGTGAAGACTGAGCAAATCTATCGACAAAGTCTGTTAGCCTCACTTTTCTTATTGTACCCTGATAATTTTTCTGTGCTTTTTTATAGATTACCTTCCTTTCTTCGTCATAGTGCAACTTCCACTTTCTTTCCTCTCTCTTATAGATTTTCTTTAACTCCCTGATTTCAGGTGTGAATCAAGTAACATTAGTCCTGGTTCGTTGGCACTTCACTGTTTTGGGGATCAAGGTCTCTACGGATGAATCGATCTAATTCTCAAATGCCCTATATACAGTGCTAATGTCACCTTACTGTGAACATACTGTGGTCTGTAATACTTCTTTTCATTGTGTATGTTCAACTGAGACCGGTGTCTGGTCAATTTGAGTTGAGGGGCCATAGGATTGAGTGCATCTGTCCTATTAATATAAAATTAGACCAATAAATGATCTAACCAGAGCACCGGTTGTGGGTCATGGACAGTGAGATTGGTTAAATTAGTAAAGATAGAATCTGGTGTATGTCCTTTGTTATGTGCTGGAAGCATGACTAGCTGAACAAAACTGCAAAGCTGACAAATCATTTAGCACAGTTGCTACCTGTGTACACTTAACATCATCTAAATGAATGTTTAGGGCCCCCAATAAAGTAAAATTAGCTGAATGAAGACTATGGAGTGCTATTATTTCCTGAATACTCAGTATGAATTCTGTGGCACGCCCAAGGGGCCTTTAGAGTAGCAATCCAGAGCATGTGAAAGAGTGTGTGAGTTCAATGGACAACTGCCGGATTTTGCAGCCTGCAATGGGTAATGGATTACCTCTGCATTCAAAACTATCTTTAAAAATTATAGAAACCCTCCCCCTTTCTTACCAACTCGATAATTTCTAGTGATCACGTATTCTTGTGGGAGGACGATTGCAATGTCTGGCCCGCTGTCCTCTTTGAGCCATGTTTCAGTGAGAAAAAGAATGGCCGGTTGTTAATCTTCCAGCAGAGTAAATATTTCTCCACTGTGTTTAGACAACGAGCTGCAATTCAAAAGAAACATGAGCCCCATGTTATTTTGCTGGCATGAGGACCCCTTTATCCTTTGACGGGGCTATTAATTGCAGGTTATCTGCAGCGGGCAAACCCATCATATACTCATTGGGAATCCTGAGCCAGTACCTGCACATTTGACACTATGTAGAATTTCTGGCTCCATTGAGTGGAAGCATGCATTCCCGGGTGTGCCATTGAAGCTCTTTAGGGTTTCAATGCAATAGAGCATACTGTCTGAGGAGGTAGGGGTAGAGGTCCTGGCCCCTGTGCCCAGCCGGCTGCAGACCGGGGCAGGCGGGCTTGCCTTAGGCGGATGTATGACGATGCAACGCAAACAAACACAACGCACACCATTACATCGCATTCCTCACATCGCACGCACCGTTACATCGCATGCATTCACCACGCAAACCATTACTTCGCACTGCGCCCCCACATGCATAAAAAAAGACCTTTACAACGCACACAAAGACCACGCATTCTATCACACCTCAAAATTCTCCCTAACAGCCCTCCAAACACAGTACAACGCCCTGACACTTCCCTCTACCCTAAGACGTGAACAGTAAAGGCTAAACAGTACCATACACGAACATTAACCCTAAGCCCTAACCCTAAAGCCTAAAACACTACCATGTACGAATCCTAACCCTAAGCCCTAACTCTAAAGCCTAAAACACTCCCATATTCGACTCTTAACTCTAAGCCCTAACCCTAAAGCCTAAAAAACTACCATATTCGACTCTTAACCCTAAGCCCTAACCCTAAAGCCTAAAACACTACCATATACTACTATTAACCCTAAGCCCTTAACCCTAAGCCTAAAACACTACCATATATGACTCTTAACCCTAAGCCCTAACCCTAAAGCCTAAAACACTCCCATATTCAACTCTTAACCCTAAGCCCTAACCCTAAAGCCTAAAACACTACCATATAAGACTCTTAGCCCTAAGCCCTAACCCTAAAGCCTAAAACACTACCATATACTACTATTAACCCTAAGCCCTAAAGCCTAAAACCCTCCCCTCCACTACACTCCCCATAACTACCCTAAACCCTAAAACATTACGAGTACAGCATCGTCCTTACCTGTCTCTCGTCGAGGTTCCAGCATTGTCTCCCCGCCGTCCGTGTCCCGGCGCCTGTGTTCTAAAAGCACCCGCGATGTAATGGCGCCCGCGATGTAAGGTTGTGCGTAGTGAACGCACTCATCGTAACATCACGTGCGTTGTGACGGCACGCGATGTGAACGCATGCGATGTGACGCATGCGTTGGGATGGTCGTTCGCCGCCTTAGGCACACCTTCGGCATGCCAGCTGTGCATCTGAATACCTGGCCTCATTAAAGAGAGTGCCGGTCGTAATGCTAAGAACCTATAACGCGAACCAAAATGACTCCTGCTTCCGTGCTATCGGGTTGGCTTTGAATACTGCCAAAATGTCCCGAAGCACTACCTAAAGTGCTAAGAGTGCGAACAACAAATGTGCAAAGTAAAGTAAAAACTACAGGCAAGAACGTTTAAGTACCCAGCCCTCCTGTTGTCTCCCTCAGATCCGATAGTCCAACCACCAGTTCAAGCCCCACGCCAATATTAAAATAGTTTTAAAATTAATTATTCCTGCAATCCTACAAACATAACTTCATAAGCAGATGTTTGTAAGGAGTTTGAGAATCCTTACTCACGCTCTTGTCCTCACCTTAAAAGGCTCACCTTTTGTGATGTTACTAGCAAAGTATATGCTTCCTCGCAACCCCCCTCATCGTGCCCATGGGACATTTGGCTACCACTACATGCTTATTGATAGCAACACAAACAGCATTGGGAGGTCTGAAATAGATCCCTAGCCGGCAGGGCTTATTGCCCTGACATACATACATGACTCACTGTTGCCCTGTAGATGTTTGTGTACTCCTGCCTTGCTTGTGGGGTTTTGCTTACCTATTGTTTATCCTTGTAGTGTGGAACAATTAAATGATGTGCATTATATTTTGCATTGATGATGTTATTATCCGATTGGTCCTTCCACTGTTGCTGTTATCACCCGCCTATATGTTCCTTCCCCCACATAGTGGGATGCTATGTATGTCTTTTGTTTACTCAAAAATGATCAATAAAGTAAAAAAAAAAGCTTTATGTAAGCATACTTTCTCATAACTTGGCTTAGGAAAGGTATATGAAATCCATCTTCCTTTTATTTTGGTAGGTGTGAAAATGTACCTCATTTGTGGACTTGTTTACCACTTAGATGATTTTTCATAAAAGTTGTTAATCTGCCTGGGCAGCTTCCAAGCTGGATCTTCCATGTACCCTCAGAGTCACCATAATTTGGTTCCCCCATTCCAGAGACATAGTGTCAATGGCACCAATCATGGACCTCCTAGTGAACAGCAGTGTAAGGTCTCTGTGCACTGCAACCAAGGCTATGTGCGCAAAGAAACTGACCATACATGTGAGTGCAACTACAAAAAGCTGTGGCAAACATCATTTCGAACTTTTTTTATGATGAGTGAAAAGGTATATTTCTACACATACAGCGCCATGCAGTAGGGTCTTGAGACAGTTTTGCAATGTAGATACACACACTATGACATAAATTATTTACACAGGCACATACAGTCCAGGTTTAGAAAAGGAATAGACTTCGAAGGTTGTACCATTATAAGACGTTGCTGAACATTCTCAATTACTTTCTCACCCTCGGTATGTAGAGAATGTTTTAGCCAGTCTCCTTGTTGATACATGCATGTGTTTGAGGCAGTTTGCTAGTAAGCACACACTTTGATCTTGGCCCTTTGGTGACAATTTGCTGATAACATTCCCTGCAGTGCAATTTTAAATGTAGTCCTTACATTATTGCACATAAGCTGTAGTGCATTGAGTGGGATGAAATTGGTGAGGGACCTCTAAAAGCTGCATGGCAAAAAACGTGTAACTATGAACACTTTCTAAGAGCTATGGCTGAAAAAATGTGAACCAGAATCCTGTGCCTCACACAGCAGCCCACCTTACCAATATTTGGTTGCCTATAAGTTTTCTGTTACTATTTCCAGACATAACACAACAACTGACCTACACCTAGAACAACTCGGACCTTTTTGCTTTGACCATGCTTGTTAACTATATCAAATAGACGAGTAACAATGATTTTGTTCTGATCATGAGATCTCAAAATTTCTACCCTTCACACAAATTTTCACTGCATTCTATCATTGTCAGACACTTGGGCCCTTTTTTTCCCCACAACGTCCTGAAATCCTCCACATGCATATCACACGTTACCTCTTTCCTATTCAGAAGCATCTTTTCACTCTCTTCTGCACATACTTCCCTTCATTTCATTTAATTCAACATCCCCATTCACCTGTTGTAAACTCTGCATTTTGCTCTCCTTTGGTGCCGTCTTATTTTAAAAGCTGTGTAACTCCTCCACACACTTACAATTTGCACATATCTGACCTTTCCTCTCTGTGGTCTGTAGAGATGTCAATAAACTGTGATACTCACACAGGAGCACAATGGTAGCCAATGCCACCCTTAGCTTGATGCTTTAGCCACAAATGAGAACAGTGGAAAACCATGACAAGATGAAGGAGGTAAGAAGGGATCTATAGGGAGAAGAACCTGCAAATGTTGACACGTGGTTAGACCCTGACTTGGCAGGTGGGGACAGTAATTGGCATAAGGGTAAGTAAATGTTCCCACCTCAGATCCTGGGATTTCTAGACCTAGCAATGAGATGGATTTTGTTTTTTGGCGGAGCAAAGTCGAGTGGAAGGAGGTGGGATAGGAAGAAAGGACTCTGAGCTGTTACCCAGGAAAAGAAGGGCAGAGTTAGGGCATCACCTGAGATCACTCTGTAACAAGACTTTGTATTTATCTCTGGAAAGTCCTATCAAACAGAATGTAGTCTTGAAGCCGCAATTACAGCTCAGGAGGACCCAGTTCATTCATTGGAGCAAAGCTGGTAATAGAGTATTGTTTATCCTGGGTCAACTACTGAAGATAGTTGTTGGAAACGGGTAGCGTGGTGCAGAGCGGGTGGGCCAAACTCCCGAGGAAATGTGCAAAGCATCCACGCAGTACACACGGGCGACCCACAAGGCACACTCCAAAAACAGACGCTACACGAGATTGTGTAAGAATAACTTCTGTATTGTAGAAACACAAGGTCATTTCAGTAATCTCTATAATGCGCCAACTGGCGCCAGGTCAATATTTACAGGGGAGAGTATATACATGGCAGGGCCAATCGGGCCCCTGCCAGAACCATTGCGACATACAAAGAAAATGACGATAAGTCCATCAGCCTTAATTCCTGCAATTAAAACACATCAGGGCGTAACATTAGGCATTACGACGGAATAGCTGCAATGAAACATCATGGCATCACCATATGCATAAACGATATGAATAACCCCTTAGGTAGGAAAGCTGTAAGGGGAAAACATCCGGCATCCACCTGTGGGCATAAACAAAGTAGGCAGGAACCATTAGGCATCAAACGGACAGTGGTCAGGCATACAGCCTGAATTAGCACCTTATGCCGGCCATCACAGGGGACCTGGAACATGAATACCATGGGCATATACCTGGAGCATAGGAAGCTTAGGCATCAACATGCAGCAATGCAATAAGCATAAAAGTGTTAGCATTGGCACATTAGCATGAAACTCATTATGCATAACATCAGGCATAACATATATGAGCGTGGAAGCAAAACCTTAGGCATGATGCGCACATCTCATTAACAGGAATAACATTCCACGTAGGCATAACCCTAGAACATCCGGGCAATAATGTTAGGCATGAGAACCCTGAAGCGCTGAAACACATTACGCCTATTATCGGCATGCCTCACATGAGGCATAAACACATGACAGTAGGTATAACAACATGTGTCCTGCACCTCTCCTGGGGGATAAACATTGTAGGCATACACCTATGCGTTAGGCATCAACAGGGGCATAACACAAAATTTAGCAAATGCATCCACCTTGCCTATAAACGCATTAGCTTAGGGCATGAGAACCATATCCTTAGTGTCCCAACACGTTATGCACACATCATGGCATTCCGCCTAAACACGCCCAAGGACATTGCAGCTGCCCACTGTCCTGTGGGGCAGCTGTGTAAAGTAAATCAGGCCCATACGGGGAACATGGGAGCCCCTCCTCTGGGACTCTTACCTTACAGTTCGGCCCCAAATGTTGCGTTTGGTAGCCCCTCTTCTGGAACTCGGGAAACAGCAGACTTGCTCACGCTGCGACAACAAGCACTGGCACCGGGGGCGGGCACCAGCAATGTGCCCCGACAAACCCCCCAACCACCAGCAAACCGAGCCCCACTCACCGGGACTCCTCGCGCTGTTCCGGGCTCTTCTCTCGGCAGGCGGGGTGGTCTTGCGGTAGGCTTGGACACGCGGGGCTCTCCTCAGCTCATGAGAGCCCCGCCAGCAGCAGCAGCCGCGCCTCGCTGGACTTCACCCGGGGCAGGGACTCTGCTCCCTGGATCCATGTGGACAGCAAGGGGGCCTGCGAGGCTTCAATCGGGCCCCTGCTTCTCGGGCTGCGCACACAGGGCTCTCCTCAGCACATGAGAGCCACCTGCAGTGCTCCGCCCGTCTTCACCCGGGCCCCCTCCTGGGAACCGGGGCTTCAATGAAGATCCCGCTCCTTCCCGGGGCTCTCCTCTGCTCACGGAGAGCCCCCACCCACCCACTTCCGGCTAGCTCGGCGGAGGTCCCGACTTCTGCCGGGTCGCCGCGGGCAGCGCGGCGGCCCTGCTCTTCTCTGCAACCCGGGTTACGGTGGTGATTCCGGGGCAGTTTTGAAGTGCGGGGTAGGCTTCCGCCTTCAGCTGAAAACACTTGCGGGGTAGGCACCCGCGTGATGGGACACTTGCGTGGTGGGCACCCACCTAGACACACGTATGGGGTAGGCTCCCGTTACGTTTTAACCATGAAGCGGGGTGGGCCTCGCGTCTGTTCCTTAAGGCGCTGGCATGCGGGGTCAGCACCCGCTTCCTTCAGTGAAGTGCGGCAATACGCGGGGTGGGCTCTCGTCGTATTTTCTTTTTTTACGTGTGGAGGCAGCTCATACGCAGGGTGGGCACCCTCCCACTTTTACAATGCACAGAGCGTCGCCATTACGCGGGGTTGGTCCCGCGGCGCTTTTAAGTAAAAGCAGTTCTTCCTGGCTACACAGCGCTGCTGGGTCATTAAGTATAGCGCTTCACAGGCGCTAGGCAGCCCCATCAGCTTTAGGGGCAAAAGGTAGTGCTCCTCTTCTCCTGAGCACTCAGCACATAGCGCCGCCCACACCAAGCGCTAGATAGCAGGCAGGATACAGTCACTCCAAGCGCAGCGCCCACCAAATATGGTGCTCACCTTATGCAGGGCACGCAGTCAGGGTCCCACAAGGCGCTAGGGTGCAGGCAGGAAGCACAGGCCAGTCCAGTAGAGCGCTCTTCTTCCTCAGGCGCTAGTCTGCAGAGCAGCAGGCACTCGGGAGTTGGTCTCCCTGGTTTTCCTCACACTGGGCAAGGTCAGACAGGCAGGCAGGATTACTCAGCTTTCTTGGGGACAGCAGAGCCTCAGCTCAGTTGGCCACAGTAGTGTAGTCTCCTCCAAGCTCCAACCGCCTATGCTCCGGCAGAGGTTTCCCCTGGTCCAGTGGTGCCCTAGCTATGGCTCTCCCTGGCCCTGTGGACAGCAGAGGGGTGCAGATAAGCTCAGGGCCCAGCACACAGGCCCATGTGGCGGTACCTCCTGGCAGCAGGTCCCCTCTCTCTCAGGTCCATGCACATGGCAGCCCAGCTCCGCTTTTTATATGCCCCTCACCCCACCTACCAGACAGTGCCAGAAGCTTCTAGAAGCGTCTGGGGAAACTGGTTCTAACTGGCCTAGGGGAAGTGTCCAGCACCCTGTCTACTAGGTTTCCCTCCAAAAGCTGGGGCTGCTGGGAAGCAAACAACTAGACTGGCAACCCAGCTTCTGCAGACAGGCACAAGCACTCAGCAATGGCGTCCATTTTAAAAGTGACATGTTTAAATAATGAAAGTCAGTCTGCGCACGCCATTGCACAGCATGTATTGTGGCATCTCACACCACACATGGCCCATACATTTCTCTACCATGGAGGAGATAAAGGTGTGTATTCACATGATATGTTGCTTCCCACAAAAGTGAAAAGATTCAGGGAAATGGGCCAAGTCCAACAATAGTGTAAACACCAAATGGTGGCAAGAGTTATTCAGTTTGAAATCCAAGAGAATATCTCAAATAAGTTTTTAACTTCACACAGAGCAATAATATTTTTCTGACAAGATTTTCTTTGGTTTAAAATCCTGATGATATTCTAAAAATACTTAACTTCAAACTGCGCAAGATTGTCCCATTATCGGGTGTGGCTAGCCTTCCAGTTGAGCTTAAGTTGGCTACAATATCAAAAATAATAGGTGAACTTACCACTTTCCTATAGCGCTTAAAGCAAAGCTTTGCACCGTCTCTTTCCTTAAAACTCACTTTGTGCAAGAAGACATATGAAGATATGGAAAATGCTAGACCATCAAAGCAGAGATCCTACTGCTGACTGGGAGGTTCGACAACTGGTAGTTGGGAACAGGTGAGGCCTCCCTCTATAGACATGCCCCATCTAAGGTGACTGTTGCCTTGTTTTGGGAATGGGCGGAGACTCCCTTTGGCAGTTGGGAACAGGTATGGCCTCCCTTTCGCAGTTGAGAACAGTCAGTGCCTCCCTTTATAGACAGGCCCCCGCTAAAGATTGTTTTTCTGGAAGGTGCACAGTAGGGCAACATTTGACCCCAGAATAAGCGGAATGAAAGTGTTTGAGGCCATAGCATTTCCTTTTGCAAACAGTTGCTTGCCAAATGGATGCAGTTTGATAATCCATGCTGCAGTACATGAAGAATGCAGTTGGTGACCAGGCGCAGGTTGCCTTATGTATGTACAGTGCCTTTATAAAAGCAACAAGATTCTGACAGTGGGAGTCTTGACAAGAGAACCAAAGATATAGTGCAAGTAGTCTAAACACCTCTAGGACCCACTGACAGTCACTGTGAGAAACTGGCACTGCATTCTGCCTCAACTCTAGAGATCTCAATCACGTCCCATCCTAATCAAGCACCCACAATTTCTACTCAATAACACAACTGGAAGCAACTTGGTTCATAGTATGCACAGCACAAGTATCACATGTTGTTTAAAAAAACTACAATTACACAATGTTTGGAAAAGCAAATCTTCCTATGAAATTTATGATGAAATGTACCTCAGTTTATTTTTTATTTTTTATATGGATTGATAATGAGATGACAGGATCTGTGTGGCAGCGGGCGAACCACAGCTAATCTTATGGCAAGCCACACCTTGCTGAGCAAGAAATGCACAGTGCAATGTACTAAAGAAAAATACTTGGAGCTACTTAATCAAAAGATTTAGGTGATCCTCTAAGCCTAAAAGTTTGGGTATCCTCAGCTACAATGTACACACATACACAGCTATGCTTGTGTCTTAGTAAATGTGTAAGGTAGCTCAGATGGTTAAAATGCACACTGCAGAGATCTGCAGCTTGCAGATCACAGGCTTGAAAACTGATAGTGTAACTGATACTGATATCTTTCAAAATGCAAAACAGCCTGAACCCTTCCTTTTTTGTAAAAGTGTTCTTTTCCCATGCAGGAGAATCCTGAACAACATGTATAATGGATGCAGGGTTTGAATATCTTTAAATACAATTGATACCAGGGTGTGTGTGGTGTATTTTCAAAACACCTGTAATTGCAGTAGTATGTACTGTCCTGAGATTTTACACACTAGAATCTATTTTACTGCATTTAAAAAGGAAAATGCATTTTTAAATTAAAGACATAGAAAACCTTATTTTAGGTAGAAAGAAAATCTAAATGAACCAAATGTAGACTAAGTGTTTACTCATGCTCAGGCAGTTGTGCGGCAATGACTCATGATAATGATCATTTTAAATTCACTTTCCGGCTCAAAAATACAAACTTCTATCAATGCTAGCAGTGACACTTAGCTCAGGGTTATGCAATTTATGCATATTTTTGGTAAGACCAGTATGCAGAATGGTAGCAGCCAGTAGAGTAGCAAGGATGTCAGGAACCCTGGAGCAAACTAAGAAAATGGACACATTGACTGCTGTTGGGATCGTATAAGAAAGCATATTACAGCAATCAATGGTAGCCACGCCCCTGATTGTAGCATCAGATCATACAGAGTGCATGAAGAGAGACTCTAAAACAAAATGCTCAAAGGTAATGGCAGCGACAACATTAACAATAATGCTAACAAACTGAGGTATTGTTAACTATCTCAATACAAAATGGTAAAAACGAGTTGACATGAGGTAAGGAGATAATGAACACGTCGCTCTATCCAGTGTTTGAGAAGGAGTTCTGAAATTATGTTTACGCTTTCCAAACCACTATTACAGTCTGGAATTTGTCCAGTTTCAAGTGCAACAACAGCCACATCGAGCAAAACTAACTACATAGCCAGTCATCACCCCAGATGGAACCATTGCACCATGAAGTTCATCTACTCAGGGGCACCATTGGACCCCTACCGCCACCATGACTACTCGGGAAGACTGCAACCCGTCAGTGCCACGCTCACATCCATTCTGAATGACTCACTCTTCTGTGGCCTTCCCAATTACTTTAAAGCACGCAACTGCCCTCCAATTGCTGAAGAAACCCTCTATGGGCCCTTCAACTCTTGCCTACTACCAACCAACCTCCGTGCTACCATTCCTGGCCAATATCATAGAGAAAACATCAACAGGCGCTTCACCAAATACTGAATGACCACCAACTCGTCAATTCTATCACCGAACCACAGCATGTAAACTGCAGTGGATGACATTTGCATGACTCTGGACAGAGGCGACATTGCTACATTCATCCTCCTGGACCTTTCTGCAGTGTTTGACACAGTCTTCCACCCCATCCTCATTTAACGCCTACACAACATCGGCATCCAAGGATATGCACTCCGATGCTGATTCCTGACTGTAAGGAGCCAGTCAGCCAGCTTGGCAACATAAACCTTATATGCAAAGTTTCGCATGGATCATCGGTAAGCCTGACCATCTTAAACACATACATGATCCGTCTTGCCAGCATCATCCGCTCTCACATCAACGTACTCTCTTACGCCGATGACACAGAAGCCTGGCCGGAGTTTGCGGACGGACAAAAAAACTCTGCCAAGCTACGTGGAGTTCCACGAGCGGCCGAGTGGGTTACCTCACACTGTTCGCACTGATTTTTAGTGTTGGGTATATGTCCCGCAGTGTGAAATGAGCACAAATGGCATCTTGCACAGTGCAAGAGGGCACTGCTTCTTTCTGCTGCTTGAGTAGAAATTCTACTCAAGCGGCAGCTTACTCAACGCGAACAGAAGGTTTCTTAATGTGAGCAGTAGCGACCATCCGCGACCGCCCGCTTTGACATATCTCGCAGAGAAGTGACCTAGCATTGGAATTTCCTCACTCGCATTTGCCAACTTACCATTGGCAAGCACAAGCGAGGAAAAACCTCTGCTCCATGGAGCAGAGTTTTTTGGAACTCTGCGAGCTCCGCAAAGTATGGAGTGCGGAAAACTCAGCGAACGGAGAGGAGTCACAACCCAGGCTTACACATAACTCATTCTCTGCCCTATGGACAAGATGCCCATTACCCAGATCAAGTTCAATGCTTGTATGACCGAAATTGTCCACTGGTTGAAGACCAACTGTCTGAAGCTGAACACTGACAAGATCAAAATCGTGATATTTGACACCACTTCACCTTTGGACTCCAACTGGTGACCAGTAGAGCCAGTACCAACACCCACCCACACCACCTACGCCAAGAACCTCGACTTCATCATGAATAGCAAAATTGACATGATTGCCCAAGTCAGCGCCGTCACTGCCTCACGCTTCCATACTCTGAAGATGCGGAGGAAGATTTTCCAATGGCTCCCAATCAGCACCTAGAACACCATCATGCACACCCTTGTCACAAACAAGCTGGGCTATGGGAACACTGTCTCTGTCGGGATCCACAAACAACTGACCAAAAGGCTTCAGACCATTCAGCACTCAGCATCCATAATCACTCTGAACTTCCCACGCTTTACTCAATCACACCACACCTGAAGGCGCTCCACTGGCTTCCCATATGTGGACAAGCACAATACAGACTCCTCACCTACACATTCAAGCATTACATACCACTGACCCAACATACCTCATCAATTGTATCTGTTTTCACAAACTGTCCAGACATCTCTGCTTGTCTGAACTTCTACTTACACACAACCCACACACATGGAAAACCTAATCCGGTGATTAAGCTTTCAGCTGTATGCTCCTAAAGCGTGGAACAGCCTGCTGCTACATGTAAGAGCCTCATTCTCCCTTCTTGAATTCTGCAAAAAGCTTATGACCTGGCTTTTTGAGTATTCCCACTAGTCCCTAAGTTTAGCTAGACACACACCTGCTCAGCACCAAGATACTCTCTAGGGTGCTAGTACACTCTAAAACACAAGACAACACAACCCATTGGCTGTCCACTTATAAAACACGAACAATGTCCAGAGCACAGACTTCAAACAAACCATTATCACCAGACCTTAACATGGGCGTCAAATTCATTAAAATACCAATGGTGGCAGAAGTGACATGACACACCCTTTGACCTTCACTTTGACTCACACACATACTTACACATACACACAGCTTCGGACATACACACACTTTCTCTAAAAAACACACTTTCAACCACAAGCACACACACAACATACATTATTTTCTTGCCAAAGCTGCCATCAAAGGCATTATTCCAGCTAATTGTTCTCCAATGTTATTATACCAATAGTCAATATTTTAATACTGTTTACTATTAGTGTAATAAAAAATTGATAGAAAGCAGTCCCAACCAACATCCATTTGGACGAGCAGCTGCTGTGTTCCAATACTGAGTTTGCCACCTCTGAGGCCAGGGGTCACAAAGGAAGTGGCAAGGATCACAAGGTACCTGGTGACCCCTAAATGACGTACATGAGCCTTAACTGCAACAGGAACGATATCCTCAGTCATGAAGAGCACAAACAAATGAGTGTTTGCAGGGTTGGAGCACCTGCTACTGCTGTTGCTGCACACTTCCAGTACTGGTACTACACTGTCTGTTCAGTGCCCTATTGATAAATGATCCTGAGGGGTTAGTAGACCATTAAGCCTTGTTTATATGTCTTCACATCCACCAGCAATAACCACAGTAAAACTCTTGAACATATGTGACAACAGGTGTGATGCAGTGATAAAATGTGTGCACCTTATACTCCAACCAAATTCATAGATATAGGAAAAAGTAAAATTAACCAAAACAAACTAATGCCAACAAAGAACTACATTCATCACATAGTTCACAACAGACTCTTTCCTTTCACAAACTTAGACAGCGATACTCTTTCAACCTTTCCTATTTCAATGGGATCAAGCACAACAAATACATGTTCCTGGGAGTAAATAGACAGAATTGTGTGACAGGTATGTTACCACGTTATTGCTCGAAAGGGTGTTTTAACGTTAACATCACTATTTGGAAAATATTAAATACATTATGTGTTTGGGTCTTTTTAGCTTTATTAAGACCTATAAACTGACCTGCTTGGATCACATGCAAAGGACAATGAGCTGGAATAAATCGTAAAAAGAAGCTAGTCATCTCACTTAATCACTGCGTTTTAAATCAACGCAAATGGCACCTTAGCGGAGACACAATTGATGAAACACCTGCATAAGTGTATTTAGGAGTCAAGAAAGATGCAAGAGCCGCACATGCACCCCAAAGAGAGGCGATTAAGGGAAAAGTGCAGGCACTCAACCATGCCTTTACAACGCTAGCAAGATCCATTCGGGGGCACAATCTCAAACCATTGGTAGCAGTAATGAAGGCTAAACTGTTACCTACCATCTCATATGGATCGGGAATAATGATAGGAGCAGAGGCCAGCTTCCTTGAATAAATCATGATAGGATCTTATGAACAAGCCTTCCGGCTACCCACATCGGCATCGCCCAGCCAAGTCAGGCTGGGATTCTCACTGACCAAAATGTCACTTGCCAGGCCTGCGGCATTTGTTAAATGCTGCTACAAACTGCGGTTAGCTGCCGAGGGTACACTGGCTAATCTAGTCTGGTCTGCAATCAACTCCAAAGAGGGAAGGGTGAATATAAAAAAATACCTTGAAAAAACATCAAGATGCTCCAGTTGGGCAACCTATGGGACCTTAATATATCTGGACAAGCTTTCAGAAGAGCAGCAAATAATTCAGTTAAATTGCAAAGTTGGATAAACGATAAAGATACGTGGTTTCAGCTGGTACTGAAATCTTACAATGCCCAAAGAGAGTCTCCCCTCCTGGAGGTCACTTAACCCCCTGAAGATTAAACAGAGATTATTGATATTAAGATTTAGCAATATTCCAACCTTAGACTTTCTTCCATAGTGGAAGGAAGGTGGCCAAAGAGGAGACCAGAAATGCCGCCTATGTCATCAGGCAGGTGAAACGTTGCACCTTGTCATTTTAATCTGCCCTGCTCTGGCCCTACAGCGAAGAAGCATGTTGAAAAAAGAATTCAATGCACTAGGGATCTGGTCCAGTAGTTCAGCTCTAAGTGAGTCATTAGATCCAAGGAATGCAATGCTTAACATTCAATTGGTATAGTTCTTGGACATTTTTAAATCACTTGCCAAAGCAGATCTATGGACTTAAGAGGTGGTCAAGACAGATGGAAAAAAAGGCCCCTAATAAGAACTTTTTGAAATGCACTTACATTATGGTGGGTTGCTAGGGACTATGAAATGTTGTTGTTTCCTATCCCGCCAGGTTGGGTATCTGCTCAACACTCCCCAAAATGTTCTTATGAACAAATATTAGCATTTTTGCATGTTTTGTGCACATTTGCACACTGCATAGGCCACCGCCAGCTCTACATATCAAATATCAGTACTTTTTGCACTTTTTCCATAATTTTGCTCATTGTATAGGCCTCCTGCCATTTTTGTATTAGTGGCCGCTGACGAATAAGAAAGGAGATCCGCACAGTTTCACTTTATGCTCTACCTCACACATGCTGGCAACATTATACCGAGCCAAATTGCTCTTCTTGCATAATTGTGCACATTGTATAGGCCTCTGCCTTTTTTCTTTTAGTACAGGCAGTTATGGGATGGCAGATAGATTTAGAGCTATTCATCTTGTCCTCTGCACACTGACTAAAAAAGAAAGAAGGCCCTTTTAACGGTCGCAAAAGGGTAATCGGGCTGTTTGCAACCGCTAAAAAGGGTTGTGGTATGTACAAACCCCATTTTGCGAATCGGTGACCTATTACCAACTTGCAAAATAGGGTTTGTGAGTCGCTATTAGGAATGGGCGTGCCAACGCGTCCCTTCCTAATACCGAGTCGCACTGATATGCAAAACAATCGCAGTTACCACCTACTTCAAGTAGGTGGTAAGCCAGTGGAAAATGGGAAGGGGTTCCCCTTTGTGAATGTATGCAAAAATATTTTTTAAGGCAGGTAGTGGTCCCACAAACCACTGGCTGCATTAAAAAAATGAAAAGAAAACTTTTTTTTTCTTTTAAATGCATCTCGTTTTCCTTTTAGGAAAACGGGCTGCATTTGGAAAAAAAACTTTACTTTATTTAAAAAGCAAACACAGACATAGTAGTCTGCTGTCCCCAGCAGGCCACATCCCTGTGATATGTGAAATTCCGAATGTGTCGCAAATTGCGACCTACCTCATTAATATTAATGAGGTAGGTCTTTAGCGACCCTATTAGTAATTTCAAACACTGTCTGAGACACTGTTTTATATTTCATTTTGCAAGTCACAAAACTTTGCAATTTGCGACTCGCAAAATGAAATGGTCGTGCATCTGGTCCAAGATTCGCAGGATTGCACTTTACACACTACCTCGCACATGCTGGCAACACTAGAATTAGCCAAATTGCACTTGTATATATTAATTGCATATGATTGATTATTCTTCTCCCAATTTGTATCCTATTTATGTGCCTTGAATTGTACTTTTTAATGATGTTTATGTTTTTATAGACTAATAAATTAATATTTACTACTACTACTATAGACTCCAATGATGCAGATGATCTGTTGGTGAGTTTGCAAGTTTATCAATCTGTTTTGCTGTCCATGAGAAAAAGAAAGATGCATAGCTGTGCAGCCATTATGGTGTCTTCTTATGTCATAGAGCACAGTGGCAAGGTTTGACCACTAAGCCTTCCATAGTTCAGTTGGTAGATCGGAGGACTGTATTGGAATAATGCACATCTTCAAGTTGCTGTTTCAAATTTCCCTAAAAGGGCTTTTGCAATACTAGCTCTTTTCCATCTGCTTAGCAAGCCAGACATCCTTGTATTTTACGGAGTCACACACCGTGGCTTTTTCTGTCTCACCTGCTCTCTTTACCTTTCACAGTCCAGCTCCCCCTTCAGCTCAGAGAGGAAAAATTCTTCCAGTCCCTTTGTGCAGCTCCAACTGCAATGTCAAATCATCTAGAGTGAGGGGCACCTCGTCTGGAAATGAAGACCAGTCCCTTGCATGAAGTGAGACTCCCTTTGCATTTTAGTGCTGCAATAAGCTGCCTCCTTTGTGTGATGAGAGGTGGTTGTTGGGACTTTGACATCTACTGCTGGGGAGCTGTTCTGAGAGAGGTAGCTATGTTATGTTATGTGTACTTGTAAAGTGCACTATCACCCACAAGGGTATCCTGGCACGGAACTGGTGTGTGTTTAACCCTGCCTATGGTAGGTTGGTTAATTGTAAAGCCAGGTCTTCTGCTTCTTGTGGAATTCAAGAAGGGAGAAGGAGGCTCTGATGTGGAGTGGGAGGCTGTTCCATGCTTTAGGATTGATGTAAGGCAATGCCTTTCCTCCTGATCTGGCTCTGTGTATGTGTGGGGTGTATGTGAGTAGGACTCCTGCGGAGCAGAGGTGTCTGGGTCATTGGTGGAAGGAGAGGTGACTGTTCAGGAAGGTGGGGCATAAGTTGAGTAGTGCTTTGAATGTTTGTGCGAGGAGTTTGTAATTAGTGTGTTTGGGTATCAGGAGCCAGTGGAGCTTCCTGAGGTGTGGTGTGATGTGAGTTCTGTGTGGGAGGTTGAGTATAAGTCTGTTTGCCAAGTTCTGGATGGTTTGTAGTCTTCTAGTGAGTTGCTTGGGCATTACAGAGTATAGGGTGTTCAACTTGCTGGTGACTAGGGCATGCATTACAATTTTTCTAGTGTTGCTTGGGAGCCATTTGAAGATCTTCCATATCATCTTCAGTGTGTGGAAACAGGATACAGTAAATGATGTGATTGGCTTGTGCGGTCATGTCCAATTTTGCTGTTGAAAATTATTCGGAGATTCCTGGCGTGGGTGCTAGATGTGGGTTTTGGTCCGAGTTTCGACAGCCATCAGTTGGAGTTTGATGGTAAAGCACTCTTACCGAAGATCTCTGTTTCTGTCTGGATGGTGTCAAGCTTGAGACAGTAGTCTTTCATCCAGTTAGTGACTTTAGTCATGCAGGTGGTGAACTTATTTCTTGTGTTGGTGGTCATGTCCAAGATGGAGAGAATAAGTTGTGCATCCTCTTCGTAGGAGAGGATGTTTATGTCTTGTGTGCAGATGATATTGGCCAGAGTATATTGTGGTTCAGAAGAAGGAGGGTCAGAGTAATGAACCTTGAGGCACTCCATAGATGAGTAAGGGTGCTTTCAAGGATTAAAGTGCCAGACTAATAACTTATGTTCTATTTGTTAGGAAGGAGCAGATCCAGTGGAGAGCTGGTCCTTGGATGACTTTCTCATGCAGCGTCTGATGAGGATGGGGCTTGAAACCGTGCCAAATACTGCAGAGAGGTCTCGGAGAATGAAGGCTGGCAATGCTCCTCTGTCAAGTAGCATGCAGATGTCATCTGTGGCGGTGATGAGTGCTGCTTCTGTACTGTTGTTGGGCCTGAATCTGAAACTTGTGGTGTCAAGGACCTTTTAAAGTGGTCAGTAAGGCTTTGGTTGATTAGTTTTATTGAGTCCTTTGCTGGGTATGGTAGGAGGGAGATGGGTCTGTAGCTGTAAACCGTGGTTGGGTCAGTGGATGGTTTCTTGAGCTAGGGCGTGATGTTGGCATGTTTCTAGTTGTCTGGAAATGTGGCTGAGTTGATTGAGTTGATGGGAATCCGTGTTAGTTCTTCGCTGATCAGTAGGAGTCCTTTGGTGAAGGCATGATGTGGGCAAGGGTCAGATGGGGCTCCTGAGTGGATGATCTTCATGGTAGCATTGATTTCAGTGGTAGTGATTGTGGGCCGCGAGGTCAGGGTTCGCACTTCGGATGTGATGGGAAGCTGAGTTGCATGCATGTGAGTGTTGAGTGACTGAGGTGGTAAAGGAATCCAATAGTTGGTTGGCATGCAAAATCAACAATTAGTGATCAGCGCACTGCAAATTTATAAATGACTAACACAATGCTGTAATTGCCTTACCAATCATTGCCTCCTTGCATTCTTTTATTGCTAAATGCAGTCATGCGTCATAAATAGGCAGTGCCACAATTGCAGAGACCTGGTTTAGGCAGTGCATACACAGGTGAAGAAGCAGTAGAAAATGACTAATCTTAATGATCCTGACACAGTGGGTCACGTCATGACATAACATGCTAGGGGAAGGGTCAGAAAGGACTCCTTTAAATAAATAAAGTACAGTAAGAGTGCTTGTCTTTTGAATACAGATGAGATTTAGCACAGGAACAAAACATTATCCTCATGGCACACGTCATGCCCATGAGTGCTGAACAATGGTGATCAGTGCATGGTGTTTAGATGCATTAATCTAACCCTGATACACTGCTGTGGTAGAGGAATAAAAACCTGCTGCTCGTGCTCTCCTCTTCCACTGTGGTATGCTCCTTCATCCAAGATTGTCGGCACTGCTCCCTGTGCTCTTCCAAGCCTTCAATATTTTTTTCGCATCTCTCACATTTTAAAAGCAGTGGCTGCAAAAGGTCTCTTACATGATGTGTAAAGTGTGCAATCTTCCCAACAGAGATTGCACACTGGGGAGTGGCGTGTACCCGACAGGGAACACGGCGATTGCACACTTGGGGGTAGTTGGGGTACGATTGTGCACAGGTGCACATCGTACAGGGAATACTGCTAGCAGGTCACTAGTATAACAAAGGCTCCCATTCCAGTTACTTTAGAATATACAGGGGATGGAGGAAGAAGGAGAAATCTGTTGCTGTTTGCCTTGGAAAGGAGGCCTTGGATCCTGCCTTCTCTTATATCTAAACTGTGGAAGGGATTCTCAAGCATTAGGCAGCTAGTCTCCTAACACCTTTGTAGAAAAACAAGCTGCCTATACAGGAATTGATTTTGGCTAGGTTTGGCTGCAGAGGGTGGCTGAGTCTTTCTTCCACTACAGTATGTACCTTGTTATCCTGGAATCTATCCCTGGCAGTGTGGGAGTTTTTGGAGTAACCAGGAGGAAGCTATCCTGCACCCTGACAAGGCTATGCTTGAATGTTTGAACTCCGGAGCACCGGCGCATGGTGATGAATGTTGATGAAGCTATTGGAAAAAGGCAGAGCCTTGGCAGGCAAGATTTCCTTCTTGGCCTACATACAGCTTTTTTTCAACTAAAACAAAGCTTAAGTGGTACTTAGCAGAGAAGGAATACTATCTCACGAAGCCCTGTTTAGCAGCAGCTTGAAGATTTTGAGTTTCCAAAAAATTGACATAGTCCAAACGAAGAAAAGTAGAGCACACAAAGTTGGCAAAGTTGCCATGGTGATGACAGGACTATGGCAATTACAATTTTCAACATTGTTGCACTTGGAGTTTTTGTGGTAATCCAAAATTTGACATACATGTTCTCATGCAGCCTTTTCCAGAAGCAGTGCGTGAACTGAGACTAAGTGTAAACATGAGCGTAAGCAGGAAAAAATGGGCAAATGATCCCAGTGGCCAAGTGACCTCAGAAGCTGCATATTTAAAGTTGCCCCTGTTCAGGGCTTTTGCCAACAAAACTGAGGGCCACAAATTCAGGGGCATAGTATCAAGGACGGCGTTAAAAATGATCGCTGGTTTAGCAGCAGAAAACTGCCGCTAAAGCAGCAATAATGGGCTTGATAATATGCCCTTGAAAATTCCACTAGAAGCACAGGTTGACACCAGAACATGGGCTATTATTGGAATTCTCAAGGGCATATTATAAAGCTCATTATTGCCGCTTCAGCGACAGTTTTCTGCTGCTAAAGCGGCGATAATTTTAACGCCATTTCTTGATAATATGCCCCTTTGACTTCTTTCTAGGAGCTAAGTCCCAAGGTAAAACAGTTCTCTGGGATGAACTATAGACTTTTGCGGAACCATCTAAAGCTGGTTACCCAAAACCCATAAATCTGATCATTGTTTTAGCTCTCCATTGAATCTTATAGCTGCTTTTTAACACCAGCTTGAAAACATTCATAACTCCTGATCCCTTCAAACAATTTTTATCTTGTACAGTGTTGTTATATTTTTATTTGTTTATTTTTACTAAATTCGTTGGGGAATTTTACTGTTTGATTTCTTGGCTTCTTGATTTATTTATGATTTTTGGTGCTGCTTACTGACTTTACATGGATTTTTCTTTGAGGTAAGCTAATTACTTGAGTCAAAGTTATCAGGGGCAAGCCTAGGGTTTCTCATTGAAACCTACTCTTTACTTCATATGATCTGGGTTATTTAACTTCATGGGAGCTTAGCCCTTGCTCTGCAGTCGGTAATAGTTCTCACAGATAAACAATACTTGGTGAAGATGCCCCTGTATGATACCACAGATATACTACAATTCACTATTGATGAGGAGACATGCACTAATATAATATGATTAGATAAAGCAGTGATTCTATGAACGTGGTTAATGGCTATCATAGTTACCTGAAGGAGGTCTGAATATGAGATATTCACCTTTCATTCACATCCCCAGCTGTTTGATAACTTAGAAGGAAACAATGAACTGCGAAGCCAGAACAAATAACTCAAGCTAGGTTGCTTTGGGGGTGCTAGTGACTGCCTCTGTTAAGGATGTGAGGGTTATCAACAGTCAGTGTTCAGGATTCATGGAGGAGTTTGCACAGTTTCTATGGAGATGTCTATAACTAAAGCTTACTGTAAGTACAAGTTAATGGACAGAGTCTGGGCAATAGTGGAGGCTGAATGGTCAGAAGACTTTTGACTGCAGCACTTGTGTGTGCCATTCGTGACCAAGCACATGCTTAGAAGTGTGGAGCAACGTCATGTGGGGGTGGGTACGTGTTTATGCAAACATTGCTACTATTAATGAGTAAAGCTCAGTGAAGGGTGGACCCTGATGACTCTGGAATATTACTGTGAAGGAGGCACACAATAGATTTATCAAGGATACATCAGACTGCAAAGAGCTCCTAGAAAGGTTGAGCCAGATCCAACATAACCAACTGAGTGTAGGTGGAATATTTAAGGAGCACACCTGTGCTAATCAAGTGTGACTACTTTTGTTTCAGCTTGTTTCTTACGTTTTTTAATGTGCACCTTCACTTTTTGTGTTTGCAATGGTAGAAAACTAGAATTCAGACCACGGTATCACTACCACTCTGGCTTCCACTCCTGATGAAACCATGTGTGCCATGGAAAACATGCAAAAATAATTTTGAAATGTATGTATCGACTTCAGCTTCAGTATTTCTCTGATGAGACCAAACAAGCAAGCAGTTACAGTTTTTTTGAGGCGAGTGAGGGTTAGAGTTTTGATAAACAATTTATGCCCCAGGTAATCATAATAATAATATTGTTATTACTACTACTACCACTAATAGTAATTACAATATTAAATATTATTACAGTAATGATAATAATAATATTGTACAATCATCGAGGTCTCAAAATCATTTTAATAATGGTTTATTTTGTTATTATCAAAAAATGTATTGATACTCATTGGACTTCAGAGAGATGAAAGAATGAGTAGGACCTGCTGGATTTTGAACATTCAATCTTTGTCTGCGTGTGGTACGTCAGGCAACACGTATGTTGTTTGGAATGAACTCATGATAAGATTGATGGTTATGCTGCAAGGTTCAGGAGTTTGCTTGTTGCCATAACGTTACCAGATGTGTTGAACTAGGTGCTAAGGAGAGCAGAATAGTTAATATGGTGCTGGAATTAGTGGTCAACAGCCAGTAGTAAGAGATTCCAAATGTTAGATAATTATTGATGAAGATTGAAAGAACACATAGCATCAGGTACCTAAGAGTATGGATTAACGAACGCAACCTTCCAACTACGCATATTGAGCCTTTGGCACCATCTTCTAAGGCTCTAACCTTTGCTTTCCAGCGCCTTATTCAAAATCTTTCTGGTCCTGACCTGACAGCAATCTGCAAAGTTATTGAAAGCAAATTGATCCCCATCCTGGCATATGGAGTATCTGTTTACTTAAATCGTATTATAAGCTGCATTGACCGGGCTCAATGTCAGTGCTACAGGCATTTTTTCAAGCAACCTGTCTGTAATCCGGCTTGTCAAAACTATGTCTAACACACCAGCTTTCTATCTATGTGCTCCAAGTTTGAAATAGCAGAGTAGGGATCGACAAAAAGACACTTGGGACATTATACAGGATCCGAAATCAGATACCAACAAACTTGTCCAGGCGGCCACTGCCCTACTTGCCGCTAGAGACCGCTTGAATCCTGCATTGCCTCCGAAAAGTCTTTCGAAGTTACTGATGAAGCAAGCGAGGCTCTTATCAGCTCAGGAGGACTTAAGTGTCATTAGTAACAAGAAGTATGCTGCCCTGAAAACTGTCTTATCAACCAATGACTCTTCCAGCATACTTATCACTTCCTATAAACTTTAAAGTAAAGTCACAACTAATGCACTTGTGATTCGGCTGATTACAACTCAAAGTGTACAAGTACGGTCGCCTGATTGGCTCCTAGGACGCTTCATGTAGGGGCTGTGGTTTTAATCACAAATTACTTTTACATGTACTTTATTTTTGCCCTTTTCTATATTCACTTAGCTGTCAAAACTCTTTCCAGTTTTCAGGCAATTGAGCATCAGGGCCTGCAACACAGCTGTAATTGAATGTCTTAAAGGTGGCTCGAGCCAATTGACCGCAAGATTCATTAAGTTCATGGAAATTGCTTCATCAATGCTTAAAAATGTTACGCTTTGAAAGTATTAAAGTTACAACTTGAAAGTATTAAAGCACTGGTATGGCAAACTCTTCTCCTTGAGAGCCTAATTAACCCTATGGTAAGTTGGTACTGGTACCTTTTGCACTTCAACTATGGTATATGTAGGGTTTTTCCTTTCTGTAGGTTTTGAGATGAACTTGTACTTTTATTTGTAGGTTTTGACATGCAGTTGTACTTTTATTTGCACTTGTTTTAACTCTCCCATGATCTTTCGCTGTGGCTAGTATGAATGGGTGTTTTTGCTGCAATTTTTTATATTTTAATCATGCTATAAGGTTTCTTTTTTCTTTTTCCTTGTTTGTGGTATTTTCTATAGCTGGTATGTTACAGTTTTTCTATATTCTTGTGCATTTTTATATTGAAATGTTTGCTATGATTTTAATTAAGCGTGCTTTGGTCGATGGGAAAGATTTCATAATGTTGCCAAGCGCAATATAAACAATATGAGAATATAAATATAAACAATATAAACAGTACGAGAAGAAACATTGAAAGATACAGGTGTATGGTAGAAAAATAGGTTCTGTTAAATTGAAAACGGCCATATGCATTTCTAGTTTTATTGGTGAACGATGATAGTTTAGCATGAAGAATTTTGGGAGTTATATTCTAAGTATTTAAAGATAGGTTTGTCAAATTAAAATGTGTTTATTTTCAGCAGTTTTTAATTTGTAAAAAAGATGTCTACTAGAAACTTCAAATTTTCTTTGGTGGCCAGCACCTACTTTAACAGGTGATAACTCCCTCTTCCACCACTGATGACGCTCTGTTTTCTATATAGTATAACTCACAGAGTTCAATTGACTTGCAGGACTATCTGGACGAAGATCACTTAGTGCCATCTGGAAGTTGCGTTATACAGATTTTACAATCATTACCTCCACTGTACTTGCTTTGCTGCACATGGTACAGAAGCTGTCATCAGCTCCATCAAGACGGGCTTGCTCCACATTGAACAATATCTTATTAGCATCCACACTACTATAGAGATAGACTTGTAATATATATTAGCACTGTGGTGGCTTTTGTAAGAGTTAGATCACAAATCACGATTATCACATGAAAGAGACAGTCAATGCCAGACTGCCCTCTGTCATTTCAACTCTCCACTCAGATATATCTGCGAACTTCTGTAGGAGAGTCACAGTCATGCCTTGAGCAAAGCCCAACAGCCAGTAAGGTGCTGTGGCCAGTAGCGTAGCTAGTTTGTCATGGTCCCTAGGGCAAAGAAGGAGGTTGACCCCTTGGCTGATGTTTGAATCATAAAATACAGCAATAATGAGAGTTCAGTGGGCCCCTCCAGCATCTGGACCCTGGTGTCACTGCACCTGCTGCACGAGTGGAAGCTACATCCATGGCTGAGGCGGCGGATCATATGCAATGGAAATTCACAGACTCAGAACACTGGGCTGCTTGCCCACCATGTCTCAAATCAGCCAACGAGGTATGAGGCAACATTGTGAACCATCTGCATGGTGGCATGCAGTTCAGGAAGACCCAACTGCAAGAGGCGGGGAGGCACTGCTGTTAGAGCACCAAAAATGAATGTGCTTTTTAAAGATTCTTTCAAAATAAAGTATGTGTGACTGGCATGGTGTATCAGAGCAGCCCAGGCAAGGCTGAGTCAAGGGCGCCTCTGCAAGGCTCCACAGGCCAATGTTAGTGTCACTGACTGAGGGCAGACGCCCCCTGAAGTCCCCGCCCCCGAGTGCTCAGCATCGACAATCAGTAGCAAAAATGTACTCAGAGATAGTACTCAGAATTGGTGTCATACTTAAAATGCAAGAAGGGAAGTTCTAAGGCGCTTGCGGGAACAACGCAAATGAGAGTCAGATACGGAGCATTAAAGAGTAGCATTAATAAACCATAATCTGGTATATTATTCATATTGTGTCCATCCTAAACTGAATTAAATTATTTCTATTTCAAAGTTGTGTACATCGGGAGGTCTTAGGTAGTAATCTGCTGGGAGTTCTTACTACTTCAAAGAGCATGCTTCCTTTCACCAAATTCAGAAAGCGTGCATGCGTAATATCATTTGCAGAAATATAGAACTTTATGTGTGTGAGACTACTCTAGACAACTGCTTAACCAAAAAAGGGCAGCAAATCGACCCTCACTCTACTTACACAGAAAATGCATACATTCTATTCTCCATTTAGGTTTCCCTTAACTGATTTTTTCCTTAGCTTAAACTTCTCCTTAAACTTAACTCAAGTATTGTGAAATGGTATTGTGTGTCCACAGGATTTGCATTGCGTTTTTTTTATTGTTATAATGCTACTATGATTACAATTGTTATTATTATACTGTTTATTAAATTAGTATTATTCATATTATTATTAACATCACTACTGCTGTCTAAACTATCACTACTACTACTACTAACAATAATAATTATAAAAACAATTTACCCTTTGGAAGCATGCACACATAAGCTAGGACAACACAATGAAACCCAGGGTCAGACTAGCCTATAGGGCAAATAGGCAGGGCGTGTGGACCGTTTTTTTAGTAGCTTGTGGGTCCGTTTTATGACCAGGTGAGCAAGGTTATACCGTTGATTTCTCTGATATTACCACAAGCATTGCCTGCATCAAACACAAATTCCATGCAATCGTCCATACTTTGCAAAATACCCATACAGCGTTACTTTACAAGCTTAAAACTTGCTTGATTTGGAAATTTGGGCCACTCTTTTAGCTATCTGGTTTGCTATTGTAGGACACTTTTATTTTGGTGCCCGGGCCTAATATTTGTCCCATGCCAGCCCTGATGTCACTAATGTTGCTACACATCGCCTGCTAGCGGCCTGGAGAACTTTGAATATCTCTGAAAGTAACCCCATTCTCTTTTTTCAGGGAAGAGAGTTCAGATCCAAAACTGCCATTCCTTGAGTGATGACTGGCTGATCAGAATAGGCCTGTGTCACCCGAGGTCTTTCTCCCTCTACCACTGCCATGATGAGAGCCAGCGTGTCACGGAGGGAGGGCTGAATCAATTCTTTCAGAACTGCAAAGAGACTCTCAAGGTAAAGTAGTAATGGCTGTTTGGGATATATTTCAAAATTTATTTTTGGATGGATTATGCATCCCTGAACTAAACAATATATCAATATTTAAATTTAAAGAGTCTTTAGTGTACCACTGTGTTTCAATATTATTATTGCTGCCTTTAGTTCCTGCTTAGCAAATTCAGCCTACCCTTGTATTGATGCATACCTTATTGCAATTGTAATTGTATATATATATATATAAAATATATTACCTACTGGCGGTCGCCAGTAGGTAGTTATAGTTAGGACCCCTTTTCCATAGGAAAACCTCAACATTCTATTTTGAATAACTTTGGCGCCGGTCGATGAATCCTCGCGAATTTCTCAAAATAGGTGGGGCGCTACGCTCCGCTCCTACCCTGAAAGTCTCGGGGGGATCCGTCAAGCGGGGGCTGAGATAAAAGGGGGGTCCCAAAACGCGTTTTCCCCATGCATTTTTCCATAGGACCTTTAGAACAAGCTACAGCCCGAACGGCTGAACAGAATTACTCGAAATTTGGCAGAGAGGTAGTCCCTAGGTCAAGGAAGTGCCTTTTGTAGGTTTGGTGTAAATCTGTTCAGTAGATTCTGAGAAAATAGCCTTTAAATCAATATATATATCTGAGCCCGCTTACGGTACGCTTACCGTACGCTTACCGTAAGCGTACGGTGGCGTGCGCGAGCGCGATTCTGATTGGCTCTTAGATCTTAGTAAACATTCGAATCGGCCGAAACCAGGAAGCGGCGGCCGCCATTTTGTGTATTTCACTCAGAAAAAAAAGAGTGAAAACAAGAAAAGGGGGCAATGAGGAGAGTTACAGACCCCCTTACATTTGTGAGGGGGTCAAAGAAGGACTGTAAAGTACAAAGAAAACATTTATTGATTTTAAAAAAAATCACGGGGTACGCGTACGGTAAGCTTACGGTAAGCGTACGGTAGAAAAAAAAAAAAAAAATGAAAATCAGATTTAAGTGTTTAGATATTAGGGGGCTCTAAAAAGAGCCGTTGTGTTTATGAAATGATTTTTTAGTGGTACCTACAAGTAAGTACCGATGCAGAGTCTAAGGTTCAAGAGGAAGACTCTGTTCCCTTCATCATTGAAGTGCACACCATCTCCTCTATAAATGTCTTGCATGTCATAACGCAAGTTGTTGTGGTAAATGGCACCCATACCATAGTCACGGAGGAAAGCAGAAACAGATTTGTTGACGTGCTTTCTTGCTTTGTCATCGCACCGCGTGCCCACCGTGCGTGCACGGCACTAACTGCGTAAAGTGGGCGCGCGGTGCGCGAAGCGCACCGCGTGCTCACTGTGCGCGCAGGGTGCGCGAAGCGCACCGTGCGCGCACGGAACGAACTGCGTTAAGTGGGCGCGCACGCCACGAATGGCGTAAAGTAACTTAGCATTTAAAAAACCGTACAAATTCACTGAAAAAACCATAGGTTTCACACACGTTATAGTTAGGAATTAGCATTTAAAAAACCTTGCAAATTCACTGAAAAAACCATAGGTTTCACACATGTTATAGTTAGCGGAAATTTTACTGATAAAAAACCAATGAAATTCCCCCGTTATAGTTAGTGCAGGCAACTATAACTCACGCGACCGCAATCTTCTGCTGATGACATATGTGTCTTTATGAAAAAAAAATATTTGTAATATATGTATAGCTAAAAATGTATGGAAGAAGACATGGGCAAATAAGTGTCTAAATACAGTATTAGCATCAGCAGAGGATTGCGGTCGCGTGAGTTATAGTTGCCTGCACTAACTATAACGGGGGAATTTCATTGGTTTTTTATCAGTAAAATTTCCGCTAACTATAACATGTGTGAAACCTATGGTTTTTTCAGTGAATTTGCAAGGTTTTTTAAATGCTAATTCCTAACTATAACGTGTGTGAAACCTATGGTTTTTTCAGTGAATATATATATATATAGTGCTTACTACCTCTGATGAGGCGTCAAAGTGCTTTTCAGGGAGTAGCACCGTACTTCGGGACCCAAAAAGGATTAGTGGTGGATTAAGTATAGGGAAACATGTTAATTTGAGCGGTGGCCATGTGAGTCTCTTAGTAGGATTGAAAAGGATAATGGAGGGATAGAAGAGCATGCCCATTCTCCGCTGACCTCACCCCTGAATTAAAAACAAAAACATTTCCTGAGGCCTAGTGGGTTTTCTGCCCCCGCGGGGGAAGATAAGGGGCTATTGCCCCATTATGCCTTGGAGGGCAGGAAGACTGTGGTAATGTTTTTGGGGTGGGTACATTACTATGCCCATTCTGGGCAGCCCCCACCCCTACATCAGAACAAAACAAAAATCCCTGGTGCCTAGTAGGCTTTCTGTCCTTTTGACACCCTTGCAGCCTTGAAATTGCATGTGCAATTTGCGAGTACCTATTGATACTCGCAAAGTTCGCATGCAATTTCCCATTCATTCCTATGGGTCTGTAGGCCCATAGGAATGACTGGAAAGCTATTCCTTAATTGCGACTCGCAATTTGCGACTCGCAATTAAGGAATGTTTTGGAATCACTATTTTAATAGCGATTCCTACATGCATAGGCTTTTACGAGTCCTTAATTGAGATTCCTTAAAAATCGCAATTAAGGACTCGCAAAAGCATAGATTGATGCATGTGCCCCATAGATCTTAAGACAGTTAATGTTGCCCTTACTGGTCTATAAATATTGAGATTTAATTCACGTGATCAAAACCATGTAAAATACATTCGACATTTTGAAAGACCTCCTCTAAAAATATTTTCTTTATGATATTTAAATAGTCCATACGCCTATGAATGCAAAATTAGATATCAAAAATATCAACATTAACAAAGAACTCAAAGTGACACATAACAAGAGAAAAGTTACATGTTGATAAACATCATGGACCATATCTTAACATCATAATGTCATAGTTGTATCCTGTTTTGCAAGGGTGTTTGTTTATCTTCTAAGGGCTTCAGATCTTATATATGGACATAGAGTTCAGCATCTGTAGTTAAACCCCACAGGTTTTCTGTTTCAATCATTATGATCCACCTTGAGTTTGCTCTTCTTAGGCTCAATTCATGATTCGGTACAATTTGTTGAATACCGTAAAAACACCAGTTTACTCATATGTCCATTATGATTGTCCCATATATGTTTTGCATTCACATAAGTGAAGTCTTTATTGGTAATTGCTCGTAAGTGCTGCTTGTGTTGTTTACTTATATATATCTGTTAAAAATACAGCTTTTCAAATAATTTAATGTATATCAATTTTAGGTGGTAGTTTTATTAGCATAATTGCTTAACATTTTCTGTTCAATAGTTTGTAATTTGAATGTGTAATTAACATTTTTTATATTTAGTTATTGATAATGTAGTAGCGAGTGCTTGGGTTGGTAGGGAAAGTGTTTAAATTACAATTTTTTTAAATTTATTTTGACTTTTTTGTTAATTACATTTTTAATTGATAATTGATTTTGTAAATGGTTTAATTGTTTCATTGTTATTTGGCTTTTTTGATGGTAGTTTGCGATTTATTGTTTGTAAAGGATTGCAAAATGAGTGCCTGTTATGTGGCCTCAAATTCAAAGCAGTATGAAATCCTAAGAGACTTGCTCATCCCTTTGAAAACTTATTTCATGAGGGAAAGCCAGTAGGCAGTCACTCCACTGGGGCTTGTATCCCACTAGTATAATCAGCGGCCACTGACTGTTACAAGTACAATACTCGCTCTAAAACACGACCCTGCATGAGATCCAGCACTGAAGTCTGTGCAGGTCTGTGCAAGACTTCTTCAGGACTAGAAGTGAGTCAGGAGAAGGAGAAGCACAGCAACCATTTATGATGGCATTCTGAAACTATTTCTCCTATTTTGTATAGAATATCCAGCCAATGAACTGTATCTGGGACATTTTGGCACATCCAAACTGTCTCAGATCCTGCCATTTAGAAGTTCTTATGTTAGAGCATTGCGGATCCTCCCCTCTCCAGCCTATATTAATTCTCATGTCTTTATGCTCACCCTCAAGTAGTTATGTGGTTGAAACATCATCAACGAACACAACAATAAAGCTAGGAACTATATGTCTGGATGACGCTTGGAAAAATTGCTGACTGTTACACCTCAGTTTTCTAATTTTGGTCGTATGTCATCATTACATATACATGGACAGATTCACAAAGGGCTGCCACACTCATGGCAGAGGCCCCTCAGTTATGGCCGGGGCCCCAAACTTGTTATCCACACAAAGAAATGGGGCTATACAAAATATGTCACTCCGGAGAAGAGTTAGGTAGACAAGACACACATGTTGTTAAAACTGCCCTCACCCACAGAAATCTGTGGCATGCTTCATCATAGGTCTGCTAACACACTTCCGCGCAAGCCAACGACAGAGGAGGAGCAATAGGGAGGGAGAGACAAGACAAACATAAAAAACTACTCTGTGCGATCAAAAAAGAAGAAATAAGTGCAGAGAAGGTGATTAAAACTAACACAGTGATGTCTCAACTATCCTTTATTTGTAGACTCTCTGGTTAGATCAAAAAGGTTTTGAAAAACCAATGGATGGTGGTATGTTGGGCTATAATGAACCTACTACCCCACCAATCTGCAAACTGTCTACGTTTCAGCTGGCTAATGCGTTGTACCTGGCTTTCATCAGGACTGTAAAGCTATATCCCTAGAATCATCTCCCTAACTCCTACCTTGTGGAGTTGAACCAAAGTCACGGTCTGAGTCAATTCTCTAGTCAATGCAAGATTCGTAACTTACTCCCAATGGTTTACCTGTAAAAAAAGGAGAAAGGTAAACACATCAACAATTATTATACAGCACAAAAGTCATAACCACATTAGCAATTCCCCCCAACTCAGCTTGAATTATCATTCAGCTATCAACTTTAAATGTGTTTTAGAACTGCAATATTTTGCCTTTGTCAGCATATTTAATTTGTGAAAATACACATTTTTCTATCAAATACCACTTTCCATTTTGGGCAAACAAACTCAATTTTGGAGAACTAAAACTGGCTCTAAACAAACAATGTTTACCATTAAAATATCAGTTTTCATTTTTAGAAAATACAGTAATCAATTACCAGCATGTCATTTTCATCAAGTATTACAATGTAAAAATGCCTAACATGAACATATTTTGCTTTGAATAAAAGGTATTACAAACATAGGTCATGGATGCTCACTATAACACCAAGGATGCCGATGCTATGCCAATAATGGCCACCATCATAACTGGGGCACCATTGTGCCAAGGCAGAATGCCATAACATGCAGGATGCTCACCATATAGCAGTCATGCCCATTATTATGTGAGGAACAGTCATCCTTCTGTCAGGGGTGGCAAAAAGTAGGCCAGTCATGTTCCTTATTATGTCAATGATGGCATCCTATATGACACAACTAGACTAAACTATGGCCATTATATTAAAGGATGACTGTTATTATGCCATTGCCACTATTATTCCGTGCACGGACACTATTGTGCCAGAGATAAAAACCCTTATGATGTGGGCCAGCGTACAAATTTGACAGTCTTTAACATTAGGGGTAGCTTCAGGAAACAGCACAGTTTATTAGGGAGACAATATGTCAGATAGACACACACATAAATAAATGTTGATGAGTCTCTTCATTTTTCTTTCCCCTGGATCCATACCCTGCTCTCCTTAGCTCTTGGGCTGATCATGTTACCAACAAGCACATTTTCACCCTGGCTCCTGCAGTCCTATATTTTGGTGGGTCAGCACTGATTACTGCTACCATTTTTCTTTGATAGTGCATTGTTCACATGTGTTGAACAACTGATAGAGCAGGGGGTATGGCATGGCCAATCTCCTTGTGAGTTATAGTTAGAGTGGATATGGATGGTCATGGAGCAAAACCCATAAACCAACACAGTTTGTGTATGAAAGTAATTATAAGGCACTGCCATTGGTTTGGTTGACTTTCACTCTAAGGGTTTCATGATGAGCGGTCCTGCCTCCTTTTATATGCTTTGACTCTCTGAGATTGGCTTGTCTTCACCTCTGAAAGCTACTTTGAGGGTGCTGGCGAGCTACCAGTAGCTCTCGAGCTACTCGTTGGCGACCCCTGGTCTAAAACAAATCGTTGACCGAATGTTTACTTTCCTTATAATGTGAGGTGAAACGTGTAGTTGCTTTCTGACATCTGATTGTGGATCTGTGTCCCATAGTTCTCACCTTCACTCTGCATGTTGTCATCCCGATATAAATCAGGCCACATGGACATCTGATCATATAAATAACATTGTTGGAGTTGCAATTGGTATGTCTCTGTTGTTACCATGGATAAGATAGCCCAACGTCAATGCTTTTCATGTTGGCAGTTAAATGGCAAACATCACATGCTTCACATCCCATGTGACCGGTCACTTTGGGAAGTTCCCATAGATTCTCCCGGTGTTCCCTTATGGTCTGTATTGACATGGAGGTTCTCGGTCTAGTGTGGACCAGGAGATTGCTTATGTTGTGACTTCTTTTGAAAGAGAAGAGGGGTTTCTTCAGGTGGGGAGCATTGGAGTTCGAATTCTCCAGTTCCATAATACAATCCGTTTGATGCTGTTGGAGGCGGTGTTAAGAGTGGTCACGCAGATGGCTTTGTTAGTAGGGGGTGTCTTCACTGTCTCCAGTAGGGCCTCCCGATTGCTGTTAAGTGCCCTTTTCTTTGCCCGTTTGATGGTTCAGTGTGGATATTTCCTGTTCAGTAGTTTCCCTGCTAAGGCATCAGCTTCCTGTCTAAAATCCCCTGTATTGGAGCAGGTCCTGCAGAGCCGCAGGAACTGGCCTACTGGGAGCTTGTCCCTAAGTGATTTGGGGTATAAACTTTCAAAAAGCAGGAGACTGCTCCTGTCTGTGGGCTTGTGGAGCATCCTTGTTGGTAGTCGACCCTCCCCAGGGAAAATCTCCAGATCCAGATAGGGAAGGCACTCTGTTGTTATAGTTGATGTAAAGTGCAAAAGTGGATTGGGGTTGTAGAGCCAGTCCAGAAAATCTCCAACCGACTGGGCATCACCCTCCCAGATTAGGAACACATCGTCGATAAAACATTTTCATACCTTGATGTTGTCCCTCCATGTACTTGTGGGGGCGTAGATGAATTGATCCTCAAAGGCCGCCACGTAGAGTCCAGCCAAACTCGGAGGAAAGGTACTGCCCATAGATGTACCATGGGTTTGAAGGTAATGGATACCTTGAAACTAGAAAAAGTTTTTTTGTCAGTATGATTTTCGCGAGGTGTAAGATAAACTATCTTGGTGTGCTGTATGCCCATTCCTGGTCAAACAGGACCTCCTCCACCACCCATAGGGTTACCCTCTGTGGTATGTTTGTGTAGAGGACCCTAATGTCTAATCCCACTAAGAACTCTTTATTGGGATCAAAAGTGAGGTTCTTCAATAAATTATGAACATCCATGGTATCCTTCAGGTAGGCTGGTCTGTTCGGTACTAAAGGTTTAAAAAAGAAGTCAAAGAACTGGGACAGAGGCTCGAGGATCGAGCCAATTCCGGATACGATCGACCTCCCTAGTGGAGGTCTTGACACTTGTCACAGGACCTCCGCAATGCGTACCTGCAGTGCGGAGGTCCCGCCTCACCTGCTGCCCCTGCAACGACTCCCGGGCCTCCTACATGAGTGCAGAGGCCCTTTGTGAAACGGCCCCACATAAATTTTTTAAATTTCCCTTATGTCACACTGTGATCACTATGAGCAGATACCATCTAGTTAGGGGCTTTCTATTAAAACACGTTGACAATTAAAATACTTTTACACACATTGTTTGCAGGGGAGTGCCTATTTTCTGCTTGCTATAGGGCCTTTGCTTTAATTGCTAAAGGTATTTTTTCTGGTTAGTTACAGTGTGAAAATGTTTCCACAGTGCACCATTATTGATTTTGCTATGCTAGTATATCCAGGATTTTTGTTTGGTTTATGGGGCGGCTCCTGTTCTGTATACCGTCTGTGCTTTTTTTCAGTCATTCATGTTTTTTTACATTTAGAATCAATAGGTAAGGTCATGTCTGGATTCATCCAAAATATTGGTTGTTATTGTAGCCACTTTCTGTTCACAGTCACTTTCCCTGTAGTGATTTAGTTAAGATCCTCTCTAGATCAGAGGGGACACTAAATGCAAGCCCATTTATGCAAAGTGGGCAAGAGTGTCGATCCCAGCAGAACCCCAGCACCTCTAGCATGATCAATTAAGACACACTTCTTTAAAGAACACAAAGGCCTTATTTAGAGTTGTTTAAGTCCTATCAACTGTATTACAATTGCATGATAGCCTATTGCACTTGTAATATGTTGGACAGGATATCAGCCATGTTTGAGATGGAACATCCCGTCTTCCAAACTCTAAATAAAGTCCTAATTTACAACAAAGCAGCCATCCACACCCGCTCTCAGAATTGAGCAGCAAATCCAATCACTCACTGACTTCATCTTGGTCTTTGACCCTGTAAAAGCATAACTCCACCTATGAAGTAGGTTTGTGCTATACAAGTACCACATGCATTCTTACATGTACTTATGTTAAAACCACATTTTTTTGGGGCAGTTCCAGCCTACCTTCTAACCACAGACTTTCCACATTACCGACTATCAGGATGCGTTCCACTAATGTTGTTGATTTGTTTGTGGACAGTATAAACAACAGCTACATTCAAGTTGCAAGTCTGTAAGTTCTGACAGAAGTATAGTGTATAAGAATAACATCAATTCATAATCTTCTTCTTGTCATACTCAGGAGCTGAACATAACGAGTTGTAGTGGACCCATGCTCAATGGGGATATAGTTCTACTTCACGCAAGCAAGTCCTGTAAGCATTTGACGTTAGTCGACATAAGCTGGACTGGAGCGACTGATGATGGGATCATTGCACTTGCAGAAGCTTCTTTAAGGTACTGATCCTCGAAGCATCTCAGTGATATGGATACATGTTCTGTAAATTAAATAGGAAAATCATGTTGGTGACATCGTCAAAGTTTGCAGAGTGGCCTTAAGTGCATTGTACTGCAATTATCAACTAGTTATAACCGTAAATATAACCTGGACACAAATGGTGAGGAAGAGTGTTTGTTATTTCAGGTACACTTAGCATCCTTGATACAGTAGGGTTTTTTCCTTTTTAATAAATGCAGACTTAATTGTCTTTTGAAGAAATAATGTACTCAATAATTACGGGTAAGCTAGTAATATTCTCTACCTGCTACAATGGCAGTAAGGATTGCAGTATGACAGATGGCCTCACAAATTGAGTTCAGCACATGTACTACAAATTAGAACACAGAGGGTACCTGAAAATTGGGTCTGTTTTTAAGAAATCATTCACTGAATGATGTCATAATATAACTCAAAATCCAAGCAGGCATCATCAAGCAAAGCAACATTGTTGATTACCTGTTATTGGGGATTGCTAATGATGTATGATTAGTTAAAGAGAACTGTTTATTTCTCTTCAATGGATGGCCCCATTACAATCCCTCTGAGACACACTATAGGTTGACAATTGAGTGAAATAATGTCAATAATGTCAACATATTCATCGGCCTGAAAGGGATTAATGAGCTGTACCTCTGACGGTGCTTGAACTGAGGTGCCAAATGCAGAAAGAACAGTTGATGGACAGAATGCAGAAAAATGTCACACATTTACCCCAGTACAGAGATCTGGGCCTAAATCCATTGTTGTTTTGTTCACCATGTCATTCCAGTTTGGACATAGCCATATGCAAATCAGTCTTGACCTTGCACCCAGTGGGAACAGTCCAGCCCGAACTGCCAGGCCAGGTCCTCCCTGGACTGGAAACCAGCATCCTAGGACCGGTTTCGGGCTTTCAGCCCTCATCAGCCAGGCTAGCTTGACTCCAGTGGAATGGAGAGCACAGGACCCACGTTTGGGCAGTCTCGTCCCACTCAGGGTGACAAATGGAAAAAGAACAGTTGATGGACAGAATCCAGAACAATGTCATACATTCACCCCAGTACAGAGATCTGGGCCTAAATCCATTGTTATTTTGAACTGAGGTGCCCCCATAATTTTTCTAGGCTATAATACGTAGACTGTTAGCAAAAGAGTGTGGTGCATAGCACACATACAAACACTTTACTGGAAATATGTGCCATATCAACCATTGGAATGTACTTAACTTGCTATTAATAATAACCACATTTATACTGTAAGCAAAAGGAGACTAATTCTATCTCGGGTTCATCCCATTTATTCACAGATAAGACACATGGGTGCTTACTGATAGTAGCATTTTAGATTACAACTGGTGTCTAAGGTAACATATGAATATAGTATCATATTATATCCTAGTTTAAGTAAACTACCTGGGGCCGTGTGACAGAAAGTGCCTAAGGGGCACAATGGGCATGTACACCTGTTTTGTGTTCCACCTTGTCACTTTGGTATTACGGAAGGGGACTCAGATGTTTGTGTGGCCCCTTCTGTAATACTGATAGCACTGGCGCACATGTAGCACCAGCGCTATCACGGGGGGGCACACCCTCATTTGATTGGGGCATGGCCCAATGCAAATGAGGCATTCTATTTGCCTCCGCATCCATGCCATATTATGGACGAAGGCGGAAAGGCAAAGAAGCTGTCGAGAAGGGCACTGAATGTGTGCCACAAAAAGATGCCGCACAGTCAGTACTTTCCCTGATGGCAGCCTTCTGGAGGGAGAAAGAGGGTCCCATGGACCACCCCAACATCCCCTTGCAGGCGGGTGCAATCATTCATTGCACCCACATGCAAAGGGATCTCCAATGCCTCGACAAAGTGCATGCGGGTTGCCATCTGCACAGTGAAACACGGAGCGGCTTTGAAGCAGCTGCTCCATCTTTCACTTTAATGTGCTGCCCCTAGGGCAGCACGGGTTTGCGACTGCCCTGAGGGCAGGGCATTTTCTGTAATGGGGCGCACTTTCCCAGTTTGCACATGGCGCACCTAGTTTAAGGTGCGCCATGGAGCAAATAGGAAAGGTGCACCCAATGTGTAATAAGGGCCATGTCGTTTGATAAGGAAGAGTAACCAACGACTTTTATAAATGTTCCGACAAATTTCACAGCTCCATTGCCAGCCGCTTCAAGCATTCTTGGAGACAGGGAGTGAGGCCAGAATCCATAACTCTTAAGCATTACATCTAAAAGAATAAAAGTCCAAACTGAGCTCATAAATACGGAAAACCTATTTTTTAATGACTACAAAATACTGAAGAAAAAGGATAGATTCGGAAAGAATGGGTTTAACTATTTAACTGGTAGTCAATAGAGTCACCCATTCACATGGAAGTTTATGTGATTAATTCTCTCTTAATGTGGAACGGCTAAGAATTCAGAAAATATGACACCTTGAACAAAAGCATCTTAACACTGTTTCTATGGAGGGCAAACCTCAGCAGGATGATTGCCTTGTTGGAGAATAGGAAGAAAAACTATAAAATGAATGTGGCTAAGGGTGACTGAATGGCTGCTCCATGTTGGATCTCCTTCTCACAGGAAGGTCAGGCTAAACACATCTTCACACAGGTAATGTTGGAAGGAGGATTAAACAATTCAGTGTAATAGAATGCTGGTGAGGAATGCTGGTGAGGACCAGAGAGATTGTGTGTTGCCCGGACTAAAACAAGCTTTTTATCCACGTCTGCTGATGGCTCTCAGAAAAGCTCATGGTTCTGCAGGTTAGCTGATGGTTCCACGCACTGCAAATCCACAGCTGAAGTTTGGAAGGGTTTGCTTCCACAAATCAGACAGCAACCTTTAAACAAGTGTTTCTCTCACTCTTCCTGTGCATAGCCAGACAGGCATATTAGAGCAGAGAAGATAATTTCTTCTTACTGGACTCTGCAGTTCTGAGACCATAACATCTTCTTGACAAGGTACAGTATCATTTCCTTTTTCTTGTATCTATATAAGAAAAGCTCTGCTAATATTGGGGCATTTTTATTTCTTATGTGCATACATTTCAGACTTTAACAAAGCAGAACAACACACACTGCAATATAACATAGCTATACCTTAACTCAGTAGGAGGCTGGCAAGTAACACATTTGATTATGCCCTAATTGAAAAATGAAAGATGTCAAAATGTTTCATAGGTAGCACATCATTCCTTCCCCCAAACTTCCTCTTGTCTTTGGCATCAAAAGCTAGGCCTCTAATAGTCAGATAAATGGGAGATCTTTACCTGCTGGTCTTGCAGCAGTAGGCTGTTTTGCCCCCTTCAGAAACAATACCTCTAACATTTGGATTATTAACTAGTGGATCGCCCATCTTGATTTGGATTAAGTGTGACATTGGAATTAGACACTTCCCAGTCTATTTCATTAGTATTTACCTCAAGAGTTCTGTTTAGTCTCTGCCAAGTTTCTGTATGTTAGACTGGAACTATATGGCTCAATATATTAATAATGCAACTTGATGTGACACCTACACAATCTGCCATGAATAGAGGGCATTCCATATGGGTTCCAAAAAAAGATGGATGCTTTTTCTTCCTGCCAGAGGGACTACACATTTAAAACCATTTAAGAATATTATGTACACATTTTCCAAATACTCTAACCACAACAGATATACCATACAGAATCAGCATCATTAAACACACATTTGCACTACCAGTGTTTTGACCATACAGAGTTCTCCTGTTCTCATCAGAAGCTGTGTGCAAGTTTATTGTAGCCTGTTGCATGTTGCATAACAGCTTACATGTGGGTATAACCCCCTGAACTAAGGCCCCATCTAGGTTACCGGGCGGGACACAGAACATAGGTCAGGGTCTGCAGGCGCATACTAAACTTATGGCTTAATTTTTCACCTGATCAGCTTGTTTGTTTACTGCATGACTGTGATTGGATAGTGTGCAGTCAATGATTAGTGATCAATGGTTGACTATGTAACAGTCTGCTTATACCATACTAAGACAGCACTGTTGTGCTTACATGATGTCATAGCCAAACTGGCAGGCCTCTTGTAAGATGCACATAATAAATTAATCACTCACCCCCTCAGATGTTACTTTATTACATATTGTTAATAGAAGCATTATTCACATTCAAACCGTACTTAATATATGTTTTATTTAGCCTTTAAATGTTATTGAAAATAGTCTGTTTTCTACATGTTTTAGTCTTTAAATGCTATTGTACATATTCAGTTTCAAGTCCCATTCTGTGTTTTCTGCCTCCGCAATATTAATGCCAATCTCCAACCCCAGACGAGAACTCCGTTCTCAGAAGGGAGAGCTACACCCAGCTCTACCACAAGGAAATGACATATTGGAACAGGAAGTAGGTCATTTCTGAGGGCTCTTTTGCTGGTAGAGATTCCTACTTCATCCTGCTTCACTTGTTGACAAATTGTACCTCCAAATAGCTGATGGACTTTAGGAGAAGTCCATGAGATGTGTAGAAGAATATTTCCCTTAGCTTTATGGGGATCCAAAAAACCAGTGGAGCAATGCGGCACTCTAACATATTTGGAAAGATATCACCACACACTGCAGTGCGAACTCTGTCTGCAACTGCGAAAGAAAGGAGTGCTGTCAGCGCTGGGAAAACCTCCAGTACTGGACATGCCTGAAGGACAGGATCTGCTAAGGAATCCTCCCAGTCACATGTGTGTGAGCTCAAACTGACCAACCTGCACAGGAGGGCCTTGAAAACAGCCTGGCTGACCTTCCATGCTCAGCTTGAGGCAACTGAGCTGTAGATGCACAGTGTGCATGATGTGTCTGTGATACAATAAATGCATGTATGTTTTGAAAGTGCTGTACTGTCATGTCTCCTGTATACTTTCTTTCTTTTCTTTTTTTTTCTTTTTTTTCTCATGTTGCATGAAACATAAATGTGCTTGTTAAATTAATTGATTGAATTAAAGTTGTTTGTTTATTTAAATGTAATTTACAAATTATAATGAGTAAATGTATTAAGAAAATACTGGAAAATAGAATTTGACCATGAGTAAACTCAAGAAATATGAAAAAAAATCATTGAATACATGGGTTGGTGCAGCTCTCAAAAGCAGAAATAGAGTGGGGACAGGTGGTGGATGGGTGGATAAACAGGCCCTTAGACTGGATTAAGTCAAGACAAGTATGAACATTTTTGTGCGTTACAGGACAATAAAAGTTTGAGCTGAGTAAATTGACTCAGTGAAAGGAAATGCAAAGAACAACAAAAATGGTATAGTACAACAAACAAAAGGTAAACTCCCCTATCATGTGGTACTGGCATCAACAGCATTATGACACACCTGTGTGTGTTGTAGGGATGCGTTTGGAAACAGGCCATGTCTGTTGCTCTGTCTCAATATGAGTACCCTTTCCTCATCTATTGGAACAAAAGCACTAGTAATGGTGACCATATGAGAGAAAGAATCAATGTGTGGAAATCATTATAAACAGTTTGCTCTGTAAAAGGGGAGTTTTATAGGATATTCCAGTGTAATGCCTATCTTACTGAGTATAGTGAGTGGAAGAACAGTGGTATGGGTAGTTTTTGCAGAACTCACTTTGATATAGGGATATAGAGTACTTACATGGCCTGACGAGGGAATTCTCAGAAACACATAGCCCATGATGGAGCGGGGACCTTTGAATCTTAATCTTTTAGTTCAATCATCGTAGAGTACTCCCCACTGGTTGTATGGACCTTTGAATGTCGACTTGAAGTGTAAGAATGGACCCAACATTACCAATATGTTTTAAGTACAGTGAAACCAGTGTGTTCCACAGAAACCATCAGGTTTTTATTAGTAAATTAATTCAGATTTAAAGTTAAATCAATCAGTACAATGAAAGGAATGGATATTGTAAGAGCACAAATATTTGAATGATCATGCAGTAGGAATTTGTATATTATAAGGAAAAAGATGCAAAATAGAGGTAAATATGCAGGCAAAGTATCAACCAAGCAGGTTTTATAAATAAAGTGTCAAACGCTGCAAGAGGAAGTTCTATGAGGAAGGTGTCAGTATCAAATGAACCAAGTTAAAGGTTCAAACGGAAAAAGCACGAGTGCTTGAGCATAAAGTCCAACACTTGGACGGGGAAATCAGCAGAGATGAAAAGAAATCTTCTCTCCGCAAAGTCAGGGCAGTCTGATTACTATTCTAAAGAATACATAGTTAAAGCATGAAAGAAGCTTCTGGAAGACTCTCCATACCGTTTCATTCAGACAGGCCAATCAGAGTTGTCATTCTCTGGGAGCAGGTAGACTCCCTAGGTTCCCAGCTCTTAGCAATTTGGTACACAGCTGCACAGCCTTGGATGTAATGTCTGTGGTCTGCCAGGTACAGGAGTATCGCTCCCATCATCTCAGTCTACATGTATAGGCCTACTTCTAATTAAATTCGGCTAACTATCAGTCTAGTACAATAAACAATAAGTCTATTCTAACTTAACGAATGCAATGAAGATACGCCTGGCAAGAAGAGAAAAACAAGACACTGACAAAGCATTAAAAAAAAATTAAATTCATGTTACTCCTGCTTGGTTACACTTTAGACAAAGTTAAATTCAAAATGGCTTCCAAACAAATATATTTAGCATAAACAAACACAGGAATGACATTTAAAGAAGGTATACAGTATTCAATTTAATGTAGATACATGATTATAGTTCAACTAGATATACAGATGGCTCCTCATTAAGCTAAACATAGCCATCTACTATACTTCGTTAATATAAAACACACAGATTAATACTGTTAAACATACATTGAATATATATGTTGCATATAAAGGGGCGACGTTTTAAATTATGCTGCTTCAATCCCTCAGCTGATGACTAGGATAGCCATCAGAGAAACATTTGAGCCTTTGGACACCATTGAAAGTCTTGTCATTAGCTTATACCTTGACTTCTCTAAGTCCTTCATCTCATCCAACATCTTACCCTGCTTCTCTTCTAATTCAATTTGATCCCTATTTCTCTTGATTCTCATTCCTTGAACAACAACTTCCTTTGATCGCATGTATTTAAATTCCTTGAACATAGCAAACAAACTAATCAAGCAAATGCCAATAATCAAAATAGGTCTCAATATTGCACCTAGAAGTCCACTACCAATATTGCCAAGCCAACCACCTATGGCAGCAAATCCCTTTCTAACTGCTTCTCGAGCACCATATGCTTCCAATTCCGATTGTAATCCAGTGATATTCTTCACGAACCCTCTTATCTCCCTGCTCTTATCAGCTATAAAGGTGCAATACTGTTAAACTTTCAGAATCTTACCGACTCTACCTTCCTTTTCTAGCAAAATGTCTAATGCAAGTCGATTTTGCAAAACCATAGACCTAATACGTACTAATTCTGTTTAAGTCATAATTCAAAATACAATATTCAAACCGTACTTGCCTATATATAAGAGAAAACAGAATACATCAAATGATGCCATAAGAAAGGGGAACGTGGTGGTAGGTAACTCCTTCACCTACTGAAGCAGGCAAGTGAGCACAGAAATAATAGTCCTTTGCCTCCATTGTATGTGTGTACTCCTATAGTAATTTCTCCCTCTGAATAATGCTGGTGTAAAATCCAAACACCAAAACTAGTTTCATTTTCTACAGGAAAATCAGGGGGACCGATGAGTCATGGGAAAGGGGGCGCTCATTCCCCAGCCATACTTCCACCTGCAATTATAAAATGTTTGCTCTTCTTTTACCATTTGAAATGGTGTGCATTTCAGAGAACTCTCTGGAGGACAGTGTAAAAGAAGCCAATCATAGTCCGGCAACATCATCAACAAATGTCCTCCAATCAGAGAAACTGCTGCATGCGTATCAGGAAATGCCTGTGAACGTCGCCCATACAGATGCATCTCTGGAATACGGGCTGTATGCCTTTGGAGTTCTTCTTCTTCTTTGTTGCTTCCTTTCATTCTGTGCTGTTAATTTCTTGGTCGGAGTCGCTGCTGTTGTGTTTTCATCTGGTGTCTTTTTCATACTACATCATCATGGCTGCTTCTGCACTGGATCCCCTCGCAGTTCACCCTGCTGGTTTCTAAGGCAATGGAAATTCCCAGAACTGTTAGGGATGCTTCCTCTTCACCTCTTCCCCCTCCTCATCTACCATGCCCTGTTTTTTTCACCTCGCAGGCTCAAAGTTTCATACATGCATACAAAAACACTCATTCTTATCCGTTTGTCTGATCAATTTTTCACTTAAGGAACTTTTGCATTTTTGAGAAGCTGTCTTTCCCAATCTGCAGCAGTGTAAGATGTACAATCTGGTTTGTTGATTTATCACACATGCTACTACGAAAACACCACTTACATTTCACCTCATTGCAATGTTTTGCCCCAACCCCCGGCATGGCCCAGTTCCTTAAGTGAAAAATTGGAGTCGGTATGGTAATGTAAAGACAATGTGTGGTACGGATCATCCCTGGCTGGCCGGTAGAGAAAAGCAATTATCATTAGCCATAGAAAGAGTTTATTATAAGCAAACTGTTCTTTGGGAAAATATGAGCGATTTAAAATCCGTATCTATGTCCAAGTATGGTTTTCTACACTACAACTGAAACTCCTGGCATTTCCTTCCTTGCACTATGGCCCCTGACACACTGTCTACACCACTGTTTCTTCTTGTGTTTACTGTTTTGATCTTTTACTGATAAGTTGAAAACTGGCCAGCTTTCTCCCTCTTTACGTGTTTGTCCCTCCCCTGAAGCATGGACACATTACTTGTGTCTATTCACTGCTAATTTTTTAGGCGCTACTTTTTTCTGCACTGTACCAGAGTGTGTTTTTTTCTGCTGGCTCCCTTGTGTACTTCTTCCCCCCTCCATGTTTCTCCCTCCTTTACATCACACACATATTACACACAGACACTGAATCATGCATGTGTAAATCAATGTATAAGAAAAGTTGCGTAAGACAACGAGGTGTAGGAACCACATGTCATCCATTCTGGAAGGCATTATATTTTGAGAGTGATTGATCAGGAGAAGTACAAACTCAAAATTTATAATGTAATAAAGTGGTTGGGGTTGACTTCACAAATAAGAATTTATTCCCACACAAATGCTCACTTTGTAGCAACCGTAGGATAAAAAAAGACTGGAGAAAAAACATATGTTTCTTACCCATGTCTTGCAGTTTACATGCAGTTCTTTATTGTGAGTTCATAGCTCACTGTGCTACATTAGGATTTTAACTTATGAACTGCAAGTAACAAAAGGATCTTGGTGACAAAAGCAGTAACTTACTGAGCTATCTACATGAAATACGATTTTGTGATCTGCATGGTACACATGTTTTGCAACAGCACATTCACCCTCTGTGCAACTTTATGATGAGTCACTCAAAACTGTGACTAGACAAAACTCCATCTCTCTCCAACTGGTATATTTATCACCAGAGTTAAATTAATGCTTTTATTATTTCCTGAATATTGCTCGGTGCCCAGCGAACTCTGCAGCAGGTGTTTTTAATCCTGTAAAACATTTCAAAATACAACACCCCCTAGGTTAGCACGCGGCCAGATGCAGTGGCACTGGTCACACTGCCCTAAGGAAGGCCCAGAATGAGAGAGACAGCTTGTACAAAGCACTTTACTTGTTTCCAAAGAGTAATAAAAGCATTTTTACCACCCAATGGATATCTGAATCTGCTCAGTGAGCTGACTTTGTGTATGCATTTCTGGGCCCTGCATGACGGTAAACAACTTTATGTTCAGTCAAAGCCACCCTATGTGACACTTCATTATTATAGCATGGAGCATCCCGCTTGGGACTTCCTCAGTTAGGCAAATCTGTCTGTAGACAGTGGCGGCTCCTCCGCTAAGGCAGAGGAGCGTCGCCCACTGCTTTTAAGCAGTATAACAAAGGAAAAATAAAATGATAATACCTGAACGTTGTTATCATTTTCTTTGTTCCTGCGGCTGGGGTGGGCGGTGCTGTTCCGATGAAAGAGCAGGGCAGAGGAGGAGTGGTTTGCGCACTCCTAAGTGCACATGACTGTTTGGCCAGCCCGAGAGCATTGCGTACGTTCCCTGTTCTCCACTCCGGTTGCATTGCAGCCTGTGTGGAGAACATACCCAGGCTCCCTGTTCCTGGCTGAGCATCGAACAACGATGCTCCGACCAATCACAACACTGCATTGCAGGGTTGAGATTTGTCAGGGGAGCCTGTGTGCTTCCTGGTTCCCGTGTCCTGATGGGGGAGAGACGCGGCAGCGCTAAGGAAAGGTTTTTTTTCAGTTTATTTTTTTACATTTTGTTTTCACGCCCCCCTGCTCACCACCCCCGATTCGTGCCGGCCGCCACTGTCTGTAGACCCATCACAGGTGGATACAATTGTCACACAATGATTTACATTAGTAATTTAATTGGTCTCTTTTGTTCTATTCTTGTGATCACTGGCTTTGCCATGATGCAGATAAACTCAGCTGTGATTTTCGGACATAGAGAGCAAGTTCATGGGCATCTACAGTCTTTGGTCCACTTTTGGCTACATTCACATGCTGTAAGTCATTCATAGTGTTGGAAATTCCACAAAAATTTAGGAAAACCTTTTTGTCACAGGTCCACCGCATGCATATTGTTAGATCAGAGGAAAGAGGCACAGAGAGAGTGTGATTTGACCAATGTTAAACATTTCGGTAAACTTTGAGACCCAAGATTGTAATACAGTACTGCTTTTTCCAAAGTCTATCAAGCACCATGAGAGTGGACAGTGTCTATCCATGCTCCCCTGAACTAATATAAAGTCCAAGTTTGTCTATTTGTTTTTTCCCACAAACTTTTAAACAGATTTTAGATTAATTAACTTCCAATCATGGACAAAAATGGAGACTAAGGAATAAGTTCAAAAGCTTATTGCCCGAGAGTACATAATTTAGCCAAATGAGGAGCCCAGTGTTAAAACCCATGGGTCTAATTCAGAGTTTTCTGAATCATTTATGCTTTTAATTATTTCAAAGAATTTATTTTCCTTTTCTCTCTCTCTGTCCCCTCCCTCTTCTTTTAATTTTCAAGATGGCATTGGGTTCCAACTGTCGTAACCCTATTAGTGTCTCAGGCACAACTTCTTATGTCCTGATGATGATCCTAGTATTTCACTAGGGATGGAAACGTCATTGACTAATGTACCTAGACTCAATTGCTATACTCGTTCATTTTGTGTATGAGCAGTGGTACTAACAGGTTGTGACTTAACCATTGCATTCCATTTTGTCACATTGATATGCCTGACTTTGTAAGTTTCACCTGATCTCTCTGGTGTTTGTTTTCCCACTCCTATGTATTTTGTTTTGCATTAATAAATAGGGATGATGTTTCCATTTGGACACCATACATACACTTCATTGTAATTCAATGTATATTTAATTGTTTCTACTTTTCTCATAGGGGATCTCTGTTCCTTCAAAAATACTCCCACTCTTGATCCCTTATTACTCATGGGTTTCCCTTGTTTCACATAAATATAGAAAGCTGGAAGACATCATCCACCAGAATGACACTGTGAAAAATGTGGTCTCCATCCCAACAAATGCCTTGAAAGTATATTACCAAGTGACATACCACATGGCCAAAAACGAAAACCTTGTATATGAGAAAAAGGGATTATCCCGGCAAATCTCGACTTGGCCAGGACAATGCTTGGTAAAAAAGTGGCAAAGGAGTTTAAAATTATTATCCTCTCTGACACAACAGTTTGCCACTGCATCTCTGACATGTCAGAAGCTATCCATAGGCAACTCATAGCATGCTTAGTTTGCTGTGCAATTGGATGAAGTTACTGACTTATCAAAGGAAGTCTGTTTAATTGCTTATGTTCGACACTGCCACAAAACAGTAATAATGGAAAAAATGTATTCTGAAAACCAATCAAGGGGTAGGCAACAGCATCAGCACCGTTTGATATTCGCAATTACTTAATGTGCTACAATGGCTTAAAATGGGACGATTGAGTTGAGATCTGCACAGATGATGCTCCTTCCTTTGTGGTGCTATGGCAGGTTTAAAATCCAAAGTGTTGAATATAACTCCTTATGGACTCACTCTATGATACACAGGGAAGCCCTTGCTGTCCAAAACATGGATAGAGAACTTGGGGGTGTGCTGAATTCTGCTGGGAAATTGTTAATTTCATCAAGACTCATCCCACTAAAGGTTGTTTGTTTGCAACTATATTTGCAGAAAAGGGAGCTGAACATGATGGTTTACTTTTCCATACCTAAATACTGAGGGAATGTGCTGAATCACATTTTTGAATTGCGAAATGAAGTACGACAAGTCCTTCTGGATTTGGACCCCTAAAAATCAGAACAGTTGTGTAATCCCCACCTGCTTCTCCTTTTAGCACATTTTGCAGACATCTTTGATTAATTACATTTCTTGAATCTGTCTTTGCAAGGGGCTGAAAGTATACCTTTTACCATGTATAAAAAAATATCTGCCTTCAAGAAAAAGCTGGAGTTATGGAGAAGATTAATTCGAGGTAACCTGCTTGAAGCATTCCAATGTTTAGCAGAAGCTCTTGAAGTCACAGGATATCACCTTGAAAGTGCTGCTGAGGTCCTAAAAAATATTTTAACTTCCCTCAAGGACGGTTTAGAAAAGAACTTTCCAGAGGATAATCATCATGTCAATGACTGGATCTTTCGACCTTTTCTACTGGATGCAGGTACTCATCTTCCAGTGTACCTTCGGGAAAAACTAATTGATCTCCAGAATGTCCTCACACTGCAGATGCAATTTAGCAAAATCTCACTGGGGGAATTTGGGCTGAATATGTTTATAGAACATTCAGGTTTATCACAAATTACAGTCAAGATTCTTCTGCCTTTTAGCTCATCATATTTATGTGAGATTGGGTTCTCAGCATAGGCAGCATTAAAGGTGAAAAAACGTTCAAGACTTGAAGTGGACCACAACCTATGGATTGCAGTAGCAAGAATATCTCCGCAGATTGACCATCTATCTGGAAATAAACAGGCATACCCACCACATTAGTTCAGAAAGGTGTTATCATTTAGATAAGTTTTGTCAAATTGTGAGTTGTTTGTGAAAAATATAGTACCATTGTGCATTTTCTGGCACTTTCTTTGGAGACTTTTCATTTTATCTTAGGATTAAGCCTCTGGCACCCAACCACCTTCGGTTTGCTAAACACTGTTTAATGTTTCTTACGCACCATAAAAATGATTTGCATTGGGAGCTGGCGGTGATGATGATGCAGAGTACCAATGTTTGTAAGCGCCCTGGCCCTGGGAACGCTGTCTCTCAGGGATGATTTTTTTTAATTAAAGAAGAGGGGGGCTACGCGGACCCCCTTCTCAAGCCGTTATCAGTCACACATGGATAGATTCTGGCTTTTATGTTAATTTGTTAACATCAAATGCCCGGAATGGCCATGATATGGCAAGGATTTTACCACACTATCTCAGTAACAGTGTGATCTATGACATAAAAGGACATATTGTGTCTAGGATGGCTACTCTTATGTCAGTGGTATCCTAACATTTGCAAGGAAATCCTGCAATGTATGAAGTTTGCTCATGTGTTTTCAAAGGAAAGCCAGCATGTTACCAAAAATGCTCACACATAGGATACTAACAGGCCACCATTATATGAGGGGCGCTAGAATATCAAAAAAGATCACTCATATGACATTGAGGGACCACCTTTATGTCAGAGACAGCCATCATTTCAACCAGAATGCTGATACATATCCCTAAAGGACCTTCATTGTGTTACTTAGTATGCCATTATTGAGTCATCTTTAAGTATGGGATGGCCTATATTGCTCACAAGTATGTCACTGTGGGGCTGCAATAGGCTATCATCTACACATGAAGAGAGGGTCCAAAGTCTTCTGATACTCTGACTGGTAGTAACCTACTGTACATCAACCAAGCAAAGGGTACAGGGACTTAGGGTCAAACTATGTGACATTTGAGATGAATACAATTCCTGGAGCCTCTGAATACAAAAAGAAGTTTGGCAAGTAATAAGTAGGAGACAGAAAACAGGAATGAGCTGACACAGTGAGCTGGTCACTCGTATTTTTCCACAGTGATTACATTCATGAAGTTTGCATGATTATTGCTAGAGGAGCTAAAGTAGAGAATTATTTATCACAAGACTGGAAAACCTTTTCAAGTGGTTATGAGACGTCCTTGTCCATGTTAGTGCTTTAATTATTATCATGCATCATCCAGAGTTTTTACTTGAATAAGTAATTAGTCCTATTCCAGCTCTTTAAGGCATTACGCTAAATACAATTATGAAAGCCATTCAGAAAGCCTTTCTATAACATATCACAGACCATGCCCATAATATGTCATTGATGGGGCCCAATAGGCACGGGTGAGCCCCTAGTCCCATGACCAAATGCACATATACATACATTTGCACTCAAGCACACATACACGTATAGATCCTCAGTCATTCAAACATCGTGGGCCTGATTCACAAAGCGCCTCCCTACTCATGGCGGAGGCCCCTCAGTCGTTGAGGACTCTCTGCATTCGGGGCAGAATCTCCGCAGTGAGAATTCTCACTGCGGAGATTCTGTCCCAAGTGTGGAGACTCCCTCACGGCTGCGGAGCCTCCGCCATGAGTGCAGAGGCCCTTTGTGATTCAGGCCCCAAATTCCTGCACATGTACAGGCTAGCACATTCACCCTCATCCACTTACACACTACATCTTGGCCATGCAGTGGCGGTGATCACAGCTGGACTTCTCCACAGCTCTATGAAGTTCCTCCAATCACTTTCTCACATCATCCTCGGACCCGAAGATGGCAAATGGTAGTGGCACAATCCAGGGAGCAGCTGGCCCTGTGGCTGCCTGGATACGTGGTACTGGGCTTCTATGCATATCTCAGGAGGTGGAGGGCTGTTATCTGCAGCTCTACACCTCCTAATCCCTAAAGAAGCAGAGCACATACATGTAATCGGCTAACGTGGGCCGGTGACGCGGGAGGGAGAGGTTGGGTCTTGGTAGCTCAGTATTTCAGAGCCACTGAAGGAAGACCTATAATCCAGGCCAAATGGAGAATGGGGGCAACAGCTTGGAGTCACTCTTCTGACTCTACTTTTCCCACCTTCTAACAGACAGGGGTGACAACAGCAAACTCGCTGATCCCAACCAATCCTCTGACAAGTTAGGAAAATTAATGATAGGGAGCGGGGAGTGTAGAGATCATGTCCTGGACTTTTGCTTCTGACAGGGGAGAAACCTCCAAGTTTCGAGCTCTGTCTTTACCATGCTTCTGTGGAGATCGAGAAGGCTGTACAGGGCTGTGCCCTACCTGATCCCCACACAATACTTATTGCACTGGTGGACGTTGTTGCACAAAAGCCATAATGTGTCTACTTGTTTTGAAATACAGCCATAACATATTAAATGGCTTAAAATATATTTATCTCTCAACTGTCTTCTGTATGTTTATTTTCATAGTACCGGCAACCATATTTTCTATTTAATAAGATGGGTCAAGATAGCAAGTATTTAAAGTATAAAACCCTCTACTTAGGTCATGCGATAACTGCAAATTATCTTGAATTTTAATGAGTTTATAAACTAACTCCTGAGTAGCATGTATCTTGCATTGCCCTGTCTCATAGTATAATACGGTGTTCTCTAATCCAGTTGTAATAATATTATACCAACAACAACAATAATAATATTAATAGTAAATCCCAGCCTTTTGCTCCGGGAGTACTACTAGTGCTTTGTGTAAATTATTTGCCCTTCAATAATTTTCGACATTTGTAATTATTTTGTTGAAGGCCTAGGATGGTGTGTGGGTGAGTTGATGTGTGCGTGTCAGTGCGTGTGTTTGTGCAGCTGTTATGCCATTGATATAGTATAAGTATATTGATATTTTCCTCCAAGTATTAAAGTTTTCGTTGTAACTTAACAATTTCTTCTCCAGATGAACCTGTTGAAGCTCACTAGGATAAAGATTGTTTCCTGATTTTCCAGCTCTGCTCAGGTGGGCTTGGACTTGGGTGGTTAAGGGGCATCCTAGTACAAGAGCATCTGTCTCACTGGATAGAGGCTGAAGGCTTCTGACATTGTGATGATCAGATGATATGCCACTTAGTGATAATTGGGGTTTAATAAAAGGGTTTATAAACAAGGCATTGTTTCTAAACTAGAAAACCATGAATGTGTGAGCTTGGGCAGCTTAGCCATTACTTTTCCAAGGTGTAGAGAGGGGAATACAAAAACGAAGGCATAGCATTATTTTAATACGATTGTTTAAAAACACATTTTTACATCAATCAAGAGCCACTTAAGTGTGCTGCTAGGAAGCCTGAAAGATGAGGAATAGTCTGTAGAATAAAGGCTGACAAAGCTCGATACCCAATGCATAATGAGACATTCTGTAGTAGAATGGTTTGAAGTGTTTCTGAACTTCAGAACACTGCACTAACTAGGACTGTCTGGGAAACTTCTGCAGTCAATTTTGGCTAAAATGAGAATGTAGGTGTTTCACCAGGAAGAGCGTGGAGTAGTGACCACTGTACATGTGCAAAATACCTATCCCTGTCGATTGACTGTCTTGCAAACACCTAGGAAATTATATGGATCTTCAACTATAGTTGTAAATCCATGCAATCCGAAAGCTCGACTCTAATTCATGGATGTCTACATTCTTTTGTGAAATGTAAATGGTTCATCATTTGAATAATGGATAACAATGTTGTTATTAATTAAGGAATAATCTAAATCCTTAGTTATAGTATCGGTGTTCGAAATATCATTCAATAATGCTTCCATCTATTGTTGACTCTGCAGCTCTGCTGTGAATAGTCAAGTGAAAAGTAAGAAAATATCATTGCTGATTACTGACATCATTATCCATCTATAATGATTCATAACTGTATGATGATTCACTTTTAGTCTGCAGGGCCTGTCAGTTAATGGATGTAAGATCACTGATGATGCTATGAAAGTCCTGGTCAAGAAGCACTGCAAAAGGTAATTACCATTTCAAAGAGCCCTCTTTTATGTTGATATGGTGCTAAAAGCTAGAATCCAATTATTCCATGTTGGTCTGACATACTCTAATATTTCACATATTTGATGGTCCACAACATAATGAGTTATTATATTGTGGAAATACTTGTGAAAAACATTGTGGAAATAATGTCATGAAACAAAATAGCTACATCTATGACAGGTTTTAGGGGAGGATGTAATTTCTTTTTTCTCTGACATATTGCAACGTTTGCAGTGGAAATCGCACCATAAAGTCAGTGTTCTTAACATCACAAAATTTCACGGTGAACATTCTTGCAAAGAAAATATTTTTTTAGAATTATATTTACCAAAAACATGGAAATGCGAACTAGAAAGAATGAACCAAAATAACAACTTGCAGAATTATGTCAAACACAAACGTTTTTAAGGTCATGTTAATAACCTGAAATCAATTCATGGTGTCAGTAGTAAGTAAATTATATTGATCAATTCATACTCCTGTTAAGTGCCAAGTTTCACATCAAAGACAAAGATATAAGATATAAAGATCTCAGCAGTCATTAATTGGCCAGTGATTTGTAGATCAGGTTGTACTTCATGTTGGGCTGCACTATAATCCTAACATAAGTGCACTATTTGAATTTTGTTTCAGAATCCCTTGAAGAATAGATTGATGAGGGAATATTCGCCCAGTTTACCTTATATTCCCCGAGCCATTTACCTATGATGTTTGGCAGCTCATTAGTTCACAGAATAATTGATAAAATGTTTATGACAGGATTTAGAGCTTGTTGGAAAGGGTGCTTTCTGTCACAAGCATGTCAGTTTACCCTGTCTACAATTATATTCCATAGAGGTACCCCAAAAGCTAAAGCCTCATTCATTATGCATGAGGATTCTTGTGATCACAGCAGGACAGCAGGCCTACCATCTCCTGCATAATTACTATGTATAAAGGTCATTCCTTCCATCATCTTAGTCCGACATGACACAGCAAGGTATTTCCCCAGGGGGTACCACTTTGGTTATATATACACCATATCTTGCTGAGGTAGTCAGAGGTGAAAGGACTTCCATGCTGACACACTGACGCAAGACGCTGAGGTTCCTGCATGCAGTTACTCCAGCTCGCAGTGGTCTAACATCCCTTGTGGGGTGTCCAACTTGAGACCAAGATGGGGTCCCACAGTCTCTCATTTCAGGTAATGGGGTTGACTTTATCCTAGAGGGATTCTTGGCTCCACACCTACATACATGCTAGGTACACTTAGGTACATCTAGTAAGGGTAGCATCGTAGGAGTACGCATTTTATTGTCAAATATTTTATTTACTTGCCTGTATTCATTGTTATAGCAAAATGGTAAAAATCTACTATCCTTTTACTTTCCTATTGCTTCTAATCATTTATATCTGTTACTGTCTAATGATTGTTTCAGCACACCTATTTTACACTAGAATAACAACTGTTCAATTGATACTTATTGAAAAACGTCCAAACCATTTATTCTGTGTATCTCTCTGAGACAAAGTGAGCACGAGTGACTGAGCGAAAAGTAGTACACTGTTTCCATGGTCTTGAGGGATCAGAGTTGTCATGTTCAATAGTTGCCAAGAACTATTCTCTCCTTGCTGAGAGAAGTTTCTAGTGGCACTGTGAGCTATATGGTACACAGGCCAACATACCCAGTGGGGGTGTCTGGAATCAGTCTGACACCAGTCCTACAGTGTAAGTTTTCTAAACGCGCAGATCCTATATAGGTTTTATAGGTACTACATGACAAGGCACCGCCAACGTTGGTTGGGTACTTATTTAACAGTCAAATCTGAGTTGTTCAGTTGTGCTATTCTCAGAGACCCCCTACTCACATTTTCCCAGAGCCACAGCGAGTAGGCAAAAATCATATTTATTGGCTGTTGGTTAATCAAGCTTGAAGGACACATTGTTCCTATTGTGCATAACACTTTATCTTAGTTCCCTTGAAAAGAACTCTTCTTACTAAATACAATGATTGAGCAAGCGGATAATGCTGTGCATGAGCTAAATCTCTCAGCTGAGGAAGAAGATGCAGATGCAATACAAATTACGGAAAATTTTAGAAATGCCATCACCCTATAACTAGCTTCATATGGTTTAACAGCTAGGGGTGGGCCAGTAACCTTCGTGATTAAGGCACACAAATCATTTAGAACAGAGGTATTCTGTTCATGGGTTACATTCCCACGGGCAAATGCATTACACAACACTACCAAAACCTTGGTCAGCCCACTCTGTTATGACCTGAGGTGGACCATCAGTTGTCAAATGGCGGTGACGCTGCTGGCTCCACTCTCATGAAAGTAACACAAATGGACCCACGAAGTAGGGGCTTTGAAGTGCAGACATCAAGTTCCCCGCTCCATTTAGAGCAGACAGCCTAATGTCTTTTTTCTGTACGTCACCATCAGGAAAAACCTAGCAGTCATGGTCAGAAAAAAAAATAAGGACCCCCCACACTATGAAAGACAACTCCCAGGCTGTGGTGGTCATTAGTGTTTTGTTTTTCAAAAGCAAACTGATGGTGTGCGGGTCATTAGCACTTTGTTTTTCAGAAAAAAACTCTTGTTTTGAGAGTTTGTTTGAAAAAAGCAAAAGGTTTGGTGCACTCCAGCCTCAAAGATGGTGGTTGCAAACCAAACTTTCAGTGCCTTTAGAGGAGCCATTGTTGCAGCTGGGGTTTGGCCAGGGTGGAGGAGGATATTACCTCTACCACCATCTGTAAAAAGGGCCTCACCTCTTTGTGCATCAGCTATACTAAGTATGATTGTGCAGCTTATAGACTTTAATGATCTCCTGTCTTAGATGTTCATTACTGTGACCATCTACTCTTGCCATTTACCTAAAACACTCTTTTGGTATCCTGTTTTAAAAGGATATGAAGTCTGGTTAAAAGCCCTAATATCATCGGATGCTATGAAATGTTTATTAGGGAGGGCTAACATATCTCCTTCCTTTTAAATCAAGTGTCTTTACTTTTGCACATAGCTAGTTTTTTTTTTTTTTTTTTTAATTTTTCAAAAACCTTTATTCAGTCTGAAATAAGCAGTACACAGCCCCTGTGCCTACAACCAGTAACTGGCCGGCAGCGTAATATACGAACTGGATGATGGTGAAGTACACAGCTGTCCGCCTACAACCCCTCCAGGGGCCGGCAGCGTTACAGTAAACCGTAATGCAACAGTATGATATTCAATAGGGCTGCAACATACTTTACGTCATGTGATTTGTATTTGTCATTAAACCTTATAAACCAGTACAATTTATGCATAGGTTGAATCCATATAGTGTAGTGGCCTCTTATGCCATACCTGAGGAATATAGTAGATCATGGTCACAGTGGTACCTGCTTAGTTGTCTATGGAGACATGAGGGATGGCCACAACCCCGTCGCCCTTCTGCACCAACGAAGTGGGGCATGCCAGCTCTCGGAGGGACCACCAGTTATCAACGGGAGCTCCGGCCCGCCGGTCAAGAGTGAGATCTAGGACCTCCCCTACCTAACAGAGTCTCTACCTCCCACCGCTCAAGTGGTGTGACCCAGTGAAAGCAGCAGCGTAGAATTCGAGCAATCGGGTAAGTGAAGGTGTGCTATGTCTGCGGGTGTGATAATAGATATGTCGTAAGGGGACTCCAAATATCTACCGGTCTGGACGCTGTGGGCAGTAGCTCAGCATAGCAGAGCAGCGTATCTTGGCAGTGCACCATGTTTTCGATCCAGTCTTTGTATTTAGGAGCCCTGCCCCTTCCCCACCTGCAGGCGATTAGCCTCTTCGCAATGAGGAAAGCAACGGTGGCAAACCGACGAACCGGTTTCTTGATGGTTTTCGTGTAACCCAGAAGTGCCTGCACCGGAGATGGCGTAAGTGAGACTCCTATCATTTCCGAAATACCTGAATATATTTGTCGCCAATAGTCGGCTATTTCCCCGCAGCCCCAAGCCATGTGCAAAAAATCTGCCGCTGGTGTGCGGCAGCGCCAACAGAGATCGTCCCCTCGGAGGCCCACCCTACGCATGTGAGCTGGAGTACAATAAAGCCGATGCAGGAACTTATAGTGGATAACCCTGAATCGACTACTGGAGGAGATCTGTGCGGTCTGGAGACAACAATAACTCCAAAGTTCGTCTTCTATGGGTATTCCTAAGTCAGCCTCCCATTTAGTACGGGCCCTGCAGATTCCCGGGTCGGACACCGTGCGTATAGAATGATATAGATTGGAGACCGCGTGTGCCGGAGTGGCAGCTTTAAGCAGCTGATGTAAAGGTTCTAAAGTGGGTGGTTCTTCCGGAAATCCCTCGGTTAGCGATCGCACCCCGCCACGCAGGCGAATGTAAAGAAATGTATCCATGGGAGTGGGTGTGAGGTCTGCTAGCATGTGCGTCTGAGACCGAAATAGTCCGTTATGATATAGGTCTCCCCACGTCTTAATGTTGAGTTTGGCCATAAATTTCTTAAATAGTTGTTCCTGCAGAATGGGTAGCAGGGGATGATATGCCAGGGGCAACAGAGGAGAATACAGCAGTGTTATTCTGGCTTCTTTTGCTATCTTTCGCCACGCGAGAGCTGAGCTGGAGACTGTGGTGTGGTGTGCATTTCTAGCCTCCGGCGCACTAAAGATGGCCCCCTCCAATGGGATAGGATCCGCTAACCAGTGTTCCACTGCTATATGTGGCATAAAGGGAGTGGGGTGGATCCAATGGTGAACATAGTGGGCCTGAGCGCTGTAGTAGTAAAGTTCGAGCTCCGGTAAATCAAAGCCCCCCTGCGCGAATGGGCGAGTCAAGATGTCCCAGCTCAGGCGCGGCCGCTTCCCTCCCCACACCAGTCGGATGAGCTCGGAGCGCAGAAGGCGGAAGAAGGACCTGCCCGGGTAATATGGGATATTTAAGAAGAGGTAAAGTAGCTTGGGAAGGATCACCATCTTAATGAGAGATGCCCGCCCTGCGAAAGAGAGAGGCAGCGTGATCCATCTGGTCACGCAAGTTTGGATATGGTCAAACGTGCGGCCATAATTCATCCGCATCAGTTCTGCCCGATCTCTTGCACATAGCTAGTTGATAATGCTTCCTGTCATCAATCATCCACCAGTGACATAACATTTCTTTGAGGAATACCACACTTGCTTACTGTCAACTCTTATTTAGTCTGCTTTGGGATTTGCTGTAGGCAAGACCTGGGGAACATGTAGCAATTCTTCAACAGTTATCTGTGTGCCATTCTAATATTATTAGTTGGATCTTGTGTGACCTAGTTGTTTCCCCCCTAGTTACTTGGATTTAATCTTTACCTGTGCAATTTGATGCACACAATACATCGATTTGACCAATGAATGAAACGGTAGGTGAACATTAATATCAATTTGGCTTCCAAATCACTTTTTTAGTATGTTTATCTGATGTGAGCCCTTCACAAGGAATAAGGCCACATACATTTCAGGTCAAAACACAGGGGCCGATTACGATGGCGGAAGGACCACCACCGCCAGTAATGCGGTGGCAGTTCTTCCGCCATCGGACCGCGATTTCCCCCCCGCCACATTAGGATAGTATGGGGATCCAGACTGTGACTGTGGCGGACGGAAAGACACCCCGCCATGGAACCGCCACAGGCAATCGGACTGATTGCCTGGCAGAGCGGTCTGCATGCATAAAATAGTGGCGGTGCCTAGCAGGCACCGTCCGCCATATTATTATGCAGGCTGTGAGCCAGCCTTTCCATGACGGCGACACCGTCATGAAAAGGCTGGTGGAGATCCTGTTCGGGGGCCCGTTGAAGGCCCCCAATGGGGGGAGGGTGTATGTGCACTGGGGGTACCCATGGTACCCCCTACATTTCAGTGCACTAAGTGGCAGGCACCGTGTGGTGCCTGCCACGTAGTGCACTGAAATGCACAACATGCATTTTCAATATTGCGCCGGGTGCTGCTGTCAGCAGCACCTGCAGCAATGTTAAAAATGCAAGATGCGACCGCAATGGTGGCGGCCGCATCCTAATGTGGTGTGCTGAACCGCCGCATGTATTGCGGACGGTCCCGGTCAACACCACGATGGTGGACAATCGGCCCCACAGTTTCAATAATTTAAACTGACCTTCAACCACTTGCTAGGCATGGCATAGAGCAGACAGGATAAAAAGCTGCAAAAAACATAAATTTAAGTGCCAGGGATCACTGTTTGTGGTTAACAGGGACCTTGGCGCCATTTCAGGTCAACAGTGATGGAGTGCTGGTCTGGTACACCAAATGGATCCTCCAGGTTAAGATATTTCCTGCTGACTTACTGTCTGAAAAGTCAAAAGCTGTTGGTTTCAGTTAGTAAAGCTCTGACTGGTAAAAATGCTAAATTTGCAGCTGTTGAAGTCCTCTGGTTTGGAGGATACTTTGCACTCATTCGCCAGCTCAAATTTCTACCTTTGGACTTTTGGAGCTCAAAATCCCCCAGCAGGCAAGCCTGAATGCTATATCCGATAAAGTTCTCTTCAAATTATAAACTTTTGCTGCAAGGTCCCGCTGATGCTCTGGAGGTTTTGTAAGTACAAAAATGGTTTAAGTTGCACCTTGTAATACTTTCTGGACCGCTCCTCCTGGTCACTTCTAAGGGGCCAAGTACCTCAGGGACAGCACTTAGGGGCAAGGATGCCCTGCAGCAGTTCCAATCCAGTATGCTCACTCCAGGAAAAGGGCCTCTTGCAGCTTTTTGTGTCCATGTATCCACACACGAGTCAGACAACTGACCCTTATAGTCTATCACTTCTTATTCTTGGGTGCACGAAGGAACAGACCAATCCCTGCAGGTCTCAAGCAGCAAATCGAGTCTTCTTCTATTCATCCACAGATTCCGAGACTGTTGTGATGATGAGCTATGTGTTAGATGTGAACTTGGTAGGTTTCACTGCCCAGTATGTGGAGATGACTCCTGGACACCTCCTAACCAATGAGATAAAGTTCTTAGAGATAACCCAGCCCACTTTTTTCAGTACATCCTGTTTGCATTACTACAAACAGTTCCACTGTTTACTACTCTGACCCAATCGAAAATGAAAGCACCTTTCTGCTCTAAGCAGCTGGTGCTGTGCTAGCCAGAAGGGTGTTTAGGGATATGAACAACCCTCTCCTCCTCAAGTACACCAAACTAGTTCTGGGGCAAGTCACCTTTCAATTGGGCTTGGGCCAAGCAGACTACAGCTGAACCTGGATAAAAGACCTCCCTTCCCTAGGTTTTCCTTGACACTTAAGTATGAATAGGAAGGCCTAACCCTCGTCCCTTTCAACTTAATGAAAATCCTAAGCACTCCTCAGCCGATGATCAGAGTCACATACTTTACTCACAGATCTTCCTGCCAAAATGTCTAAGCTATTGTTTCTGCTCTGGCAGCAGGTTTCATACATTATTAAGGGGAAGCCCGAACAGAGGGCGGCTGCTGGCAGACATGCTACTGAAGGTTAAGGCAGACAAAGTTTAACCTTTTTGAAGTTACTTTTCTTAAATCTGTACTAAAAATCCTACTTCACCAATGGATTTGATTTTTAATAAACATAACATATAGTAGTTGAATTATTTCTGTAACTTATCCTAAAACAAAGAGCGCAGAATTAGTATTTTATCTTGACTTTAGATTTCCTCATAGAACTATAGCCCACTACAATGAAAATAGCTTTTCAAGGCTAATCACTGTAGGGACAGACCAACATTATCTTTCTGTAGGTCCCACATTAAAATACTATGCCCCCAACATTGTGGGCTACAAGGCCTACTCAGTGGTGACTTTAATATTTGAAAGTTGGATTCCTTCCTGTCCAAAAGGGTTTTTCCGACAGTTTTGCCTTAAGGTTTAAACACTGCATGAGAGAGGCTTCACAGGTATTCCTGAAGCATCTTACCTTTGTGAGCTTATTGGTTGGCACAACATGTTGTAGTTTACAGGTGACACTTAAGAGCTACCCAAATTTACTACGTTTTAGGGGTCAGAGCACATACACTGAGGACTGGGCAGCAGTGCAGAGTTCAAACACCAGCTACATCAGTCCACACAAAATGTAGGTGACAACACAAAAAGACGCACTTTCTCACATAATGATTTACTTGCGCAAAACACATCATTAACACAAAGCCTCCTTTTTTAGAGCCATTCTAAAACTAAAAGGATGTCTTAAATACAGTATATGATAAAAAAAATCTAATCAATCACTGAAAAAACAAAGGTTATAGTAAAGTGATGGTTAGCTTTGGTTATAGCATATCATTGTATAATTTGTTTTAAACTCAGAAATGTACTTAAAAACATAGTTAAAGTATCATTATGGTTATGAATTATAACCAAAAACCCGCTTCAGTTTGCAAGTTAGAGTTAACAGCACAATCCATAACCTGCACAACAGCCATGCAAACCACAATTTAGCACACCCCATAACACAACAAATGGAATGCTTATGACTTTACAATAGTTATACCAATAAATACTAACACCAAAAACTAAAATGTAATTAAACAAAAACATAAAATTAAACCAATTAATGATACTACATTCGTAGTGATCTCTGTAAAAGTAGTATGGTTAAAGTGATCTGTAATATCATCTGCAAGATGATTTACAACATTTGTAACTGCATCTGTTTCATTCAAGGTAAGGTTTTGAGCATTGTATTTGGTGTGCAAGTTATGATTTGAATGGCTGTTGTGTAGATTATGGAATGTGCTTCTAACCATTACTTGTGAGTGTCAGTCTTTTTTGGTTTTAGTAGTTATAGTCAGGTCACACTTTCCATAGGAAAGGCATTTTTTGTTTCTTTAATTATTTTGGCGCCATTTCACAAATCTAAAAAAAACGTTCATTCAAAGTTCATCCACATTCACTCCTTCATGGAGAGATTCATTGTAATCTATCAAGTGATTGTCAAGGAAAAGGAGGGGCACCGAAAGTGTGAATTCTTATTTTCATTCCCATAGTTAAGTTTGCTCTCTAATACAGAAAAAATACTACTGAATGAAACTGCCCCTAATATGGCGCAAAGCTAGAAATCTACTCAGAAAGTATGTTTTTTGTGATTTGGTGTAAATCTGTTATGTGGTTTTCAAAAAGTTAGTGTTTAAATAGGGGCTCACGTTTGGCTGAAAACTGTGTGCAATTGGCCACCTGTAAGGTGTTGTATTTAGTGCCTCTCCAGAGACTGCTGGAGATTGGCCACCTGTGGGGAGTTGGGTACAGGGCCTGGCCAGAAACCGGGTCCTTTGTCCATTCCCCTGCTGTGCACGGTCGAAGGCTGTGAGCAGCAGTTTGGTTGGCCTCAGGTTGCCTGGGAAAGGGCATATGCGCACCTTAGAATATGATTAAAAAACACTTAATTTCACTGAAAAAACAAAGGTTAAGGTGACATATTGAGTTGTTCTAATGAGATAAGAACTAATGTTAAAAAAATGGAAAAAAACACTGAAATTCACCCTTTGCAGTTAAATGACCAAACTAAAACTTTAGGCCCTGTCATGCACTACTTATGACCCCACATATTACATTACTCATGACATGTATAATGTCATCATCGACGTCATTACTGATGACATCTCAAATGTTATCATGAGTTGTAGTCACTGCTTCACCGTTTTCTCATTGAACTAACGTTCATGCCAAGCTTTAAGATGTTTCTCCATGAAATATATCTCTATGCTGTACTTGCCTCAGCTCCCCCAGCTCAATTTCTTCTGGCACAATGTGAATGACACATACTTCAAAGAGAGATTTTTCACCTGCGGGGATAGCAAATTCTTTCCATTTTATGAACTTGAGTGGTGACCTTGTACCCTCGGTGTGAATATCCACCTGTTCTTCTGTGCTCTTCTGAGCAAATTCCCCTCTCCTCTTGTTCCTATTCAGAAGCCACTGCTAAAAGTAACAATGTTTTGAACCCCAAATAAAACAGATTGCCAAAAAAACAGAAAGTACAACAAAAAATCTTAAAAGTCTGCCTTTGCTGGAGATTTCTTCTATGGCATGTAGTGTAATTATAGATGCTAAAAGGTCAATTACCATTTTAATGTGGAACAGTACATTCTCAGGAACCAGTGAAATCTTTCAACTGGTCTACAAGGATTCACAATTCTTCTAGAGTCCCCGGGGCACTACCTATATCTTCAAACCATGAACACAAAGTGCTTTTCTAACCAAACAAAACTTTGTAAAACATTACGGGGTTCACATTGCCAATTTTGTTTGTTCTCAACACTTCGAAACAGAGTTCCACCTTTCTGATGTTGAGTGAGATGCAAACCAAAAATAGAGTCCCAGCACTGTGTATGGTATTGCTTCTGTTTCTTTTGGAGGTGTTGGGTAATCTGCTTCAGCCGAGTCTCAAAACAAATGAAAAAACAAATGAAAAAATAAAGAGAACGGGGCAATGCCCAGGGACCGTGCTTGGACAAGAAAATATTTTTATTAAACTTTTTATGGCAAAAATCGCAACGGATTTGCAAATTTGCAGCAAAAAAAGTGCGGTCTCCTGTGCTTGCTTTCACTTTAGCCCCCAGGTAGGCCAGGTCCCAGGGGGCAAAGTTGTTTAGAGGTTCGAAACGTGTTGACCACAATTCTGACCAAACAAGTGCACAACCTATTCACTATCAGGCGAACCCTTTTGTATACAAGTGACTAATTTTTTGAAATATCATGGAAACAATCACCCTGGTTACTTGAATAACACACTGTTTGGTCACTGCCCACACCAAGGTTGTGTTGTTTTTTTCTAAAAAAAAGAAACATTTTCGTTTTTTAAAATAATGTGCAACCCACTTGGGCGTTTTCCTTTTCTTCCTTGTTTCCCCCTTTTTCATTTTTGTTATCTTTTATGTTTTGCAAAGTTTATAACCTGAGCATGTTTATCTACTATTATGATTGTAAGAATTTGTAGTCAACGTTATGTCTAGTGTCGTCTTATTTATGTGACATGTTATGTACGTGATGTAACCGGTGTGGTCTATGAAAATTGATTAATGGACTACTGGGTAAACTGACAAAATTTAATTTCAAAATGCTTTCGAAACTAAAGAAATTAAAAAATAGTTTTTTCCAGTCACAATGAGTGTTACGTGTGATTTGATTAAGTAATTTGGTTATCAAGTATCAGTACTGGCATGCGTGTTATTGCTGGCTCATGAAGATTGGCCTAGCCTTACTGATTATGGGTCAGAACCCTCTATTGTTGATAATAGCATAAGAGGAGTGGCATGTTGCTATCTAGGTTGATGGAAGATCAGTCTGGCTTCCTGATTCTGCACCAGCTGCAGTTTCTTGACTACATACGCTGGCAACCCGAAGCTGTTTGCTTGGCAGGAGCTGTGAGAGCTCCTGCCAAGTGAGAGCAAACAACAACTTTGCTCCCAGGAAGCGGGAGCTGTCAAACTGCTCCCACATGCTGGAAGCTGAGTTTTTATCTGTTTCCCTGCCTGATGTCATGCGGGCAGGGAAACAGATGAAAGACTGCTCCCACAAGCAGGGAGCTGCATATTAAGAAAAATCCAAAGGATACAGGGACATTTTAGTTAGGTTCAAATTTCTCTCATACAAAGTCGTTGAAATTCAGCAGTTATAGTTACCTGACATAAGTATAACGCCCCTGTAATGCACTGATTATGACCTTACATATTACATCACTCATGGCATGGTCAGTGAAATCACTGATTACATCCCTGATGAAATCTCAAATGACACCAAGATGACATCACCAAGTGGGTGTAAGCGTTTCAAAAATATTTCTGCAACTTAAAGATATATACTAAGGTACTATATAACTTAAATTACTATTCTTTCTGTACTACTAATAAGTGATAGTATTTCTAACATATGTCATCTGAGTGGGTGTGTGAGTGTCTGAGTCCATGTGTGAGTAGGTGTATGAGTGGCTGTATGGGTGTGTGAATGGGTGTGTGAGTGGTTATATGGGTGGATAAGTGGGTGTGTGAGTGGATGTATGGGTGAGTGAGTGTCCCTGCAAGTGGCTGTATGGGTGGGTGAGTGTGTGTGTGAGCGGCTGTATCAGTGACTGAGTGGTTGTGTGAGTTTTTCTATGGTTGGGTGAGTGGGTCTGTGGATGGGTGAGTGGGTGTTTGGTTAAGTGAGTGGCTGCGTAGTTGTATGTGTGAGTGAGCAGGTGTGTAAGGGGTTATATGGATGTGAGAATTGGTATGTAAGTGGTTGTGTAAGAAGTTGATCGTCTATTACATTACACAAGAATTAGAATGATCATATTTGTTGGAGTACATTTAGCATTCTGAACCTGCCATGAACCGGATATTAAAATTCAATTCCACATCATTCTTATTTTAGTTGTGTAATCTAATTTATCTGACAAATACATTTGAGTTTTTTTAGCTTTTGGAGTCCTATACCTCCCATTTGGCATTCCTAACTGAGTCCTGGGCGGATGATACTTCTGACCCAGATCTTGTCACAGAATTGCCGGCTGGTTATGGTATTAGTGGACTAGACCATATTGGTAGACGAGGCAGTGTTCAAGCAATAGTGTATCGTGACACACTAGGAGTAATATATGAACCTTTTCAACAGTGAGGCCCTCTCTTTTAGATGCAATCTATCAGACAGTTGTATTTTCAATGGACTCCTGATTTATAGGCCCCCTGGACCTAAAACTAAGTTCTTAGATGCCCTATGGAATCATATGGAAATCAGTGTTCAGTACCCTAACTATTCCATAGTAGGGGATTTCAACTTTCACTTGGAAGATTCTAGTCACAAAGACTCAGTTTTGTTAACAGAGTATCTATTATTTTTTTTAACTTGGAACAGCAAATTAAAGTGCCACACACAAAGCAGGTGACATGCTAGATGGTATTTTTTCCAATGATCCCAACATTAAAATGGAAGCTGTTTACCCATTGTTTGGTCGGAAAATATGGCAATCCATTTTCCCATCTATACTTTTATGGATAAACCTGAAATACATTTTTTGGATAAAAGCAGAAATATCCAGGCCTGGAATATGATTAACAGAATTGAGTTGGTGGAAAGCCTTAAAGCCTTGTTGCCTGTGCTTATTGAAGATTCTAATGTTGATGCAGCAAGTTATTCAGATTAAATAACTGAGGCAGTTTAGATAAAGGCACCATTGAAAAAGGTCAAATCACATAGGAAGAGGCCATCTGCTCTTTGGTTTCCCCCTAAACTTAGGGCTATGAAATAAAAATGTCATAGGTTGAAGAAAGCCTGAAGACTGGATTACAGCAAAATAGGAAAAAGTAGATATGAAGAAGTAATCCTGAATACAAAATATATAGAGGAGAAAACCAAATTCTTCACAGAAAAAAATAAAAATGGCTCTAACTCTTCTATCTCTAAGTCTTCAAAAGAACTTTTTTAAATTGTACAGGCTCTACTGAGTCCTACTCTTCCAACTGGCCCCCCACCCAGTCAGTCTTTCTGTAACAAACTAGCATAATTGTTTTAAAACAAAGTTGAGTCGGTTTGTAGGGAAATGTTTTTATCATATTAAAGCTCAGAATCCTTTTACTTAAACTCAGCGAAGTCTGAGCTTTGCAATTTTCCTCCTCTGACCATAGATCAAGTGATTGAGCTAATTGCTCACACCAAACCAGGGGCTCCTTCAGACTCTTGTCCACCAAAAGTATTGTTAGACTCAGTGGCCATGATTGCTCCGGAATTACCGGATGCAGTGAAGATCCATAAGAAACATCTTAATGAAAGTTTGTTAGGTTATCTGGAGGAGAATAAGCTGAATGAAGCACAGTTCAGCTTTAGATCAGGCTACAATACCGAGAGTCAGTCCAATCTACATAGTGTCCGTAAACAGCTGAAATTCTGTCTGTTTTCTTTCCCATTATAATTTCTCTCTTATGGTTTGTATGTCTTAGGGATTGCTAGCGCCAAGATGCCTAAGGGCATTTGCACGCTTTAGAAATTCATAATTCAATTAAATTTAACTCACTTCAATTCAACTAATTTCAATTTATAAACATTGAAAAAGTCCTCTATTTTACTGTATTGATTCTCAAGTTATACAGAATCAGAATGTATATTAGACAGTTTTGCTCCCTCAGAAAATGTTTTTCTGATAGCGATATTTGACATAAAACTCTAATCCAACCCAGATACATGACATTAGAATTTTTCAATGCATCAGTACGTTCAAATCAATTTGCAGTTAATAGAGAGACAATCAGCACTTGTTATATCTTTCACATAAGAAAACAAATACCATGTGCAAGCAAAACAGAGTTATTTCAAAATACTCTGCCCAGGAAGGATGTCCATTGCATTGCAAATATATCCTGAAAGCATCCACCCCAAGGAGGCAAATTCATTCATTCTTAGAAAAGCATTTCTCTTCATAGAAAGTATTTCACTAAAAGGTCTATTCCACTAATCAGTGCCCATTTCGTTGTCTACTTCTCCTCATTGCATTTTTGAAACAATTAATTTCTGAAGTCAATTACGATATGAACCTGTAAGAAAGGTTTGACGGTTATTCAAAAAATTCTGGTATGACCAGACAATTGTGAAAAAACAGGAAACTGAAAATATTCAGTGGTTCATTAAAATGTGTGCACCTCTGTTCTCCTACAGTCAGACAATTACCTTTTAGTACTGATTTCATTACTGTTTCTTCATTTCAAACTTTTTCGGTCATGTCTCTCTATCACCTACTTGTTATTATCTTAGATCACATTCAATAACTAAGGATGTGATTTGTTCAACATTACTATCATGATACTAATAAAATTGGAATGCTACTGAGTAACCTCTGTATCATTCTTGATCACTCTGATATGTTTTAATATTCTTTTTATGTACTTTCAAAATAGTACTCCCTAAATATTTCTTTTGGCATGGGTACATCAAAATCTAAATAGCATATTCCGCTTTACATGTCAGTTACTGATGTATTTTTTAGGCAACCTTGTAATTGGAGGATACAGCACTATACAATCCTGGCATTACGTTTCCTGTACCCACTTGAGACCTTTTGACAGTGTCAACCAAGCTTTCTCTTTCTTTCTCAGTTCAATATGTACTAATCTATCTTTCGTTGATTTGACTCAATGATAAGTACTAAGTGGACATTTAGGCACTAGATTTCCTATGTTAAATAAATTGTTATTAAGTTCCAATTCGTATTCATGATTGTTCTAATCATTTTGTGTTGTAGGTTATATGCGGTGATCAATCTAAGTTCTTGAGAACCACTGCGATTTTTGTTTACTAAATAACAATCCTTCTCTTTTTGTATTTATTTAAGCCTTCAAACTCTAGAAAAACTGTTAACCACACTAGTGGTCTCTTACCATTAATACTTAGATTACAGCCGGATTTATCTGTTCATTAGAAAGACACCTCCATGAAATAGATAAATCATTACCTTCCACAAATACAGGACTGGAGGACAAAATGTCAACTGAAATTGAATTCAAACAAAACATATTTCCTCTTCCTTAGCTCAAATCTCAAATGCAGAATAGTTGTTTTTAGGCAATCTAATCTTATCAACACATTTGTATATGTGTTTGCACCAAAATAATCCAGATCACCAAATCCCATGCTTCATTCTTCACAACTGAACCTAGACTCTTATAATAAAACCATGGTGGAAAGTGGCCAACATCAGCTGTGACTACATTAAAAAACTTATCCCAAAGATTACATAAAGCAAACAGTTTTTGTCTTGACTACAACCCAGGATATCCATTCTCATTGGCCTCCCTGTGATTGATTCAAACATCTGCTGTAACCGTGCTCTGTCACATTGCTACCAGGGGTGACTGGTGGTCATAGGAAAAGGGACATTGCTCTGCCACCCTTGGGGAAGAGGTAAGAACATGAAAAATAAACACAGAGCAGCTGAATAGAAATTCCTGCTCTGAGGCGGTGTGCTGAATCTTCTGAGTGAACTCTAGTGAACTTTGCAGATGTCCTACTGTGCAAGTGCCAGCAGGGTGAGGTTTTCTTCTACCTGCAGGCACAAGCTTCAACATTGACATCACACGGGAGTGCTAAATTAGAATGCCATGGAGCCGGTTGTTTTTGGGGCACATGAACAGTTGCCTTGGGAGAAGTTACAAAACTCCATGCACTTCAATGGCTGGGGGTGGAGCAGGCCGATGAGGCCATGGAGGGAGTAGGTGGCAACATTTTATTGATTATCACAGAGGGGCAGGCTGTAGGAAGGGTGCAGGCGGCTGTTCTCCTGCCAGTAACCCATATTTAGTACTGCATTTGGTTTCACTTTGAGAAAACATATTAGAGCACAGCACACAGAGTGCCACTTCTCCGGACCATAGAGGCCCAAGAGAAGGAAGGAACAATCTGCGAACAACAATTGCTCTAGGAGCAAAGTGTGCAGTTAAGCCTCTGCTTTGGGCGCATCAACACCCCCCACTCCCACCCTACCCCCTCCCTGATTTAGCAGCTACAGAGGGAGTATGGTTCTTGATGGGCGTCTTCTGTCTGTATTTGGCAGACAAAGGCTCATAATGAACTTGGGAGGATGAGTGCTTGAAAGGAAGGATGGATGGATGAAATGGTGGATGGATAGATGCATGGATGAATGAGTGAAATGATGGATGTAAGAATGGAAGAGTGAAACGGAGAGAGAGTGTATGAGTTAAAGTGGTGGATGGATGGATGGATGGATACGTGAAAGGGGGAATGGATGGATTGATGGATGATTCGAGAAAGGATGGATGGAAGAATGAGTGAAAGGACGGATGGATGATTGAAAGTGTAAAAGGGTGGATGAGTGGATGAATGGATGCAGTGAAAATATGGATGGATGAGTGAAAGGATAGATGAGTGAAAGGGTGCATGTAAATATGGATGAGTAAAACAATGGATGAATAAGTGAAAGGCAGGGAAGATGGATGACTAGATGAAAGATGGATTGATGGATGGATGGATGGATGAGCGAAAGGGTGAATTGCTGGATGGACGAATAGACAGATCAGTGAGTGAAAGGATGGAAAGCTGAATGAACGTGTAAATAGTGTGATGGAGAGATGGATGGATGGATGGATGGATGGATGGATGAATGGGACGAAGGGTGGATGGATGGGTGTAAGGATGAATGGCTGAGTGAAAGGGCGGACAGATGAATGAGCCAAAGGGAGGATGATGGATGGATGGAGCGAAAGGATGGATAAATGGAGTGAGAGGGTGGATGGATAAGTGACAGGATTGATGGATGATTAAAAGGATAGATGTTTGGATGGATGAAAGGGGTGGATAAGTCAAAGGATGGATGATTGTGTGGATGGATTGGTGTGATGGATGGGTGCCCCTCGACCAGTGGCTGCTCTCCTTTAAGACCTCCACTGTTATGTTCCATATAGGTACCTAAATATAGGCTCAGGTAGTCAACCAACCTTTCACCTACATTACCCTGATATTACACTGCATAACGGTACTTAGTACCAACCGTTTACCTAGATACGGTAATGCCTAAAGATGACATGGGGTTCTCTACGAAAAGTTTAAGCCCTATTCATAATGCATGAGGATTCTTGGAATCACAGCAGGACAGCAGGCCTACCACCTCCTGCATAATTACTATGTATAAGAGTCATTCCTTCCGTCATTATGTCCGACATGACACAGCAAGGTATATCCCCAGGGGGTACCACTGCGGAGTGGAGTTAATTTCCTCGCTTTCGTTCACCAACGCCAACTTGGCGAGTGCAAGCGAGGAAAATCCACCTCCTGGGGAGATTTTTCCTCATTCATGATCGTCAACTTCAAGTTGGCGAGTGCGAGCGTGGAAAATAAACCTCCCGGCAAGATTTCTCAACTCGGGAAGGGGGGTCAGGTTTCTCAATGCGATTAGTCGCATATGCTCGTGACCACTCACGTTGAGAAACTGCCCGTTCGCGTTGAAAAAGCTGCACCTCGAGTAAAAGTCTACTTGAGCGGCAGAAAGTAAAGCATTGCTCGCTTGCGCTATGCATGGTGCTGTTCGCGATGAGTGGACAGTGCGTACAAGCATCCTGCACTGAAAATCACAGCGAACAGCATTTTTCTATCACACTCCGCCGCCTGCGGAGCTCCGCATAGCGCAGCAGAGTTTTTTTCCTACTACGCGGAGTTTCGCGTAGCGCAACTGCGCCCAGGTTTATTATTGTCAAAAGTTCAGTAGGGCCAAATACATCATAATCAACCTTGTCCCAAACTATACCATCAGGAATTGGAACAGCTGTAATGTTCACGAAAAACAAGTTTCTTTGTTCATGGTGAGATGATGTATGAGGTTTCAGGACCAAGTTCACATTGTATACTGCAGAGCGTTCTGGGAGATATTTTCCATTTATGAGTAAGCAAAAGACAGTTCCTAGGCCAATCCAGAACAGAAAAAACAATATTCTAGTTATGAACCAGAGCTGGAGCCAAGGATATACAAAGTAAGTCTTTTTCAGAAAAATGTAGAAATCATAAATTTGTTGCTTACGGGAAACTGGAGCTGGCGGTGTCTCAGGTTCACTGGGATCAAGAGAGAAGGTATCAAAATCGATGAAGTAGCCAGATGCATTTTGATCAATCTTTGGCAGCTCAGCAGGTTGTGTAGAACTGGCAGGTGTCTCTTGTTGAGGCATATTATGTAGACTTTGGTGTTTGGCTGAATTGAAATTTGTCTTTCATTGGTATTTTGAAGTTCTGTTTCCAGAGGAATATGTTCCATTTCATTGTTGGAAATTCCATTATTTCGTATTGGCGATTCATTGAATGTTATGAGTCTTACTGTCTGAACTTCCTGTATGGTAGTGAGACGAGAGCATCGGCCACCCAGGAGCCCACGAGGCCTGCTATTCAGTATCAGCCACATAGTGTGGTTTGATCAGATCAATGGAGATGAATCTCTTTTCGGCAAGAGGTGAAAGAAGTACTGCTCCTGTTCCTTCAACAGCCAGTTCAGGTACAGGCTTTCTGTATGACGGCCCAAATTCTTTCTTGTCCTCGATCTTTTCTCTGACTAGATACCCAACTTTTGGGATCCAGACATGTCTTGCCATGACTGATTTGACTTACCCAGTGGTGGTGCGTTTTACTTGCACATTGTTCAGTAGTGCTCTGGATTCGTTCAGATCCTGTAAAACAGCCAAATGTTTATTGATGTCAAATGGTTTTTCATCCGCCACTGTGCTTTCATATTCGAGAAGAGGTACCCACATTCTTGTCCAAAATAAGACCTTGTAAGGAGTGACACCCCCTAGAGAACTTCTTGGCATGTTGTTAAGGGCTCGCTGTACCCCATATAAGTGATTGACCCAACTTCCACCCAAACCTAATACTCTTGCTGTTAAAGATTGCTTTAAGTCCCGGTTTTTCCTCTCCACGACCGAATTTCCCTCTGGATGGTATGGAGAGGAGTACCGCAATGCTACACCCAAACCTTTCATAGCTTCCTTGTATGCCCTAGAGCTAAACGCTGTGCCACGGTCAGAATTTAATGGGCCAACTGCGTATGTCCCTAAAAAGACTCGCAAATCTTTTATAACAGTTTGAGTGTCAGCCGAGCGCTGAGGCCATACCCATAGGAATCTAGAGCATGAATCCACTGCTACCAAGATATACTTGTAAGCCCCATCTGAGTGTAAGGGGCCGCAGTGGTCCAAATAGAAACATGCGAGTGGTCTGTCTGATATTAGTAATGGTGTCTGGGCTGGACATGCTACGGTGGGACCCTTCATATGTTGGTAGATGTCGCAATTTAGGACAAAATTCTTTGTTTGTTTAGTTAATCCAGGCCACCAATACCGCTGGCTCAATAATGAAACCATCACAGTAATTCCTGCGTGTGGAGAATCTAGACCCTTGTGTGCAGCTAGAATTAAACCTAATCTACGATCCATGTTTGGTATTACTCTATCCCCCACTCCTGGAATTTGAGTATACTCATTATTATATGCATCTAACTTGAGGGCAGTTCTAACATTTTCTGAAATGTTAATTTCCTCTTCTAATTCTTCCTCAATTATCACACGTTGTGCTGGCACAGCGACGTTTTCTTCAGTCATTGTTGAAAAAGTTTCTTAAAGAAGAGTTTCAAGGAAACTGAGATAAGGTTTTATGCACAAAACAGGAACTGTTTGTCCTTCAAACTTGATAAACCTAGAGCCAATAAATAGGAATTTGCCTACTCAGCTGTGGCAAATAGTTCCTTTCCCACTCCAGGGGGCATATTATCAAGAACGGCATTAAAATTATCGCCGCTTTAGCGGCAGGAAACGGCCGCTAAAGCAGCGATAATGAGCTTGATAATATGCCTTTGAGAATTCCAATAGAAGCCCATGTTCTGGTGTGAACATGGGCTTCTATTGGAATTCTCAAGGGTATATTATCAAGCTCATTATTTTTGCCCCTCCGCTATCAAACACTTTTCCTACTGTTGCACTCACTGGAGTGGGAATAGTAGTTTTTACCTCTCCACTATCCAACACTTTCCCTACTGTTGCACTCACTGGAGTGGGAATAGTAATTTTGACCCCTATGCTATTCAACACTTTCCCTACTGTTGCAGTAATTGAAGTGGGAATAGTAATTTTTACCCCTCCGCTATCCAACATTTTCCCTACTGTTGCGCTCACTGGAGTGGGAATAGTAATTTTTCCTCCTCGGCTATCCAACACTTTCCCTACTGTTGCAGTAATGTAGTGGGAATAGTAATTTTTACCTCTCCACTATCCAACACTTTCCCTACTGTTGCACTCACTGGAGTGGGAATGGTAATTTTTACCCCTATGCCATCCAACACTTTCCCTACTGTTGCAGTAATTGGAGTGGGAATAGTAATTTCTACCCCTCCGCTATCCAGCACTTTCCTACTGTTGCACTCACTGGAGTGGGAATAGTAATTTTTACCTCTCCGCTATCCAACACTTTCCCTACTGTAGCACTCACTGGAGTGGGAATAGTAATTTTTACCCCTCCGCTATCCAACAGTTTCCCTACTGTTGCAGTAATTGGAGTGGCAATAGTAATTTTTCCCTCTCCGCTATCCAACACTTTCCCTACTGTTGCACTCACTGGAGTGGGATTAGTAATTTTTACCCCTCTGCTATCCAACACTTTCCCTACTGTTGTACTCACTGGAGTGGGAATAGTAATTTTTACCTCTCCACTATCCAACACTTTCCCTACTGTTGCACTCACTGGAGTGGGAATAGTAATTTTTACCCCTATGCTATCCAACACTTTCCCTACTGTTGCAGTAATTGAAGTGGAAATAGTAATTTTTACCCCTCCACTATCCAACACTTTCCCTACTGTTGCACTCACTGGAGTGGGAATATAAATTGTTACCTCTCCACTATCCAACACTTTCCCTACTGTTGCACACACTGGAGTGGGAATAGTAATTTGTACCCCTATGCTATCCAACACTTTCCCTACTGTTGCAGTAATTGAAGTGGGAATAGTAATTTTTCCCCCTCCGCTATCCAACATTTTCCCTATTGTTGCGCTCACTGGAGTGGGAATAGAAATTTGTCCTCCTTGGCTATCCGACACTTTCCCTACTGTTGCAGTAATGTAGTGGGAATAGTAATTTTTACCTCTCCACTATCCAACACTTTCCCTACTGTTGCACTCACTGGAGTGGGAATGGTAATTTTTACCCCTATGCCATCCAACACTTTCCCTACTGTTGCAGTAATTGGAGTGGGAATAGTAATTTCTACCCCTCCGCTATCCAACACTTTCCCTACTGTTGTACTCACTGGAGTGGGAATAGTAATTTTTACCTCCCCACTATCCAACACTTTCCCTACTGTTGCACTCACTGGAGTGGGAATAGTAATTTTTACCCCTATGCTATCCAACACTTTCCCTACTTTTACAGTAATTGAAGTGGAAATAGTAATTTTTACCCCTCCACTATCCAACACTTTCCCTACTGTTGCACTCACTGGAGTGGGAATAGTAACTTTTACTCCTCGGCTATCCAACACTTTCCCTACTGTTGCAGTAATTGTAGTGGGAATAGTAATTTTGACCCCTCCGCTATCCAACACTTTCCCTACTGTTGCACTCACTGGAGTGGGAATAGTAATTTTTACCCCTACACTATCCAACAGTTTCCTTACTGTTGCACTCAATGGAGTGCAAAATGTAATTTGAAAAATGATTAAATTTTGTAATGTTTTAATTTATAATGTAATGTTATTTTTATTAGATTTTATGTTATAGTTGTATGTTTATATATACATATATATATATTTGTAAAAATTTTTATATTCATAAAATTTTAAAATAAATTAAAATGATAAGTTTATTAATTGTTTTAAAGTAAATATACATATATATTACATTTTATATATGTATGTTTACATTTTTTTAATTAAATGTATGTATTATATTTGTTAAAATGTACATTACATCTAAATAATGTTTTTAAAGTTAATTTTAATATTTAATTTATTTAACATAATTTTTTTAGATATATAAGCATATCTGTGCCACTATGTGTGTGAGTTAAAGTGGTGAGAGAGAGTCAGTGAAGGAGTAAGTAAGCATGAATGACAGTAAGAACGAGTATGTGAGAGAATGAAATCGGACAACAGAGCTCACTCACTCCTTTGTGCAGAAAACAAATTCACTTTTTGGGGTTTTTGAACTGGCTACTGTGTGAAGAAATATTATGAGGATAACTTCAGACTGATCCATATGGAACATTAGGACATGGGCCATTTACTAGCAGGACACTAGCTGAACTTCCAGGGATGGATCAACAACCGGATATATGTCTCTTTTAAGGCAAGAACAGTCTTGAGATACGGACAGCCCTGAGGAAGTCTATCCCCAACTGCGACGAAACATGTTGGCTTTATGACTAGAAGTAAAGAATTGGACAACAGATAGGAAGTACAAGTAACTCGCTTGTGGATTTTTTAATTTAATTTTGAATTAATTATATGTACTATATGCAAGCATGTGCTGGAGCCTGAGATGCATGAGAATGAATGTGAGTGAGTGAGGGAGAATGACAAAAAGTGTAACTTAGTGTTACTGTGTGTAAGGCACAGTAAGACTGTGTAATTCAGAATGAGTGAAAATGAGTCAGACTGAGTAAGACAGAGTGGGTCAGGGTAGAATGAGTGAGACTTTGTGAATTAGTGAGACAGAGTGAGTCAAAGTGAGACAGTAAACTTAGGTGGTTATTTACAAGAGGCCTGTGCCATCAGACCGTCACTTTTTTAAACAGTCCAGGGGCTTAGGCCTTTCAATCATATCAATAAGGCCACACAAAGCTACCCTGGAGTAAGACAAGGCAGCGCAAAACACTGCATGCCTTACTCTGTGACAAGGAGGCGCTCCATGTGCATTACTGTGAGTGTTCCCACGCAACACCCATGGATTTTGACGTTGCCCCAGATTTGCAAAGTCACGTAAACCTGGGGCAGCGCCGAAACCTTACGCCTCCCCAGAGCAGGTGTAACAAGGAGAAATATTTTCATTTCTCCTAGTTTTTTCCTCTTTTCATATGTGCTGCTTTCTGCAGCACACAAAGAACGAGGACAATGCCTGCACAAAAACAATCCTGCAAGCAACGCAGGACAAGGGTGCCAAATTGTGCGCTGGCTGAAAGGACAGGAATGCACCATATCTCGTAGATACGGTGCATTCCTGCCCTTTTGGTTTGGGGTAGGGCAGAGTAGCAAAAAGACTTTCAGCAGTGCCCTATGCCAAATCTTTGTAAATGAGGCCCTTAGTGCAAGAAAGTGTGAGAGAACCCTTCAAGAAGAAGCTCATTGGAATTAGAACCAAGGATTACACCCGGCCACTTTTAAAGGTCATCAGCCACCACTGATTGCTACGGGGATAATTATGTACTTCAAGGAATATGACCATCCTTTCTGTATTATCTGAACTGAAATATTTTCCTCTTAATATATCCAAATCTTTTCTTCTTAAAGATTTCTGCACTTAGAATGCAGCTTGCAGTATTTTCAAAGCCCTTTAAAGAAAGCAAACAGATGGTTCAATTGAACTGCCTTTGTAAACTCTTACACTGATGTGGTTCATCTGTTGAAATCCAGTTTAGAACTTTGATCAATTTCTCACTAGTTTGCAATTGTATTTGGGTGTGCATTTGTGAGTTTTACTTCAGTGAAAGGTTGTTTTTAAGATTATCAGTTAAGCAACATATTTTTGTCTTGACTAGTTGTTACATTTGTCTTTGTCTGGTCTTGCAATTTGATTTGATTTAATCTTCTTGTCCTCCATCCTTTTTTCACCTTTTTTCCTTACATCTTGCTAAATAAACTAAATATCAATGAGATATTCTAAACACAAAGTCCCCAAAGTCAAGGTATCTCTCTATTAGAGTAGCAAACATACAATACCATAATTCATATGCCATTTGAAGGAGCACCTACAACTAAAATGTTTAATAACCAGCTGACACACCTCTATCTACTTCAGAATCTCTGAGTAGCTGATACCCTGCCCACACTTTTTTCCATTAGACCGATCTTGCTTCCACTTCTTCCTTCAGGAAGAAGTCTCTTATTCCTCTCCTTTTTGATCATGTATATCCCTCTCCATCTCCACCTTTTCTATTATATTTCTCATGCTGCCTTTATTGAGGACTCTTTGCCTTTCTTCTCTTGATTTACCTCTTTCTCAGCTCATGTAGTAGCACAATGTTACTACACATGTACCATAATCAAGCCAGATATTGAACCCAATGAGTATCCTCATTCTTCCCCAGTCCCTCATCAGGCAGGAGGCTGAACTAGTACCAGAATAAGAAGTGCTTAGGAGAGAAAAAGAGAAAAACAATATTCTCAGGTACTGGTTAGGTCACAGGTATCTCTGTCGTGCTGTGGAGGACTTCACTTCAGTGGAATGCAGGACATTCTCACTAAAGGAGACACAACTGAATACTAAGGGACTCGTTTCTTGAAGAAGAATTAATAAGACATAGAAATACTGCTTACCAGTCTCCGAATGAAGTGGGCAGCTGACGAACTCAGAAAATAATGGGACCCATTTCAGGATCCATTGAACAGTGGGGGACCAACAGCAACCGAACAAGGAATACATGGCAGAAAGGAACTGCAACCCCAAACAACAAACATACAAGTGTGGGAGGTAATAAAATGTCAATGTGGGAACTGGGAGAACTGATAGGGACAACAACACAAAGATGTAGAGTTTCGAGATCTGGTGCAAACTATAATGAGAGTTGAACACCACTCCACCTGTGCAACACATTGCTAGGCAAGGACCAATGGTTATGGCCTTTTGTGCAGCAGCCACCTAATGTACCACACAAGTGTATAGTTCAACGTAGAAGTTTATTCTCAGAAGGTGGAGGTTAGCAGTCTAAATTCTGTTAGGTTTGGTTATTTTCCATCTTCATCTCTTCCACACCCTCCAGCCCTTCTCCTTAAGGTATAGCAATATTTGCTTCAGAGGTTACGAAAGATGGTCTATGTGTGTGCAGCTGTCACACTGGAGCCTCTAAACCTATTCTTCACACTTTTAATATTTTCTTCTAGTAAATAACATATTGTGGTAATGGTTTCCCCATTTCTTCTGATTGATTCTGCTGGCATTGGGACTCTGTGCGCTATGTCATTGCTAAGCAATGTCACATCACATGCGGTATCCACCCAAATATATATCTTTAAATTGGTTACACCCTTTTTGTGTGTTAAAGTTTCTTGTTAGACCATGGTACGTTTGCATAGGAAATGCACAGGTGGCATGGTAGTTAAATGTCATTTGTGGGCAGCAGTATATATTTTTAAGTACCCAGATGTATGACTGTATAATATATATGTCCGGAAAACCATTGCAGACAAACATGGCAAGTAGAAATCTTACCTCTACACATTGCCTAAGACACTCCTACTTGTGTCTTGAAAGCCCCCATGGCTGAGTGCTCTATGTACAAAAGCCCATACTAAACATTAAGAAAAAGGGAACACTGAACAGTTGCCAAAGGCTATTTCTCACTATGTAGACAAAAACACATTCCCCATTATCAGGCTCCTTTGTGAATAAAATCAATTTTCACAATGCAGCCTGGAAAAATGCTATATTTTTCATAATTTAACACCATTTTATTCAGAGGTAAAATTAGATTTGTGAGAAAGGTAGAGGAAACGGTACTTGTAAAAATTGTACATTGTGCTGCCCATGAACAAAGTGTATTATACCAATTTTCCTGTTAACTCCACACCAGAGACTGTAATTAACATCCCAGAATAGGTGTGAATGGCTGGCTGGGGACAATGCAGTTTCTTCTGGGTTCCAAAAGGCTGAAGTGGTCAACAAAGTGACCACATAGCAGAGATGAGTATTCTGGGTGGGGCCAGGTATATTTGGCATTACAAATGGACTGCCACAACAGCTCTTCCTTTGATGTGGAGGGTCCACACATAGATCCCAGAGACAGAACTCATTTATTCCCATAGCCTCCTCAGACATTCATCTGTGCCCTGCAGGTATGAAAACTGGCTCCAGTCCAGGGAGATGGTACTTTCCCTCATTTCAAGGGGGTGTACCTGTCTCCTGTGGGGTGAAAAAAGCTAGGATAATCTTGAACGAGGAACTCTGGGAAGATGTGTGGTAGTTTGAGAAAGGAACTGAAAACAAAAACTGTTAGAATTTGGTACAAAGTTGCCAGGAGTGGGTGTAAAGAATTCTCCAATCACTATCACTGGAGAGTGCATGGGATAAGCATAGCACTTGACTGCTACCTTCCTGGACTTGAAATAGTATCTGAAGGAATAAGAAAACCCTGCTAGACTACTTTGAAAAGAAGACAAGAATACTCCAACTCCTCCTGGCACCCAGATATTGGAACTGTTCTTCAAGGGTCATATGCTTGGACTCCTCATAAAGGAGGCAAATGTGATCTCTGGTCGGAACATGACCCAGAGGACTCTATTGTGTGTGGAACTCGAACAGGTCCTCTCTGTAGAGAGACCTGATGCCTATTAGCCAGACTCGATGGCTGTAGGAGATATCAGGTGTAACAAGTTCTTAATTTTAAATAAAATAAGTGCAAGGGCCCTTGTCAGGAGGCCACTGCAGCTTGCACCACCAAGTGCCCCTTTTTAGTGCTGCCAATGACAGTACCATAACAACTAAACATCATACTCATACAGTTGTGACATATCAGACTTTCAATATACATTAAACATTACTAATGCATGACGCCCACACTATGCTCATAGCTTTGGGTGGCAGGTATTAGCGATCTTAATGTATATTTAATTATTAAGCAACTGTTGTTGTGTTCCTCACAAAATTATACAAACAGCTCCACCATGTGGCGGACTGTTATAAGAGCTGGTGTTGACAATAAAGTGCTGGTGCCGAGCACTGGAAACCACCTTCTCAAATTAAGCAGTGAGTGTGAATTTCCCAGCTTCAAGATGTATTGGCTCTCTTGTGTCCAGCAGAAAGCAGATAAACAGTTGTCTCACATTTAGAGCTGTTACTAAGGCACCCCAGAAGAGTACCAGGATGACAGATAGCATTGTAATGTGTTAGCTTGGAAGGTTACCCACTGTGTCCCTGTCCTCCAGGCCTCTGTGAAGCTAGTAACGTTCCTTGTTTTTTTTTCTGGCACAAGCACAGCCTCTAGTGATCATTTTTGGTAATTCACATTGACTGGTAGTGACCTTTACTTCTTCCTTATTCCTGAGAGAAATTGTTTTACCATTTTGCTTTAAGACTTTTTGTGCTTTACCTTTTTCAATGTTCCTGTGTAGTTATTTGCTACTTGTGCCATAGACACCAAAGCAAAAACAGAGATTCAGCTTTATTGTGAACTAACCAAAGTGTATTTATTAAGTTGGTAGGGTTAGCGCCTTAGATTAATAGCCCATTGTCTTTGCTTTTTCAGTAATAGGTTCTGTTTCAATCTATCTTTGTGCAATATGATAACTATACCAACACTGTTTATGTTTGTCATGACCTCTTTCTGTTATTATGACTACTTGTTCATTCCCATGTATCTGGCTTATCCTGTGAATGCTCTATCTCTTTTTCTCTCTCTAACGCTTTCTCAAATCCTCAGTGGACTATGCTATAGAATAGATAAGCAGACAGATATATATATATATATATATATATATATATATATATATATATATATATATATATATATATATATATTACCTACTGGCGGTCGCCAGTAGGTAGATATAGTTAGGACCCTGTTTCCATAGGAAATCCGCAACATTCTATTTGGAATAACTTTGGCGCCGGTCGACGAATCCTCGCGAAATTTTCAAAATAGGTGGGGCGCTACGCTCCGCTCCTACCCTGAAAGTCTCGGGGGGATTCGTCAAGCAGGGGCCGAGAAAAAAGGGGGGTCCCAAAACGCGTTTTCCCCATGCATTTTTCCATAGGACCTTTAGACACAGCTACAGCCCGAACGGCTGAACAGAATTACTTGAAATTTGGCAGAGAGGTAGCCATAAGGTCAAGGAAGTGCCTTTTGCAGGTCTGGTGTAAATCTGTTCAGTATTTCCTGAGAAAATAGCATTTAAAAGCATATATATATGTGGGCGGAGCCTAACCACACATCTCATCCTGAGATCTGATTGGCTGTCAGCACTTCATCCAAGAAGTGTTGCCAGCCATCTTGGGACCAATATACATGATAGCACCTCATTAAAAAGCATTGCAGTTAATAGAAGGTTTTAAGACTTTAGTTACATTATAAATCATTTGTTGATGGTACCATACTCATTTTAGGAATTGTGGTATGTTCTAAGGTGATTTCACCATGTGAAAAAGCCTTCTGCTGGGATATCATGATTGAGAGAAAAATATTTTCTCATGCTTTTACCACAGAGGTTTGGAAGGTGATCTATAGGCTAAACTGAGAGCTTATTTTCTGTAAATTCACATTATCTTTCTCAGTCATGTGAGAATGAAGTCTGACATTCTCAGTAAAACATGTACATCCAACAAGGGCAGAGACTGTCAGTTGATTCCTTTGTGTTCTACTGCAGCTTCCCAGAGTGTTCCAAAGAACTACTAGAGCGCTAACAGTCCTACTTATGATAAACGTATGGCACACCTTAAGCCATCTTGCTTGGATTAAAGTGGTAACTCTTAAAACATTTAATTTAAAAAGGAACAAAATGAGGGGGTTCATTTTTCCATAAAAAGTATGATTAGTGCTGCAGAAAGAAAAATTAGGGCACATTTTGAGTGACTTCTCAAATCCTCTTCTATTTCATTAAAAAATTCTGACATGCAGACTGAAACATGCACTTTCAATACCAGCAGCAGTTTTCCCTGGTGAGCAGTAGCTTTACTACAGTGATCTAATGAGCAAAAAGAGTGCTAACATTCTGAATTTATGGCAAATGTGTGACACATCTGAATGCCTTCTTGATGGAATCAAAGTAAAAAACTGAAAGTATTTCCTACTGAGGAGACTGCAGTAAATGAGGAAATTAGGAAACTTCATAACAAATAAGTCTCCCAAGATGGCCACCAGAGACAAAAGAGCCCAAATGTAGCCCAAATATCACCCAGATGTAGCCCAAGTATAGCCCAATGACAGAATGTCCCAGAATGTTCTTAAAAACAACTAGAGCGCTTACTGTCTTCATTATGACAAAAGTAAGGCACACCTGAAGCCATCTTGATTGGAATAAACTGGTAACACTTAAAACATTTAATTTAAAAAGGAACACAATGAGGAGGTTCATTTTGCCATAGAAATTATGATTAATGCTGAAGAAAGAAAATGAGGGCACATTTTGAGTGACTTCTCAAATCCTCTTCTATTTCATTAAAAAATTCTGACATGCAGACTGAAACATGCACTTTTAATACCAGGAGCAGACTTCCATGGTGCAGTAGTTTTACTACAGTGATCTAATGAGCAACTAGAGTGCTAACATTCAGAATTTATGGCAAATGTGTGACATATCTGAATACCTTCATGATGGAATCAAAGTAAAAAACTGAAAGCATTTCCTACTGAGGAGACTGCAGTACATGAGGAAATTAGGAAACTTCATAACAAATAAATCTCCCAAGATGGCCACCGGAGACAAAAGAGCCCAAATGTAGCCCAAAATCACCCAGATGTAGCCCAAATATAGACCAATGACAGAAGTGTGCAAAACACTTATTATTTTGTGTTTTTGCAGTGTTATATAGTGCAGACTTGTCAGGTATTGGAGTGCTTTACATGAGCATTGGTTACATCACACAAGAACAAATTCATTTTGGTTGTAGACATGGGGAGACTAAGTGATTTGACCAGAATCACAGAATGTCGAGCTGAAGCAGAAACTTCATCCTGGTTCCCCAATTGCAAAGTCTGCAGTTCTGGAAGTAACACCACATCCTCTCCCCTAAGTGCAACATTTAATCAAGTGGTCAACTGGATAAAAAAACATAAAGATAACAAATAATTTAAAAGTGCTTTGTCGCTATTTGAGAACTCAGAAAATATGTCCTTATTTTAGTCTTTTAGAGCACTAACCATAATTTTGATGCCAATAAGACCCTCTCATATATGTAATTTCTAAAGGAAATGCTCTAGGTATTACAGTTTTGATTACATCAAGATGATGTCAGGCGTTCCACACTTTTGTAATAAATATAGAATGTTAGCAATCTAGTTGTTCATTAGGATACTGTTGAGAGGCAGAGGCCAGGGGCACGGACTCTGAAAATTGAAGGCAGGTAGGAGGGTGCAAAGGCAACAATTTAACCACACTGAGCAGGCAGGAAGGGCCGTGGAAGCACAACAGACTATGGAGGGCAGTGGAAAGGGGGGCAGGGGCAACAAACCAACAATACAGGACTTGCAAGAGAGGCTGTTGGAGGGAAGATCTATTACGGGTCAAGGAAGCTAGGGGCGGTCCCCAGATCCCTGGGAGCCACCACAGAACTGAGCAGGAGAGTGAGTCAGGGACAAAAGGGGCACCTTAATTTGAGCCGGGGTGCCTAGGAACGCTTGCTCCAAAAATGAAGAAAACAGACATATGAGACATGGAATTGGAGGCAGAATACAATGGCAGTTTAATGAGAAGATGCAACTTCAAAGAAACCGCAGAATAGAGACATAAAGTACAAAATACAGAATCCAGATAATCATACAGCTGTCATAATATTCTCTGTATCTCAATTAATGTACTGACAGAGAGAGAGAGAAAACACATCTATAAATGCATCATGAGAAACAAGTTACACCAAGGAAAATGTTACCTAGGAACACTCATGTTTACTCTTAGAGCAAGCATTCCTGCAATTACAATACAAAATCTTTTAAATGCAAAAGTAAAGAGAACAATGGTTAAACATAACATGACATTTCATATAGGTAAAATAGAATAAGATACTTCAAGCAAAGCAGAGCAAGACATTTTAAGCAAAGGAAGACAAGAGCTCCCAGCTCTTGGGGAAAACCTGCACTGCCTGTTAACCTACATACAGACGGCGAGGTAGTCCGTCGATATCTGTGGGTGCTCCCTTTTTATATCATTTTGTGGGCTCCTTTGCACGCTACATCTACCTACGTATGCTACCCAAAAGCTTCGTCTGCAGATTTTACCAGACATTTCGTCATTTACCCACTTAATGCTGACAATGGACTGGGTGAAAAGGTCAGTCTCTCAGGCCAATCGCTTATCGTAAGTTCCATAGAGCAAGCAGAAAATAATGGGTATTGTACGGGAATTCAATATATTCATGTATAAAATCTCCTCAGTTCTCCTAACTTGACGCTCTGCGGTTGCCACTTCCTTAAAAGCGGGAAACCTGCCCAGGAAGCAAGTACCAGTCCAGGATGCAGCCTACTGTATGTCGACAGCTTCAGGGGGATGTTGAACTTTGATACCGAGCACGGAGCACTCGGGTAGGGTGGGGGCTACTAGTTTGGATCAGAAGGCCTCGCAGACCTGCCTTCAGACTGCTATACACTAAAATTGCAGAGCTATGGTCAATTTAACAAAGAGGCCTACATATTGAACAGAAGGGCCTACACAGGGGTTTTATGCTGGCTGAGTGGTAAGGATGTCTCAGGATAATTATATAGCAACACAGGACCCGCTGGTCAATTTAATACGGCCTACAAATGCAGCTGGCAGGGCAAGGACAAGGGTCTCATACTTCAGGTGTGGACAGAACGGGCCAGGGGCCCCCTGTGATACAAAATCTACCCTCCTTCAAGGCTGTGGCAATGTAATAACCATTGTGGGCAGAAGGAAGAGGCAATGGTAGTACAACCATACATGCCAACAGACCCGATTCAGCCAGGAAACGTCCAATGTTTTTAAGCTCAAATGGGCTTTATTTGATCTGTCTCCTGTCTACAATATCCTCTTTTTCAATGTAACTCAAAGGGGAAAATCAATACCCCAGTTTTTTTTCAAAATCTCCCTCTTACCAAGTTCAAAATGTTCGCAAGTATGGTACATTGGATCATGGAAGGAAATGGGATAGGGACATGGACTTGGATAACAGAGGACAGGAGGGACATGGAGAGGTGCACCAAACTGACCCTGCAGGGCAGGCATCAGGGTTTGCAGCAGCACAATACACCACACAGGGCATGCAGGACGGGAGTGCAGCACAACAATCCATAGAAAGCAAGAGGGAGGGGACAGGACCATGCACATGGACAACAGAGAACAGAGGGGCAAGAGGCAATGGTAGCTAGCTGACCATAATGGACAGACAGGAGAGAAAGCTGCAGCATAACAGACCATAAAGGGCAGGAGGGACGGATCAGGGGCATTACAATGGAACAGACAAGCCAGGAGGGAGGGAGTAGGGCTGGGGGCAAGGGGGCAGGGCAGGAGCAGCAAGATAGCCATGGAGGTCAGGCAGGATGGGCACTAGAAGCAAGACACACCATGAAGAGCAACAGTGAGACTGTGATGGCATACACACAGACCATGGAGGGAAGGTGGGAGGGGGTCAGGGGCAGCTAACTGACCACACAGGGAAGGTGGGAGGGGCCATGGCAGCACAGAAGACCATGCATGGCAAGTGGGAGGGTTAGTGGCAGCACAATGGCTATGATGGGCAAGAAGGAGGGTGGAGGGGCATGCACAAGGGACGATGGAGGATAGAAGGAAGGGTCAGGACCTGTGCACAGACAAGAAAGTTCAGGGGAAGGGACCTCACAACAGACCACACGGGGCAGGCAGGAGGAGCAGTTGCAGCACAACAGACCAGGGAGGGCAGAAGGGTGTGGCAGTACAATGGACCATGTAGGACAGGAGGAAGAGGATAGGGGCATGGCATGTGGACAGGCAGGGTGGAGGTGGCAGGGACAGGTTACAGTCATCTGACAATGCTAGGCAGGTGGGAGGGGAGTGGCAGCTCAACAGAACACTCAGAGTAGATAGGAGTGGCAGGTCCATGGGACATGGTGGGCAAAAAGGATGGAGCAGGGGCATGCACAAAGACATCGGAGGGCAGGGGGAAGGAGAATAGGGGCAGCAAGCTAAGCACAGAGTTTAAGCAGGAGGTCAATGATGGGGCATAGAATTGGGCAATGGAGGGCAGGAGGAGTGGACTGGTACATCATACTAAATTGAGGGCAGTGGCAGCACATCAGACCATGCATGGCAGGAGGGAGGAGGCTAGTCCATGGATTCACACAACAGAGGATAGGGAGGAAGGGGATGGGGCAGCAAGCTAACTGTTCAGAGAAGGCGGGTATTAGGAACTTTATTGTTTTTAAAACATTGTGTCTGTGCGAACTACTTAAAATATGAACAAGTATGCAGCATAATCTCACTTTTATTCAGGAAGAAGAGGACGTTTGTGACTGTGACTCCGGGCTCACTTGGCAGAAACACCCCCTGACCCTCCACCCCCTATCGCAAAATGTAATGCCCGTGAAAAGGGTAGGTGAACACAGTGTTATATAGAACATAGTCCTGAGAGCACGATTGAAAATGAAAACTAGATATAGTGTATGGTATAAACTATGCACCAAAAAGTGTGATATAAGATGAACCGGGCGTGAAATATAATATGCAATACATTGTGCGCAATGACAGATTCATGGGAGAGCGCAAGATAGCACAGGCACTAGCGCGTGCTATGCGATATGCGCCTTGGAGTGTAATATGCACAGGGCAGTGTTGTGTAACCTAACTAGTCTCTAAAGTTGTAATATAAAATATGTGCAGGGGAGTGTAACGTTGCATATGCACTGTGACAAAGATATGGATCCCAGATTGTAATATGTATGGCATAGCACTGTGCGTTATAACATAGGCATCGAGAAAGGCACGTTAGATGGGGCAATATAACCCGTGCGAAGACAAGTGTGGCATGACATATTCACGGGGTGGTGTTACAGTGCACATGGGCTAGAGAGTGTCATAGCATATGCACTAGCTAGTGGAATACAACACAGAGGTGTGTGGCACTCGGCAGGCAATGGTGGGTGTAACACAGCATTGGGCTCTGTCAGGAGTACGCTGTGACTCTCAAGTGATGTTCGTCCCCTTTCCAGAGAGTAAAATAAAAAGTATTACACATCCGGCAGTGGATGTGTGTTTTATTAACCGTGAGGGGGGTTTCTTGCATAGTTTTGGTCGAATTTTTGTCGAATCCCCTTTGAATGGCTTGGTGTGCATGTGTATTAAATGTGCCCGTCAATAGCTACCCATGTTTGTATAAATAAACGACAAGGGTGTCTACCAGGATTAGGCACGGTAGGGCATCAGACATGTCAGAGCTTCACTAGTGGTGTAAATACATTCCACGTGGATTCATTGCATGCATAGTCGCCTTTTAATGAATATCACGCAAATCGTCATGGTGATAGGTACGTACGGTTTGTCCAGCATGTCCTAGGTGTGTCTATAAATATATATTTTTTTAAAATAATAAAAAACAGTGGCCGGCCCTGGGGATTGGGGTCAAAAAAATATAATTAGGAGACTGGCCCTGGGGGATGGGGTCATCAGGGCCAATAAATTAGAATAAGAAGGGGAACCAAACAGCCCCCCTTCTTAAAAAACTAAAATAAATAAAAGACTGGCATCGTGCCGGAGGCCATGCCCCCTCCGTGCAGCACTCTGCAAACGTGCCCCCAACAGGCATCTCCAGTATGCGCCAGGGAGCTGCGCTGCAGCCAGGTGTTCTGAGGCCAAGCCCCTTTTTACACCTCTCTGCAACGCAGCTCTGTGGCGCTTACTGGAGGTACCTAGTGGTCTAGTTTGACCCTAGGGACCCTTAGGATTCAGGGGGACTTAATCTCTCAACTTAGAACAGCCACAGGGCGCATTTACACAGTGGTGAAGGGAGGGGACGGGGCCTGAGGTGACGTGTGCAAACACGCACTATGGCACGTTTTAAATTGGGGATATAATTTCCCTTCAATACTGAGGGCCCCCGGGGGCTAACTAGCCCACCAAGTGCTTCCAGTAAGCGCCACTGAGCTGCATTGCAGAGAGGTGGTCCAGGCCGTGCCACTTTTTACACCTCTCTGCAACGCAGCTCTGTGGCACTTACTGGAGGTACCTAGTGGGCTAGTTGGACCCTAGGGACCCTCAGGATTCAAATGAACTTAATCTCCCAACTAAAAATGGACACAGGGCGTGTTTACACAGTGGTGAAGGGAGGGGACGAGGCCTGAGTTAACGTGTGCAAAAACGCCCTGTGGCCTGTTTTAAGAGGTAGTTTTAATCCCCATGCCCTATTATACACTAGGGGCTTACAGAGGAGGTCATGCTAATCACAGGGGGACCCCAACGCATAATGTTCCCTAGTGTATGTAGGTGTTTTCACTGTATTCTAAGTGTCTTTTAACATAGCACTGGCTCTAGGACTGGTTAGTCAGACTCAGTTACCACCAGTATCCGTCTGAAAAAGTTGAGGGTACAGGATGATTTTGCAACAAGGCTTCTTTCTGCTCTTCTTTTTGTTCTTTCTGCACGTTATCCTTCTTCCTGCACTTATCTTCGTATTTGAGGACTTCTGTTGCTTCTTTCTGCACTTCTTTTGTTTCTTTCTGTGCATTTTTTCTTCTTTCTTCACATGTCCTATCTCTGTAGGCATAGTTAGAAATTAGCATTTAAAAAACCTTTGAAATTCACAGAAAAAACCATAGGTTTCAGGCACGTTATAGTTAGGAATTAGCATTTAAAAAACCTCAGAAATTCACTGAAAAAACCATAGGTTTCAGGGGTGTTATAGTTAGCTGGACTTTTCACTTGTACAAAACCATTGAAATTCCCCCGTTATAGTTAGTTCAGCTAACTATAACTCGCGCGCCCGCAATGCACTGCTGATGACGTCACATATTACATCACTCATGACATGGTCAGTGACATCACTCATGACATCACTGATGACATCTCAAATGACATCACTGATGACATCACTGATGACATCATCCTTGTGATAGAGTGGCAGACCTCCTCTTCCCCTAATATAACCTTTGATACACACATTCAAAAATAGAAATTAAAATTTTAAAAACAATGGACATACCAATACCAGTTACAACAACCTATACAGTAATTCTAAGATCCACATACACATCCACTCATTCACCAACAGTCCTATACAGTCACTCATACATGTACTCACTCATCATATGTACTCATACACCTATACATCCTGTTACACAATGCCACTCATCCATAGAGGTACTCACACACATAGTCACTCATGCTAATAAAGAATCAAACATACATTTACTTGCATATACAGTTATACACACACCACCACACTTACTTCTACGGAAACTTACACATACTTAGTCTTTTAAACAATCACTTATAGAAACACATACTTATTCATATAGGAACTCTTTCAATCTCTCACTGTCACATATACTCGCTTATATACACCAATAGTCACATATACTAGTTTAAAACATATGTAGTTACTCATAAAGACACTATTGAGAAGTCATTCACTCACTAACACACCCATACACTCACTCATCCACCCATAGAGTCCTGCACACATGCTGTCTTCAACACATACAAAGAGTGAGTCATTCATTCATGCACCTATGCACTACGTAATACCCCCACCGAACCATGCAGACACTCAGACTGATACTCATAAAACCAACTAATAACCTATATAAACACCCATGTAGCTACTCACCAACCCATGCAGCCACTTATACACAAAGTGAGAGACTGATACAGATATTTACATATTTAAACATTACTCACTAAGCCATGTATTCACTATGAAACACTTAATCAGTCAGTTACACAATCAATTTTTCAAAAACAAATCATCCATTTAGACACTTATATACCCATTTATTCTTCCATCGACCTTGAGATATACATATATAAAACATATTTAATTTTCAGAAACACACACATTCACTGGATGATGTCATCAGTGATGTCATCAGTGATGTCATTTGAGATGTCATCAGTGATGTCATGAGTGATGTCACTGACCATGTCATGAGTGATGTAATATGTGACGTCATCAGCAGTGCATTGCGGGCGCGCGAGTTATAGTTAGCTGAACTAACTATAACGGGGGAATTTCAATGGTTTTGTACAAGTGAAAAGTCCAGCTAACTATAACACCCCTGAAACCTATGGTTTTTTCAGTGAATATATATATATATATATATATATATATATATATATATATATATATATATATATATATATATATATATATATATATATATATATATATATATTCACTGAAAAAACCATAGGTTTCACACATGTTATAGTTAGGTGGATATTTCACTCGTAAAAAACCAAAGAAATTCCCCCGTTATAGTTAGTTCAGATAACTATAACTCGCGCGACCGCCACTCTACCACAAGGATGATGTCATCAGTGATGTCATGAGTGATGCCACTGACCATGTCATGAGTGATGTAATATGTGATGTCATGTGCAGTGGATTGCGGGCGCGCGAGTTATAGTTATCTGAACTAACTATAACTGGGGAATTTCTTTGGTTTTTTACGAGTGAAATATCCACCTAACTATAACATGTGTGAAACCTATGGTTTTTTAAGTGAATATATATATATATATATATATTTATAGATATATTCCTCTCCAAAGCGTCCAGATCTTGGGGAGGCACACAACAGCTTGCATCTCTTCAACCTCCTCCAGCACTCCCTAACTCTCTCACTCATGCCGACGCGTTTCGAGGTAAAGACCTCTTCTTCCAGGGCAATATGTACACATGGAGCGCAGTGAGTACTTTCCTATTGGCTCAGTGCCTTTAAATTGATTGGCTTAGTGCAACTTCCTGTTGGAATGCATGCTGGTTTAGTACAACATCCTGTTGGAATGCATGCTGGGATATTGAGTCCCTAGGCAAAATACTATTATTTTCCCTAAGTGTGCCTCCCCAAGATCTGGACGCTTTGGAGAGGAATATATATATTCCGGAGTGTGCTGTGCTTTTTCCTGAGTTGGAGGAGGCGTTGGACTCATGTTTTGTCAGCAGCAGGTCGCTGACTAACAGCACACCCTCTCGGTCTGGTGCACCGTGTTAAGACCAGCAACTCTCTTGGAATTATTGCACGAACTGCAAAAACACGGAGCCCCCCCGACCAGTTTTGACTGCCTACATGGTGTGATACACTGCATTTGGGGAGAGAGGAGGTGATATTTTCGCCTGAATAAGGAGTCGGGTGTAAGGCTTTTGGTCATCCTGCAGGGCTCTTGATCTGGAGTGTGGCCCTGATCCAGTATTTTGGGACATCACTTGGTGGTGGAGTGTTTCTGTTACTGAACAAACACCCCTCAGGACTGCATGTACCAGCATGCTTCAGTCAGGCAGGCTGAAAGCGCGACTCACCCATTGGAGGAGAAGTTAATGACATCACAAAGGGGAGCGGTTTTCAACTCACCTGCACCTCGTTGAACACCACAGAGAGCGCGAAGACCCAGGAACAGGCACTGATGAGAGCCATTGGAGGCTTGAAACGCGTCTGCCTTAGCGTTTGTTGGGACTGCTGCACTACGCGCATTTTATTTCAATAAAGTCCTTGCCTCGAATTCCGGAGTGTGCTGTGCTTTTTCCTGAGTTGGAGGAGGCGTTGGACTCATGTTTTGTCAGCAGCAGGTCGCTGACTAACAGCACACCCTCTCGGTCTGGTGCACCGTGTTAAGACCAGCAACTCTCTTGGAATTATTGCACGAACTGCAAAAACACGGAGCCCCCCCGACCAGTTTTGACTGCCTACATGGTGTGATACACTGCATTTGGGGAGAGAGGAGGTGATATTTTCGCCTGAATAAGGAGTCGGGTGTAAGGCTTTTGGTCATCCTGCAGGGCTCTTGATCTGGAGTGTGGCCCTGATCCAGTATTTTGGGACATCACTTGGTGGTGGAGTGTTTCTGTTACTGAACAAACACCCCTCAGGACTGCATGTACCAGCATGCTTCAGTCAGGCAGGCTGAAAGCGCGACTCACCCATTGGAGGAGAAGTTAATGACATCACAAAGGGGAGCGGTTTTCAACTCACCTGCACCTCGTTGAACACCACAGAGAGCGCGAAGACCCAGGAACAGGCACTGATGAGAGCCATTGGAGGCTTGAAACGCGTCTGCCTTAGCGTTTGTTGGGACTGCTGCACTACGCGCATTTTATTTCAATAAAGTCCTTGCCTCGAATTCCGGAGTGTGCTGTGCTTTTTCCTGAGTTGGAGGAGGCGTTGGACTCATGTTTTGTCAGCAGCAGGTCGCTGACTAACAGCACACCCTCTCGGTCTGGTGCACCGTGTTAAGACCAGCAACTCTCTTGGAATTATTGCACGAACTGCAAAAACACGGAGCCCCCCCGACCAGTTTTGACTGCCTACATGGTGTGATACACTGCATTTGGGGAGAGAGGAGGTGATATTTTCGCCTGAATAAGGAGTCGGGTGTAAGGCTTTTGGTCATCCTGCAGGGCTCTTGATCTGGAGTGTGGCCCTGATCCAGTATTTTGGGACATCACTTGGTGGTGGAGTGTTTCTGTTACTGAACAAACACCCCTCAGGACTGCATGTACCAGCATGCTTCAGTCAGGCAGGCTGAAAGCGCGACTCACCCATTGGAGGAGAAGTTAATGACATCACAAAGGGGAGCGGTTTTCAACTCACCTGCACCTCGTTGAACACCACAGAGAGCGCGAAGACCCAGGAACAGGCACTGATGAGAGCCATTGGATGCTTGAAACGCGTCTGCCTTAGCGTTTGTTGGGACTGCTGCACTACGCGCATTTTATTTCAATAAAGTCCTTGCCTCGAATTCCGGAGTGTGCTGTGCTTTTTCCTGAGTTGGAGGAGGCGTTGGACTCATGTTTTGTCAGCAGCAGGTCGCTGACTAACAGCACACCCTCTCGGTCTGGTGCACCGTGTTAAGACCAGCAACTCTCTTGGAATTATTGCACGAACTGCAAAAACACGGAGCCCCCCCGACCAGTTTTGACTGCCTACATGGTGTGATACACTGCATTTGGGGAGAGAGGAGGTGATATTTTCGCCTGAATAAGGAGTCGGGTGTAAGGCTTTTGGTCATCCTGCAGGGCTCTTGATCTGGAGTGTGGCCCTGATCCAGTATTTTGGGACATCACTTGGTGGTGGAGTGTTTCTGTTACTGAACAAACACCCCTCAGGACTGCATGTACCAGCATGCTTCAGTCAGGCAGGCTGAAAGCGCGACTCACCCATTGGAGGAGAAGTTAATGACATCACAAAGGGGAGCGGTTTTCAACTCACCTGCACCTCGTTGAACACCACAGAGAGCGCGAAGACCCAGGAACAGGCACTGATGAGAGCCATTGGAGGCTTGAAACGCGTCTGCCTTAGCGTTTGTTGGGACTGCTGCACTACGCGCATTTTATTTCAATAAAGTCCTTGCCTCGAATTCCGGAGTGTGCTGTGCTTTTTCCTGAGTTGGAGGAGGCGTTGGACTCATGTTTTGTCAGCAGCAGGTCGCTGACTAACAGCACACCCTCTCGGTCTGGTGCACCGTGTTAAGACCAGCAACTCTCTTGGAATTATTGCACGAACTGCAAAAACACGGAGCCCCCCCGACCAGTTTTGACTGCCTACATGGTGTGATACACTGCATTTGGGGAGAGAGGAGGTGATATTTTCGCCTGAATAAGGAGTCGGGTGTAAGGCTTTTGGTCATCCTGCAGGGCTCTTGATCTGGAGTGTGGCCCTGATCCAGTATTTTGGGACATCACTTGGTGGTGGAGTGTTTCTGTTACTGAACAAACACCCCTCAGGACTGCATGTACCAGCATGCTTCAGTCAGGCAGGCTGAAAGCGCGACTCACCCATTGGAGGAGAAGTTAATGACATCACAAAGGGGAGCGGTTTTCAACTCACCTGCACCTCGTTGAACACCACAGAGAGCGCGAAGACCCAGGAACAGGCACTGATGAGAGCCATTGGAGGCTTGAAACGCGTCTGCCTTAGCGTTTGTTGGGACTGCTGCACTACGCGCATTTTATTTCAATAAAGTCCTTGCCTCGAATTCCGGAGTGTGCTGTGCTTTTTCCTGAGTTGGAGGAGGCGTTGGACTCATGTTTTGTCAGCAGCAGGTCGCTGACTAACAGCACACCCTCTCGGTCTGGTGCACCGTGTTAAGACCAGCAACTCTCTTGGAATTATTGCACGAACTGCAAAAACACGGAGCCCCCCCGACCAGTTTTGACTGCCTACATGGTGTGATACACTGCATTTGGGGAGAGAGGAGGTGATATTTTCGCCTGAATAAGGAGTCGGGTGTAAGGCTTTTGGTCATCCTGCAGGGCTCTTGATCTGGAGTGTGGCCCTGATCCAGTATTTTGGGACATCACTTGGTGGTGGAGTGTTTCTGTTACTGAACAAACACCCCTCAGGACTGCATGTACCAGCATGCTTCAGTCAGGCAGGCTGAAAGCGTGACTCACCCATTGGAGGAGAAGTTAATGACATCACAAAGGGGAGCGGTTTTCAACTCACCTGCACCTCGTTGAACACCACAGAGAGCGCGAAGACCCAGGAACAGGCACTGATGAGAGCCATTGGAGGCTTGAAACGCGTCTGCCTTAGCGTTTGTTGGGACTGCTGCACTACGCGCATTTTATTTCAATAAAGTCCTTGCCTCGAATTCCGGAGTGTGCTGTGCTTTTTCCTGAGTTGGAGGAGGCGTTGGACTCATGTTTTGTCAGCAGCAGGTCGCTGACTAACAGCACACCCTCTCGGTCTGGTGCACCGTGTTAAGACCAGCAACTCTCTTGGAATTATTGCACGAACTGCAAAAACACGGAGCCCCCCCGACCAGTTTTGACTGCCTACATGGTGTGATACACTGCATTTGGGGAGAGAGGAGGTGATATTTTCGCCTGAATAAGGAGTCGGGTGTAAGGCTTTTGGTCATCCTGCAGGGCTCTTGATCTGGAGTGTGGCCCTGATCCAGTATTTTGGGACATCACTTGGTGGTGGAGTGTTTCTGTTACTGAACAAACACCCCTCAGGACTGCATGTACCAGCATGCTTCAGTCAGGCAGGCTGAAAGCGCGACTCACCCATTGGAGGAGAAGTTAATGACATCACAAAGGGGAGCGGTTTTCAACTCACCTGCACCTCGTTGAACACCACAGAGAGCGCGAAGACCCAGGAACAGGCACTGATGAGAGCCATTGGAGGCTTGAAACGCGTCTGCCTTAGCGTTTGTTGGGACTGCTGCACTACGCGCATTTTATTTCAATAAAGTCCTTGCCTCGAATTCCGGAGTGTGCTGTGCTTTTTCCTGAGTTGGAGGAGGCGTTGGACTCATATATATATATATATTCACTGAAAAAACCATAGGTTTCACACACGTTATAGTTAGGAATTAGCATTTAAAAAACCTTAGAAATTCAGTGAAAAAACCATAGGTTTCACACATGTTATAGTTAGCTGGACATTTTACTCGTAAAAAACCAATGAAATTGCCCCGTTATAGTTAGTTCAGCTAACTATAACTCGCGCGCCCGCAATGCACTGCTGATGACGTCACATATTACATCACTCATGACATGGTCAGTGACATCACTCATGACATCACTGATGACATCTCAAATGACATCACTGATGACATCACTGATGACATCATCCTTGTGATAGAGTGGCAGACCTCCTCTCACCTTAATATAAGCTTTGATACACACATTCAAAAATAGAGACTAAAAATTTCAAAACAATGGACATACCAATACCAGTTACAACAACCTCTTCAGTAATTCTAAGATCCACATACACATCCACTCATTCACCAACAGTCCTATACAGTCACTCATACATGTACTCACTCATCATATGTACTCATACATCTATACATCCTGTTACACAATGCCACTCATCCATAGAGTTACTCACACACATAGTCACTCATGCTAATAAAGAATCAAACATACATTTACTTGCATATACAGTTATACACACACCACCACACTTACTTCTACGGAAACTTACACATACTTAGTCTTTTAAACAATCACTTATAGAAACACATACTTATTCATACAGGAACTCTTTCAATCTCTCACTTTCACATATACTCACATATATACACCAATAGTCACATATACTAGTTTAAAACGTATGTAGTTACTCCTGAAGACACTATTGAGACAGTCATTCACTCACTAACACACCCATACACACACTCATCCACCCATACAGTCCTGCACACATGCTGTGTTCAACACATACAAACAGTGAGTCACTCATTCATGCACCGATGCACTACGTAATACCCCCCACCGAACCATGCAGACACTCAGACTGATACTCAAAAAAACAACTAATAACCTAAATAGGCACCCATGTAGCTACTCACCAACCCATGCAGCCACTTATACACAAAGTGAGAGACTGATACAGATATTTACATATTTAAACATTATTCACTAAGCCATGTATTCACTATGATACACTTAATCAGTCAGTTACACAATCAATTTTTCAAAAACAAATCATCCATTTAGACACTTATATACCCATTTATTCTTCCATCGACCATGAGATATACATATATAAAACATATTTAATTTTCAGAATAACACACATTCACTAGATGATGTCATCAGTGATGTCATCAGTGATGTCATTTGAGATGTCATCAGTGATGTCATGAGTGATGTCACTGACCATGTCATGAGTGATGTAATATGTGACGTCATCAGCAGTGCATTGCGGGCGCGCGAGTTATAGTTAGCTGAACTAACTATAACGGGGCAATTTCATTGGTTTTTTACGAGTAAAATGTCCAGCTAACTATAACATGTGTGAAACCTATGGTTTTTTCACTGAATTTCTAAGGTTTTTTAAATGCTAATTCCTAACTATAACGTGTGTGAAACCTATGGTTTTTTCAGTGAATTTCTAAGGTTTTTTAAATGCTAATTCCTAACTATAACGTGTGTGAAACCCATGGTTTTTTCATTGAATTTGCAAGGTTTTTTAAATGCTAATTCCTAACTATAACGTGTGTGAAACCCATGGTTTTTTCAGTGAATTTGCAAGGTTTTTTAAATGCTATTTTTTTTTTATATTCTTCATTTTTTTCAAACATATTTTTATTTTAATTTTCTTATCTTTTATAAAGACTATGCTTTAATTTTTAAAATCCTTAAATATTTTTTTTATATATATTTTTTAAAATAAACATGTAAAATTTATTTCCAGATTTTTTTTTTTTTTTTTTTATAGTACGCGTACCGTAAGCTCACGGTAAGCGTACGGTTTACGCAACGTCCGTAATCTATCTACGCTGCTTGCGTATAGTTACGCACTTTGCGTAGCCGCGCGTACTGCGCGTGGGACGCGTGCGCGCTTACGCAACACGCGCACGTTACGCGGAAGTGCCGGGAAATGACTGTTATGCGCATGTGCGCAAGCGCGTGTCTTTTTTACGCGCACGCGTACTTTTTGCCGTAAGCGCACCGTAAGCGTACCGTAAGCGTACGGTAGGTCATGTGATCTTGAAACACAACTTTTGATTGGTTGAAACTACTTTCAGTTCTAGAACTCTCCTACACCACACCCATTCCCCTCATTTCTGCTTGTGATCCCTTGGGAGAAGGAGCTGGTTTGTCTTTGGGATACGATGGCAGAACAGCAGAGCTCTTCTGAGAGTGAGGCTAGCACCAGCAGCACTGTCTTGAGGCAGAGAGCGAGGAAAGTAAAACCTTCTTATGTTTGGGATTATTTTACTTTTCCAGAAGGCCAGCAAAAGGTGAATGCACCCTTAGTTACTTGCAAGCTGTGTCAGCGTGTACTTTCTAGAGGTAATCCTGACAGGAAGTATTCCTTTGGGAATCACACCATGATGAGGCACCTCAAGGATGTACACAAAAGGACACATGCTCAACTTTTTGGAGGTAACTCTTCAGAAAGACGAGCCAGTACATCCACAGCAGCTCAGCCTGGACCATCACCTGCAGAGCTTACTCCTTCTTCTGCAGCTCAGGTGAGCCCTTCATCTGTGGGGGGAGAATCTCCTTTTGCTGGCCCTCTGGAAATGAACCCTCGATTTCGGAAGGTTGATATTCATTGCACATTTTGTAAAGCTCTAATTTGTTATAGGGAGACCAGTGTTTCCCTAGTGAATAACAAAATAGATCAGCACATTTGTAGCTTTGAATGATTTTCCCATGGTTCCTTTCCTCTGTCCCTGCATGAACACAACGGTTCTTTTAAGAGCCAACCTTATCTTTCATCTTTTTTTTACATTTTTTTTAAAAAACTTTTTTTTTTTACCGTACGCGTACGGTAAGCGTACCTTTTTTTTATTTTTTAAAAAAAACACTAAAAATCATTTTTCACATTACAAGGTCCTTGAAAGACTACAATTATTACTATTGACTTACCATACTCACTGAAAAAAATATTTATTCATTTGTTTTTTTAAAAAATAGTTTTTAAAATGGTTGTAGTTTACGAAAATTTTCTATATCGATCTGAAAAAAAAGAAAAAAGTATTAATATTTTTAAAACATTTTATAATACAGTACACATATTTACATTTTTTCCCAAAAAATATTTTTGCCTTATTTTTGCTGTTTTCAGAATATATTGCATTTCACTATAAATTGTGAAAGCAATTGCATTCATCATTTTACAGCGGGCAAAAAAAAATAACAATCTCAAAGATTGTATTAAAAAAGCCCAGAATCTCTTCTCACTTAAACTTATCATTACAGAAATGCATATTATTCTTAAAAAATGTCATCTAAAAACAATACTTTTTTCTTTAAAATACCGTCTGATATTTTTGTTTCAGAAGTACATTCACAATAATATATCTCAAATAACTCCAAAATACATCTGATTTTATTTCCTTTAGGCCAAATAGTATTTTTTATTCTTTCCCTGGAATAAATTTCCAAGGGAAAACCATTAAAATTCTAAAGTTTAATCTGTCCAGATCTCACCGATTCTCTGTAACATTTTGGTTCACGAAAATTTTTCGAATAATTTATTTAGTCCACAATAGAATTGCTTACTTTTCCACATGGCCAAATAGTAATTTTTGAAATTATTTTTGAAAAAATTTCCAGTGGCAGTCCAATAACATTCCAAAATTTAAAATGTGCAGAAGTTACCGATAATCTCTAAATTATTGGTTTTTCAAAATTGCATTAAAAATTTAAAAAGTCCACATTACAATTGGTTATCTTTCCTTTAGGCCAAATGATAATTTTAAAAATCTTTTTTCTACAAAATTGCAATGGTAATCCTGTAAAATGGTAAAATTATTTTGTCCAGATCTTGCCAAGTCTCTCTAAAATTTAGGTTTCAGGAAGATTAGATAGGAATTTGCTAAATCAAAAGGCAAACGTTGTTTGAAAATCAATTGGGAATCATTACACAGTGTCCATCCTTTTTCACATTTTAGATAAACTGTGTAATGTCCAGAAGTAACAGTAGGTCCATCATGGAAAATTATTGCAACAGTTACAAAAGTTTTTCCTGAAATTGATAATTGCTGTCCTGTAAACTTCTTTATTAAAGTATCCAATTTTGATCCATCAGCTCTACATCGTTGCATCATTAAAATTACATACTGTCCGTATTCCCTTAAAATTAATGTTGATAACATGTCAGAATTACACTCACCACATTTCATGCTATGATTAGCATCTTTAACTAAGTTTGCAAAAGTGACTGTTTTACTCTCTGGCAATGTCAAATAAATAAACCTTTCATTATCAACAATAGAACCACTTATATTATAACAATTATCACAACTATGTTCCCATTTATAAGAGAGACCAAAAAAAATGTCAATGGGAACTCCTTCTTCTTCCACTACCTGAAGAAAATACATCAAAAATTCGTGAGCATCTTGCTGTTCATTTTGAGAAAACTGTGTTCGTCCTGAACATACATCTAAAAGTTTTCTAATATCAGTAGCACTTTCTATTTGAGTTTTATCTTTACTCAGCTTTTGAAAAAGGAGACTGAGCTCTGAACAGAATCTTTTTCCCTGATTTATTATTATCTGCTCTTGCAAACTTTCCAGATAAAAAGCAACATTCAGCACTACATTTGCGTAGCAGTTGACACCAGAGCTATTTTCAAAATGACATCCTACAACCTGTTCTTCATTTTCCTTATTCTTTTTGCTTGCAATTACATCACTCCTCTTTTTTTTCCTCTTCTCTACATCTTCATTACAGATATTCTCATTTCTCCTTTTACGAGAAACTACACGTTTCTCCAACACAGGATACTGACCTAAATGAGGAGCATAGCTTCTTCTTAATCTATTATACTCCTTTACACAGTTTGTATCAGCACTAACTTTTGAGTCATCGAAGTCTATCATGAATAAACCTGATAATGTTTTGACTCGTGACAAAGCAACATATGCCATACCTTCTTTGAACACACTAGATCCAATGTTCACAAATGCACAATCTACAGTCAATCCTTGAGACTTGTGAATAGTTACAGCATATGCTAGAGAAAACGGAAACTGCTTCCTACGTACATATAAGTCTTTCACAAGCATGAAACGAACTGAACAACGACAAATGTCTTTAACTTCCTCTATCTGATCAAATTTTATTTTTAACCATTCAATTCCATCTTTTTTCTGATAATTAATAAAACCCACAACTCTTCCCATCGCTCCATTTACTAAGCCTTTTTCAACATCCAAATTTCTCCTTAAAAACACTCTACAGTTCATGCAAACATATAGATTTTTTTCTAATCCTGCTGTTTTGGAGATGTTCTTCTCTAGTGAGTCCAATTTATTTTTCAGTTTGCCTGTTACTGTGACAGTAATTCTTCCATCCTCAATTTTGTCCACTGCTTCCAATTTCATGATCTCTTCCTTTTCCAATTTCAAAAGCTCCTCATTGAATATTGAGCATTCACGTAGAGTTGGCATTAAGCAGATGACACTTTTGTTTTCTGCAATGTTCTTGTATATCTTCTCTGCAACTATTTCTTCCTTTGGAAATAAATTATGTAGCAGCCGAGTCTGTAATGCTTTTTTGCCAGCTTCTGTGAGTAGTCCAATCCTGATATCTTTCAGAATACTTCCATATTCTTCATCGTTTGCTTGCCTCATATTAGTTGTAAGTTCCTTGTACTCAAAGAAGGACCAAATATTTGTATTACCGATGCTTCCCAATGACTTCTTCGTGTCTTCATGTGTCACAGTATTAAACACTGGTTGTCCTTTAACCGGAGTAAGTTGCAAAAGATCCCCAAAAACGATGACGTGTTTTCCACCAAATAACACGTCATAGTCTGTCTTCAAAATTTGCTGCATTCTTAAATGCACAAAGGCAAGCATTAAGTTTGATACCATGCTCACCTCATCAATAATGAGAACTTGCATCTTCTTCAATACTCTTGAAACTTCCAAGCATGCTTCTCCAGTTAGCTTGTTGAATTGTATTTTGTTCTCATGCTCCACTGGTAACATTAGCAAACGATGTAAGGTGATTCCTTTTATGTTATATGCTGCTAACCCAGTTGGAGCAGTAACCACACAAGACAAAGTAGAATCTGTTTTTTGCTTTAGGTAGCTTCTGATGACTTTAATTAGGAAACTTTTTCCAGTGCCAGCTTGTCCGCTTACATACATCCTGATTGGATGAAATGATGTGCATGAGCACTCTTTTTTTTCATGTAGAAATCCGTGTTCAATTTTGTTTTTGATCTCTTCATAAATTTGTTGCTGCTCTTGATTCAGTTGTCTTTCCAAATTTTCTAAGTCTATAAATTCTTCTTGAGCTTGATTCATAGCCGTTTCCACTTCATTCATGGCTATTGATGCTTCATTTTCAACGATTGGTTGTCCTAGGGGATCTTGACTGTATGTTCCTGAACTTTGGCTGTCCTGAGAACTGTCTCTAGCAATTTCTGCTGCAATTGTAGTTTCCTGTTCAATTTCTTCATTTAACATTTGCAGATAAGTTGAGAATGTACTGCATTGTATGCTGTCTTTGCAAGCATTAAAAGAATCTTCATAGCTCTGGAATTCTCCCAGTAGTTCATCCTCTGAACGCCATGGTTTAAACAACTGTAAAAGAGCCAAGTAGTAAAATTCTTTCTTGTCGGTAGTGTCGCAACTCAGCTTCCGGTGATTTATCAAACTTCCTTTGGTTTGCTTCACCAAACATCCTTCTTCACCAACGACTTTATATTTTCCATTATTGATGTCTTCTGCAGCTTTCCGTGAATAAATGTAGTTCTGCAGCACTTCATAGAGACACATGTTCTCCAGATGATGACTTCTCTTGGGATAATATGTGTCCAACATGTTTGTTTTCAATATATCTGTACTTTCAGGTTCGAACTGTGCCAAATATTCAATTTCTCCAACAGATTTCAGTACCCGATTTCTCATTGCTGCAAGGCCTAAACTTGCCCAAATTATTCTTCTTGACTTCGAGTAGAGACTTGCAGAAGATAATCTATCTGAACATTCGTAGGATCCAATTTCTCGATGCGATAACATCTTCAAACTGAAACTGTACAGCTTCTTACTGACAGTCTTCTCGTGAGAAATCTCTTCCCACATTTCCTTCAATTCTGTTTTTTCTGATTTCGTAATGTAAGACGTTACATATCGAGCAACAGCAATGGAATTGTCAGCAACATACTGTATATCCATGTTAGCGTTCCACATGGATAAAATGACTGGGTTGTAGTCATTTATATTTTTTGATTCTTCTTTTCTTTTAAGGTTGTAGGTATTCTTAGGTGATTTTCTTGTGATAGTATGTCTCACAGCTGACATAAAACTGTTGACTCTTCCATTTGTAAGAACAGGTCTAGGAAATCCAAATCGACATTTAGTGTAGTATTTTTCTTTGCTCTTGTATTTCCGTCGACAGTATTTTCCACACCGATGACTTTGGAAACGTAGAACTTGCTCCTTTAACTTGTACTCTTCTGTGCTTTTAGGTATAGCACATGTTGCATATTCTTCAATGTAAGATAACACTGCTTCATCAGTATCTGTTCCAAACTTTGGGGCATCCTTGATCCACAGCAGCATATGAATATGAGGAGCACCTCTTGCCTGGTACTCTTTTCTCCAAAAGAAATCCACTACTTCTCCAAGGGGTGGATTTTTTTTATTGCAGATGAAGGACATCATAGCCTCAAATCTATGATTGAAATATCTGCAAACATTAACCGGATCCAATGAGCACAGTTCTCCTGCTGTCTTGTATTCGATGTTTTCAATGTTTGAATTGGCCTCTCGTAGAAAATCCAGTAAATCATCCCAAGCGTACTCGGCGCAGCTTAGGGTAAGGAACCATGTTGGTGTTCCTAAATTGCGTAACATGCATTTTAGTTCACCATGGCGTCGGTACCAATATTCATTTGTCCCACGCTGACAAGCCATCAGATTGATCAGTTGTGTTTCCAAATGATCATCTCGGTGCTGCACTTTCTCCATAAAATCCTTAGCAGACACATTTTGTAAATGTACTCCACTTTTTAAAATGTGATTTACTGCATAAGACAGTGCAGACAAGTCGCTTTCAAATAAAAGATGGAACAAATAAGGGATACTTTGTCGAAATCTGGGATCTTCAGCATATAGTCTTGTAGTCCGATACTCAGAAGCTGGAATCTGTTCCGGACGTTCATCGTATCGTCCTCCTTTTCCTTTAGGAAACAGCTGGGGAAAACATCGAGCTTCCAAGCTCTCCTCCCATACACTCACGGGATTTCCTTTTGCTTTCTTCATCTGAAAGAGATCAATATTGTCTCCCATAACTTCTTTCGAATGGAGAGGATGTATGCTAAAATGTTCATAAATTTCTTCTTCCTTTGACTTGTCCACTTTTTCAATTTGTCCACTTGGTGTTTTCTGTATCTCCTTGTAAATCTTCTTCTTCTTCTTCTTCTACTATATAAATTGATTCATACCATTTGTTATTTTTTTTCAAATACAAATTTGCTCTTTGTACTTTCGCACATCTACCAGCTCCTGCCAAATCTTCTTATTCTTTGTAGGTACACCATTAACCAGAATAATTAATGGTTCAGTTTCCAAAGTATCCGCATCAATAGTTCCCATATTTTTTTTCAAATCCAAGGGCAAATACACCACTCTACCTTTTAAACCTCTCACTAAATCTGAAGGAGGTAATTTACCAGTTTTGGGCTCCATACGTACTATGGTCTGGAACGGATGAACACATTGAATGAGTATAGACTCATATGTATTTAATTCAGAAAGTTCAGCAGGAATAGCATCCAATTCTAAATTATTATGTACAGCTCTGGTCGGCATTCTATTTTCCTCTAACTTGTTGTAGCAGTATTTACAAATACGCTGATCTTCACCCAATTCAAAACAATTTTCAAGAAATATATATGTTGCAAAATCCATCCACTTATAATTATCTTCATTTTCACTCTTTCTGTAGAGATCAACATTCCTAGTTTGTTTTCTATAATGAGTTCTGCGGCAACAAATACAAGTAACATTTGGTCTTTCATTAGAGACTATTGCAAATTTTGTTATGTGATCATTAAATGTCTTACTTACACAAGGTTCTACATTCTCTTCCACTTCTGCCTCATTTACTGTGTCCTTCTCTGCACTGTTTTGTTCAGGACCAAAGTAACAAAACTGAATTTCATCAACAACCTTCTCTACATCTGATACCGTTCCTCGGAACAGAGCCCTATTCAATTCATTTAACTTTATTGCTGGACTTTTGGCAAAATACAACCGTCTCACAAACTTTCTCATTTCAGTATGATGAACAGCCAGCATCCTAAAATGATGGAAAACACTATTGCACACTTTTCTAGATAGACAAGCAAGAGAATGACCCTGCAAACCAGTATTCTCTCTCACTCTGCATGGATCCAGACTTTGAAGCACCTTAATCTTTTGTTTTACACTTTTTTTACTATATTCTCTTAGAAACTCTCGAAATCTGTCAATAGATTCCTGACGCACAGTGCAAATACTACTACAATTCCAAGTGTACACTGGGGCTTTAGGACGTCTCCCCATTGCCTCATCTGCCATCACTTGTACCTCATCTCTTGGAACCATTATCTCCTTCTCCATTATGCAACCATTTTTTACTTCGTATGAACGACCTCTGGTGTCAACTGCATGCAGCAAACTATTACTTTGAAAATAGCTCTCTTCATTAAAAAAAGGTTCACTACTTGAGCTATGCATCCACTTTCCTAAAAACACTTTACAAAAATTTGTTCTGTTCACTACTCTTTTGCTTTTGGCTTTGTGATTTCAGTACATTAACCATTTTATCTAATGTACGCATCCTATTCAAATTTAATATGAATAGTTTCCTTTTTAATTCTAATGCCTTTGCTGCAATGGCTTCAATTTCTTTTTTTCTCTTATAATATTTAGCTTTTGCTTATATTTCTTTATATCCTTTATCAAATTGGACATAACTCTTCTCTGAAACATTTTTCTACGTATCTCTTTAAATGCTGTTTTTCTGTTTATGTTAAACTTTTCAATTGCAGAAGGTATATTTGCATTAACTAAATCCTCAATTTTTTGCTGTTCTGTAGGTTTTGTTACATTTTTCCGAGAACAGACATTTTGTACATTTTTGTTTGTTTTCAATATTTTGTTTAGGAATTGTCTTTTTTGCTTACCAGAAGATTTTTTTCTTTTTCCCAACATCAGCATCTTCTACTAACTTTGGTCCTCCAGTTGTCCTCAAATATAGTTTTTTTTTTTAGCGTTTTTTGAACTCGAGATTTTGTAGGCATCTTAAATTTTGTTCACTGTTCTTCAGCAATACCTGCAAAAAAACTAAAAAAAAAATTCTTTATTGAATTTAAATATATTACTACATTTCTTTTCACAATAGTCACAAAACGAAATTTCTTTGCCAATTTGAATGCACACAAACTCCTCTTTTTTTTTGGGCAAGTGAAAATCTGTATAACAAACTGTCACATTATGAAACCAAGCTTGTTTTTTTTTCAGACCACCACCGTGTGTATTCTCTGTGACTGCCTACACTCCAGCAGGGGCAACCAGCCTTAGTGATGCTGAATGTATTTGCATTACAGACTTAAACCTGAAAACCCCACTCGCTTCTAATTACTGTGCATGACTATACATGGCAAGCACATGGGTGTGTGCTAAACCTCTGCTTCTTCCCCCAAAAATTCGCTCCTCTTTTCCATCTACTGCAACTGTGAAATCACCAGAGCAAGACGCAATACATTTCTGCCTATAATTCTTCTATGCACACAGAGTCATGTTTTCACATTAGTGCCAAAACGAAATTTCTTTGCCAATTTGAAAGCACACTTACTGCTCTTTTTTTTTCGGGCCAAGTGAAAATCTCTTTTTACACTTTGAAATCACTTTTACAGACTGACACATTCTGAAACCTTTTTTTTTAAATTTATTTAAATGCACATGTCCAAGCTGTTTTTTTTTCAGACCACCACCGTGTGTATTCTCTGTGACTGCCTACACTCCAGCAGGGGCAACCAGCCTTAGTGATGCTGAATGTATTTGCATTACAGACTTAAACCTGAAAACCCCACTCGCTTCTAATTACTGTGCATGACTATACATGGCAAGCACATGGGTGTGTGCTAAACCTCTGCTTCTTCCCCCAAAAATTCGCTCCTCTTTTCCATCTACTGCAACTGTGAAATCACCAGAGCAAGACGCAATACATTTCTGCCTATAATTCTTCTATGCACACAGAGTCATGTTTTCACATTAGTTGCCAAAACGAAATTTCTTTGCCAATTTGAAAGCACACTTACTGCTCTTTTTTTTTCGGGGGCAAGTGTATATCTCTTTTTTCAATTTGAAATCACTTTTACAGACTGACACATTCTGAAACCTTTTTTTTTAATTTATTTAAATGCACATGTCCAAGCAGTTTTTTTTTCAGACCACCACCGTGTGCATTCTCTGTGACTGCCTACACTCCAGCAGGGGCAACCAGCCTTAGTGATGCTGAATGTATTTGCATTACAGACTTAAACCTGAAAACCCCACTCGCTTCTAATTACTGTGCATGACTATACATGGCAAGCACATGGGTGTGTGCTAAACCTCTGCTTCTTCCCCCAAAAATTCGCTCCTCTTTTCCATCTACTGCAACTGTGAAATCACCAGAGCAAGACGCAATACATTTCTGCCTATAATTCTTCTATGCACACAGAGTCATGTTTTCACATTAGTGCCAAAACGAAATTTCTTTGCCAATTTGAAAGCACACTTACTGCTCTTTTTTTTTCGGGGCCAAGTGAAAATCTCTTTTTACACTTTGAAATCACTTTTACAGACTGACACATTCTGAAACCTTTTTTTTTAATTTATTTAAATGCACATGTCCAAGCAGTTTTTTTTTCAGACCACCACCGTGTGCATTCTCTGTGACTGCCTACACTCCAGCAGGGGCAAACAGCCTTAGTGATGCTGAATGTATTTGCATTACAGACTTAAACCTGAAAACCCCACTCGCTTCTAATTACTGTGCATGACTATACATGGCAAGCACATGGGTGTGTGCTAAACCTCTGCTTCTTCCCCCAAAAATTCGCTCCTCTTTTCCATCTACTGCAACTGTGAAATCACCAGAGCAAGACGCAATACATTTCTGCCTATAATTCTTCTATGCACACAGAGTCATGTTTTCACATTAGTCCCAAAACGAAATTTCTTTGCCAATTTGAAAGCACACTTACTGCTCTTTTTTTTTCGGGGGCAAGTGTATATCTCTTTTTTCAATTTGAAATCACTTTTACAGACTGACACATTCTGAAACCTTTTTTTTTAAATTTATTTAAATGCACATGTCCAAGCTGTTTTTTTTTCAGACCACCACCGTGTGTATTCTCTGTGACTGCCTACACTCCAGCAGGGGCAACCAGCCTTAGTGATGCTGAATGTATTTGCATTACAGACTTAAACCTGAAAACCCCACTCGCTTCTAATTACTGTGCATGACTATACATGGCAAGCACATGGGTGTGTGCTAAACCTCTGCTTCTTCCCCCAAAAATTCGCTCCTCTTTTCCATCTACTGCAACTGTGAAATCACCAGAGCAAGACGCAATACATTTCTGCCTATAATTCTTCTATGCAACACAGAGTCATGTTTTCACATTAGTGCCAAAACGAAATTTCTTTGCCAATTTGAAAGCACACTTACTGCTCTTTTTTTTCGGGCCAAGTGAAAATCTCTTTTTACACTTTGAAATCACTTTTACAGACTGACACATTCTGAAACCTTTTTTTTAAATTATTTAAATGCACATGTCCAAGCTGTTTTTTTTTCAGACCACCACCGTGTGTATTCTCTGTGACTGCCTACACTCCAGCAGGGGCAACCAGCCTTAGTG